>NC_068971.1:31628880-31946692 GCF_016808095.1 Vigna angularis | reverse complement strand
AAGTTTGTATGGTTTTGTTGGGTTTTCCCATGATAATATGTATTGAAGCTAATGGAGGACAAATATATTTTGTTTGGGGGTTTACCATACAAAAATATGTGAAGAGTGGTACGATGGTCATATGTAGTATGTTGTGCTTGATTAGGTTGTAATCTGCATAATGATGGGTTTTGGATGATTCAAGTGATGTAATGTATGTATTAAGGTCTGTTCATAAGGGTATGTGATGCTTGAATGCATGCATGATGTGTTGGGTATGTTCACCCGTGGTTTAAGGTTCATGTATGTGTGTTTTGAACATATGAATTCTATCCAGGATGTGTTTTGATTCGAAAATAACCGATTATCATTAGTTATAATCAATTATATGTGCATTGGTTTTGAGTTTTATCTCGGAAATAATCGATTATTTGGGATGATAATTGATTATCCTTTCATATGATTTGTATATTTATTGGGTGTAACGCATGATGTGTCAAAAATGAGTTCTTCCTTTGATTCGTCCTCTACAATCTTGACATCCTATTGGATGTTTGGATTTACATATCTTTTCCACATGTTTAGATTGATAACAATTTTGACATTTTGCATCTAGCCTCATCAAGACTTGTTTATCAGTGATTATTTTTTCTTATAATAGGGACAAGATGGAGAAACCCATGGGTGGTCGATTTGGTTGTATTTGTTTATTTTGTAATTTTTGATTTTGAAAGCATTTTCGCCAATATGAAGTAAAATATCTTCTACTTCACAATCTTTTCTTATTAATATTCGTTTCTCTTGTGCTTTGTAAGACTTGTATCACTTTTGTCAAAGTAATTGTAGACAAATAATGTGTTTTCCAACAAAGTAATAGAAGTTTCGTATCTCTCGCACACTACCACCAAAATTTCTCCACAAGTTTAAAATTTGGAAACTCTTTACTCAATCATGATATCTTGTTAGCAATACTCAACAATTTATTTAATAATTCCTTAATTATCTCATTTTTTTTTTATCCTTTGGAGCTTAAACTTTCATATCAAATTTAACACTTTCATGTCTCAAATCTTGTTGTTCCATTTATATTGTCCTTTCAAATAATCCCAATTTTTTTTCCACTCATATTATCCTTTCAAATAATTTAATTTTCTTTGGATAACTCATGATTATGGTGAGAATAATTTGTAAAACACCAATAAACAAACATGTCTTAGTCTTTTCCCTTTTTGTCTTTTGGATTATAGTGATATTTTTATGCAAAAAATTAATAATATCATCTCCTCCATAGTTTTTCATAAATCTAGCATATTTTAGATAAGTTGCATTCTTATACTCATCAGATTATAACTTTTATTACTAAAGAGTGAAATAAAAATTTACAAGAAATTTTTTTCTAATTTCATTGTATATGTCCTATAAGAATGCTGACTCTTGTTATTTTTTTTATTAATGTATTTTATATATAGAATAAAATATAGCAAAAGTATTTTATTAATAAAGTTTCATTCAACATTGTTCTAACTAATTCTTCAAATGATTTATTCTAACACATGATTTTGTTAAGAAGTTTAAAATTTATGTTTTATACAGTGTATTTCACAAAAGTTTTCAAACTTTTAATAGAAATAATTTTAGAATTCTTTGATCTTTTTTAACCTTGCGAAGCGTTAAATTTATTATAAGGTCTTTGATTCGTTTTTAATATTTACTTCTATGTATTAGTACAATAAATTTAAATATTTAAATATAAAAACATTATAAAACAATAACTAAATAATAGATTTTAAATAAATAAAGGTAAATGATTAACAGAAATATCTAAGATTTTTCTGACTTGTAAATCCCCTTCTGGAGAGCGTGTAGACACGTGTATTGTCTTACCCAAGTACGGACAGCACGGGCAGCGTTAAAATCGTGGATACTGTTGAGTTTTAACGGATAAGAACATAAGAATATAAACAGCGGAAGCACGTGGCTTTCAAATTTCACCCCTCCTCCTACCTCACCAAAACGGCTTCCCATTACTCTTCTTTTCAATTTCAAACCCTCCAAATATCCCGCGAACCCAAAATTCCCACCAAAACAATAATCCCTCCCTCCCGCCGCAACACTCTTTCAAAACCAAAGCTTCTCCAATACGCCCTGCAAAATCCCCAAACTACCCTCTCCCACCTCCAATCTTCTCCCGCAAGCTTTACCTTAAATTTTCAAATTCCCCGCTCCAATTTTCAATCACCTCCTTATATAAACCATCCACTCCCCTCTGTTCAACTCAAACCCTAAACCCCAATTCTGTAAAGAAAAAACCCTTTTCTCTCTCCCCATTTCCAATCCCAAAATGCCTTCAATTCCAGAAGAGCCTCTCTTGGCCCCTAACCCTGATCGATTCTGCATGTTCCCTATCCAATACCCCCAAATCTGGGAAATGTACAAGAAAGCAGAAGCCTCGTTCTGGACGGCGGAGGAGGTGGACCTCTCGCAGGACATCAGTCACTGGAACACTCTTACCGACGGCGAGCGCCATTTCGTCACCCATGTCCTCGCCTTCTTCGCCGCCTCCGACGGCATCGTACTAGAAAACCTTGCCGGCCGTTTTATGAAGGAGGTCCAGGTCTCCGAGGCTCGCGCCTTTTACGGCTTCCAGATCGCTATCGAGAACATTCACTCCGAGATGTACAGCCTCCTCCTCGAAACCTACATAAAAGACTCCGTAGAGAAAACCCGTCTCTTTCACGCCATTGACACCATTCCCTGCGTCACCAAGAAGGCCAACTGGGCCCTCCGCTGGATCGACTCCTCCGAGTCCTTCGCCGAGCGCCTCGTCGCCTTTGCCTGCGTCGAGGGTATCTTCTTCTCCGGAAGCTTTTGCTCCATCTTCTGGCTCAAGAAACGGGGCCTCATGCCAGGACTCACTTTCTCCAACGAACTCATCTCCCGCGACGAGGGTCTCCATTGCGACTTCGCTTGCCTGCTCTACTCTATTATGCGGACCAAGCTCCCCGAGGAGCGCGTGAGGGAGATTGTGCGCGATGCTGTGGACATCGAGAGGGAGTTCGTCTGCGACGCGCTTCCTTGTGCGTTGGTGGGGATGAACGGGGCCTTGATGAGTCAGTACATTGAGTTTGTTGCTGATAGGTTGCTCGGTGCCCTTGGGTGCGGGAAGGTGTACAATGTACAGAACCCATTCGATTGGATGGAGCTGATTTCGCTGCAGGGGAAGACCAACTTCTTCGAGAAGCGCGTGGGGGAGTACCAGAAGGCTTCAGTTATGTCCAGCTTGAACGGTAACGGTGATGCCCACGTCTTCAAGATGGATGAAGATTTTTAGTTTATTGGAGTTAGCCTTCGTCTTTCATCATAGTAATATTTCACTGTATTTTTACCGTTGTCAAATAGTTTATGGGCTTATTTTGTTTTTAGTGGTAGTATTTAGAAATTTTTTATTGTTTCTGATTTTTCTTTGAGGAATGATAAAATATACTTTCAGTTTCCCTGTACTGTGACTTTTTATTGATTTAATAATAAATTAGCCGAGGTTAATGAAAAAAGGAAAATGGTAACATTTTACGTATTTGTATTTACTTTTAATGGTAAAATATGATATTCGAGACCATGTTTATCTAAAGTAAAAAGTATGAATGTGTGGAAAGGTTCGAACTTAAGCTTATTCGCTCCGTGATTCGCCATTAATCGTATCGGTTTAGTTGCACAGTGACTCGCCAGGCTGGTATATCTTCGTTCTACCGTGTTTATGAGCGTTACGAATGGCATCCGGGACGCAAAGTACTGGGATGTTAACAAGAGAGCAACTTTTCCATCTTTTCGATCGTTTCAGTTTCCTTACTTCTCAACCTGGTACTCTGTTTTCGTAACCCTATTTTGTTGTTCTGCTTATCGAATGATTGATTGCTGCTCGCGTTTGATTTTCGCAATCTATTGTATATTTAGATGTGAAGAAAAAGATTTCTGGGGCTGTACAGGATAAGCAGGTGAATTTCTTTATCGTCGTTTTTCCCTTTTCACCTTTATGTCTTACAAGTCTGATTAAATGGCCTTATCTTCAATATAAGGCGACTTTGCTTCTCTCATCGTATCACATAGTTCCCTTAGCCGTCCTTGATTTAAGAAATAATAGACGGGTTTGTGAGGGAAATTAATTGCAAAATATTTAGACTTAGTTAGTTGACTTTTTTGTATTGCTTTTTAATTAAGATTAGAGTTTAATTTAAATAAATCGTGTAATAGAAGATCCGTGCTGGGTATGGAGGTTATGTTCTAATTTTGATGAAAAATGCCAAAATCATAATGTCCCCAAACCTAATTATTGTCGTAAAATGATTATGTAGGAACCTTGACAGAATTTGACTTCGTTTCCTTGTTAGTCTCTTCCTCCAATTTGAATTGATTAACGTGACAGCTGAGCTGGATAACTATAACCTTTGTCTGTGCTTTCTGATTTATTGTTTGATTAGTCAGTAGAGGAGGGCAGATCTTGGTGCAACAATAAGGTTTGAAGGTTTAAATTCTGGACACGACCCCTCTGCTTGCAGGGATAAGGCTACACATATCTACCCTTCTTAGACTTCACTAGTTGGGGGATCTGGTGCTTTGGATTGCCCTTTTTTATCAGCCATCACAAACCACATGGGGCATTGTTGTGCACTTTTTATCCTTTTTTATTAGCATCTATGTGTATGTGGGGTTAGTTTTATGGAAAGACACCTAAATGCTTGATAGAGTTAAGTAGCAAGTCGATGTAAAATGAAGCTTTTGCCCTTTGCATTTATGTGATAAAAGTTAGTATGTAATGAATTTCATTGTCATTTCCTGGATTTCATAACTAATGAGCAGGAGGCTGTTGCTGTGACCACTGCAATACAAGAAGAGATATTTTCGGAGATGGGTGTTGGTATGTCGGTTTTATTGTGATATATTAATTGTCTGTACTTTGTAGCTCTGGAGCCTTACTTTTCATATTATTTGTGCCATCTTGACACTTTTTGTGTAAACTCACAATCCTATATATCAATCGTCCGAGATCTGTTTCCTTGCATCCTTGATTGTGGTTTATTTTTCCCTAGATGCAAAACCATCTAGAGGTTTATTGGTTATTCACTTTTTCATCCATAAAGAGAATCAAACACATAATGGATTAAATCATCTAGAACTTTTCATGGTAAAATGTGTTGTGCTTCATTCTCTTGGTCTTTGTTCTTGGAAAAAAAAGAGTTGACCCTAGATACATGGTTGGCGATACTTTTATATCAACCAGCTAGACATGCCAATGCAGATTAGTTTATGAATTTACTTTAGCTGGATGTAGTATTGGGACTATAGCTTGGTTGGAATTTAAGGTTGAATGTTGTTTCTTCCCTAAAATAAAGTCTTAAAATACTGCAGTTTTCACTTTTGATGGGAATGGCTTTTTCTTAAAAAACTTTTATTGTACATGACTGTTCGTTTCCTACCATTTTAGTTTAGGATAGGTGTGGGTTGAACTTGTGCATTATGATACCTGAAATGATTGTTTGCAGAATCTGTTTTATTGCATAACCAAACTCGATAGTAATTAATTCTTAAACATTGTTATTTTCATAATTTACACAACAGATCCAAGATTTGGTATCTCGTGCCTGGGAAAAGTCAGTACTGTATATGAGAATGACATGGATTTGGTGATTCAGTTTTATAAATTCCTTTCTAAGTAAGTTCTCTCTCTGTCTCTCTTTTATGTAGTTTTCAACCACTTAACCTGTTAACGTTTTCTCTTCATTGTTAGAACACACATTTATAAAAATGGCCATTTCCTACATTAAAGAGAAGCAGTTAATCAGTTCTCCAAGTTAGCATTGGCAAGGGAGTAGTTACTAGGAGACAGATCAGGGACGATTGAGATATATAGGGATGCAAGAAAAGAGTGTAGGTGGGAAATTTATTAACGTAGGATTTGTACAGGATAGTCTAGTCCTCCCAAACGGACTGGGATATCTATTTTTTTTTTCCTGTTAGAGGGTGTTAAAATGGTTAATGTGGATTAGTAATAATCTATAATTACAATATCAATGTGATTCCATAGAAAGTGGTAAAAAACAACCAATCAACTTTATGAAATATAATTCAGCGAAGCAAAATCACAACATGCAAATCTTCGCTAAAAGAACTTTTGGCGTTTTTTGAAAGTGTAAATTCTCTATTTTACCCAACGAAAGTCAATGTTCTTCACTGCATTTTGATAATTAAGTCTTAACAAATAAAAAATCTCAATCAACTTTAAATTTCATATATATAATATAAATGTTGTATGCAATAAAAAAGTGAAAATAAATTGTTCAATTTAGAAATTTACAACTACAAAAGTGTATTTAAGGTGTCTCTGATGTCAATTAATGTATTTAATCATATTAAATACAAAGACAGAGAGAATTGGAGCACGTATAACAATAATAATTAAAAAGATTTTCCCACTAACATGAATTTGTGTTTTCCATCATCTAACATATATTTATAATTACATCTGTCTAAGGCATGGATCAAAGTTAGATTTCTTTAGGTACATAAACATCTTTTATCAACAATAAAGTGTGCCCGAAAGGTAAACATAAAGAAACAATTCTTGTGTCATTACAGGTACTTCAGCTCCATCCTTAACAATCACACTTAGTTTCCCTAGACACGTGATCCCCCTCCCCCCCGTAAAGAATTCACAACATGAATAGGAAATCTAACTACCACGAATTCGGAGGAACATCAATCACATCAGATTCAACAGTTAGAACTAAGGAATGACCTTCCTTTTCTTGTCTCTTTTTAAGAATATAGCAATCTTCGGCCTTGTAACCATACTTGCAATTACCCTAAAAGTATTTGTTATTGGGACTCTGCAGGTTGTGACACCATTTCTACATTCTTCCATTTGAAATTAGATGTCCTAGCAGCACCTTTAATAGTATCTGAAGTAGAAGTGGCAAGTTGGATGCCCAGTCTTGGATTTTTCGTTGATTCCTCCTCTTGAGTGACTGTAGCAATTTGTCCATTCCCTTGCCTCTCATGTTTTTTAATATTGTATGAAGTCTTCTCGATGTCAAACTTTGAAGGCAGAGATTCAAGAGCACGGAAGATCAAGGTGTTTTAATTTCGTAGGTGCTAAGAAATTTGCTTTCCAAGGGAAGAAGAATGTTAAAAAGGTGGCACAACTTGTTGGAAGCCCACTAAGAAATAAATTATGGGTAATTGCAAGAAGTAAGGTCACAAGGGGAAAGATTCTTATATTAAAAAGAAACAAGGAAAGCAAGGTAATTTCTTTAGTTCTAACTTGTCTTGAACCTAATGTGGTTGATGTTCTTCCAAAGACTTGGTGGTTAAACTTAGGTGCCACTATTCATGCTGTGAATTCTTTATAGGGATGTACAAGTTTCGGGAAACCATATGCTGCTTATGTTCCTTTCAGTTTCATGAGAAGGAATTTAGTTTCCATCTCTGCTTTGAGCAGACATGGTTACAGTTTTATCTTTGGTGATAGAAAATGAGAATTTATGTCATTGTTTAAATACATGATTGAATCTACGTGCATGTATTCAAAATGATTAAATTCACCAGTGAGTTCTGATAGAGGATTAAAAGTATATGTGAGAAAGAATAAAGGCGGGAAGCAGAGAGTTTAGTTAGCAGTTAGTTAGAGGTATAGAGGAGCATAAATAAAGAGTTAGTTGTAAAGGGCGGGATTCATTCTGTATTCTTTGTTTGTTGAGTTTACTGGAACTTAGTCCAGTGGAGGGAGGTTTGGCTTCCTTGAGTGTTTTCGATACAATTGTATTCTTCAATTCATTGAATAAGACAAGGCTATTCATTGTGTTTGGGTCTGTTATGTGTGAATCACACGTGTTATTGACTTCTTGATTAAAGAAGTCCATCAAGTTCTGTGTTTTTTCTGCAGTAAACCTTTGGTACTAATATCGTGCTTATATCAGAATTTCAGTTTAAAGCATTCTTTGGAGCCATAAACGTTGCAGTCTAGCGTGGAATTGATGTTAAATATTTTTATGTGCTTTGGATTTTCATTAAGAATTAGCTTCTTTTGGAGAAATAATTGTTATCTTTTATTTTTTGGTTGCCTTTCAGACGAGCTTTTGAAATAAAAGACCATTTATTTCTCAAAACATAAATAGGAACAAGCATTCAGTCTATGGTAGCATTTTGATAATGTTTATTGGTGTACTTAGCTTTGATTGTTTTTTATGCACTCAGCATACGTGTTTTAATTAATTTACAATAGGTTGGAAGCAACTTATAGCTAAAATATTATCTAACCCAAAAATGTACTTCGTTGTTGAAAGCTACTAAACCCTATTTTCTGATTTAATGCTTGCCTTTTCTTTTGTCCCTACACAAAATAACTTAAACGACTTTATTTGGAAGAAGGATGAATATAGTTATGTAATGGCAAATGACTTTTGGCAGAGAAGAGGTTGCCTGCGATGAAGCAGAGCTTGAAGAAGAAGAATTTGCAGAAAAATTGCTCAACCAACAAATGTTACAGGAACAGGTAAAATTTATTTGACTTCTGATAAATACTTTGGTACTTGCTACACTACTATTACTGAAAGCGTGAAAATTTACAGCAACTAGAGATGCTGAAGTACATGCGCAAGTTTAACTTGGACGATCAATGTGCAATCCTTGAGAAGGTAAATACTCGTTTCAAAGTACAGGGACATTCGTTTTAAATATTGCTTTCAATAAGAACATTCGTTTTAAATATTGCTTTCAATAAGAAAAATATAACAGTGGTAATCAATTGTGACCCACCAACGCTGAATTTTAATTACATTTTGCAACACTTTATCGTCATTATCAACACCTAATATAGGGATTTTAGTATTTGGTATTAGTGCACCTAACCTCATATTTAGAAGCTGCTGCTAATTGGTCTCAATATTTTTTGGATGTGCTTGAGAGATCGTAGGACTATGATTAGGGATTCATGTCTAATCATTTATAAATTTTTCATAAAGATTGCATATCTTATTTTCTTATAAAAGTGAGATCTCCTCGTCAGTCTATGTGCTACCAAACCATTTCTCAAAGTTTACATATCTTAGTTTCTTACATATTATTCCCGTAATTGAGTGCCAAATCACAAAGGATGGAAAGTCCTTTAATACAGCCAAGGATTCTTGAAATCACTCAAGAACTTAGGAGAATCACTCTCACTAAAATAGAAGGGATAAAACCCTAATTTCTTTGCATAAAAAATCTGACTTGTGCATTTGATGAAAATAGTTAAGCTTATAAGGACTATGTCTAAGTTTTCAAATTGGGCTCTTATTACAACTTGAAAATAAAGTCAAATTAAAGCCTGCTAATTGATTGGCCTAAAGACATAATTTGGTGAGCCAATTTTACAAAGATTGGGCTATTTTAAAAACAAACTAACTTATAAAATAAAACAGCAGTAAAATGGAGCTTTAGTTTTCTTCCATTTGGGCCATAATGCAATTCATCATCTTGGCCTTTTCTCCTTAAAAATTGGACTTGTATTCAATTAATATGGACAACACTTGTTGAAGAACTTCCTTTGCTTTCCTTGTTCTGGCTCTTGTCATAGGTCCTCCAAGTTTTTCAAGTAAATCCTTGTTGTTCATGGTCACGTCAAATCATTGGTTGGATTCACATCAAATACATTTCTCAATAACTCAGTTTTCTCACATTATACGAATCCTATATATATATATATATGTGTGTATGTAAATATGTATTTCACCTCTGTCGGGGTTGCTTAGCATATGGCTTTGAAGCTTCACAATCTTTTTCAGGAGTTTTGAAAATTACTTACTTGAAGCGGTAGAAATGAATTTATTTGATGCTTTTGACCCTTTTCTTGTTGCAGTTACACCAGCACATGGAAAACGGCAATTATGAAAGCGAGACATCCATTTTGTCAGCTGAGCAGATCGAAGAGATTGTTCCAAGAAAGGTGTCCCCCCTGTATACGCCAAGGTAGACTTAGAAGAGTAGCTTGCGTGACATTTTGTTTGGGAGTTGGCCAAATCACAATTCTTGACAAATTATTTACTTTATTTGGTCAATTTTTGACATTTTTATGTTCATTTTATTTCTGTACTTGGACTGCTTTAAGGTTAACAATTTTAGATGTGGGAGGTGTTTACAGCCTTTTCATGGCTAGGCTTTCTGCCTCAGCATTAAGAACATACCAACCACGGTCCAATTTCTTTATGGGAAGTACTATACTTAATCCTTATTATCAAAGCTAATCCGCGCAAGGAAAACCACGGTGGAAAACTATTATTATGATGCTTCCATTTTTTTAACTATGGGATCGGTTTTTTTTAAAGCACAATTATACACACTTGTAATTAATAATGCTATAAAAAGTTTGAAAGTAGCTATTATGAAAATGGAAATAAATGAAAATCTCGAGTCTAATAACTCCGCAGCACTCTAGTAGATTGCTAAAGATTTGTACTGTTGCAAACTTTATTTTTTCTTTTTCAAATAAATTGAAGGAATATATAGTTTTATCTTTTTGGTTGGTTTCAAGATTCATTCGTAGTCAGTAAACGGCTTAAGGATTAGCTATTATCATATAAATATAAGTGTGAATAGAACTTGTGATGTTATGTCCACACTTGCATACTGAATATTTGATAAATTCCGCAGAATACGCAGAGTTTTGCCCGGACTGGGAATTGTTGTTGGTGCTTATTGTCACACTATGCTTAAATTTGACGCACTCATTTGTTTGTCGTTGTGATAAGCAGCGGAAAATAAAAAATTGGGAAGCATGCTTTTATATGAGCAGTTTCTTGAAGTAGCTTTAACGACAGTGTAGTTATAGAAAAGTTGCTAGGTTCTATGTAAGCAGGTTCTCATTTCGTCAGGGTTCAACTGGCGGGAGTTATTTTTGGTTAGAGACAATGTACGTTTTCAAGGAAGATATATTTCCAATACAACACGTTTAAAAGTTATGTGGTAGTGAAATTTCATAATGTATATTAGATATTAATGACTTCTATCAAATATCAATTGTTGAGATGGCCGAGTTGGTCTAAGGCGCCAGATTAAGGTTCTGGTCCGAAAGGGCGTGGGTTCAAATCCCACTCTCAACAATCTTATTTTTTGTTTTACTATTTTTTTGATTCATGTTAGTCCAGTTTTTCTCTATCGACGTTAGTTACATTTTTAGCCCATACTAGGTCAATTTTTTTTTTATCGATGTCAAGTGAAAATTTTCAGTTGATGTAAGTTTGCAGTTTTGAGTTGATGATGATAAATGTTATATTACAGTAGATATTATTGTAATTATATTTTAATGATGTATACCTAGGTTTTTTATTGGCTGAAATTAGTTAGTTTTATTTTACTAATATTGATGAGACTATTTTTAGATGGATGCCAAACATATTTTTGTGCTTAACCGTGTATTTTCTTTTTGGTTGATTCATGTAGGGATTGCTTTCAAATTACTAGTGTTACTTATGTTCAAAGTTGCTCACAATTTTCATTTTACTTGTAATTGGGGAAACTTTTAAATAACATTGAATATGATTGTGTTTTCACAAATCTTAAATCTTGAAGGAATTTTAGAAGGTATTGGTCAAGAAGTTGGCAAAATAAATTCGACAAACAACATTAAAAAGTATTTCTAGTCATGTTTATTGAAATAGTTGTGTCTATCATCAATTAAAAATAATCTTGACTTGTGTCAATTGTGGAAAGTTTTTACAATTAGTTGTGTTAAAATAAAAGAAAAAGAAACATAGGATGAATTTTTAACGTGACTTGCACATAGAATTATGTATTTATAAATATGAAAATATAAAGAGATGAACTTATGTCTTTTACATTTAAAATTAAAATATAATATTGTATCTAACAATACATAATGATATCTTAACGTTCTATGTTGGTGCATAATTTTTCTATACAACTAAGTAACCAAGTTTATTAAAACTTCTTACAAATAAATTAAGTATGTTTAGTTCGATTAAGATTTTTTGTATATAATTCTTTTATAAATTAAAAACACTTATATATTTGATAGATTAGGAGTTAATAACATTTTTTCTTGTATTTAAAATGAATATTTCTTTTCTAAAAGGAAGGTCCATGGGTTAGCTCTAACCCACATGACTTTTGTGGATATTTTGGCTCCATGTATTTTTTCAATAAGATCTTTTTGGCCTTGTCAGTTTTTTTGGCCTCAGCCAATGTAGGTTAAGACCAAACCATGTGAGGAGAGCCAAATCGATAGGTCTATCCTCAAACTAATCATATAAATCGTATGTACCAAACTTATTACAAATATAATCAATTTTAGGTTTCTATAAAGACTTAGTTAAAATATCTGCTAATTGGTTATTTTAGTTAACAAATTCAGTTTTGATGTATCTAGATACAATCTTTTCTTAAATAAAGTGATAGTCAATCTCAACGTGTTTGGTCCTTTCATGAAAGACATGATTATAACTTATATGAAGAGAAACCTGATTGTCACATATAAGTGTCATTTGAAGGACATCTATAAATTGTATCTCTTTAAGTAATTATTTAAGCCAAACAAGTTCACAAGTGATTAAGGCCATAGCTATATAGTCTACTTCTACACTAGATCTTGGCACAACATTTTGTTTCTTACTCTTCCAAGAGATCAAGTTGCCACAAACAGAGATACAATATCCATAAGTGGATCCTCTAGTAGAAGGATATGATGCCCAATCATCATTTGAATAATAAACAACTTTAGTATATGGTTATTGTGACCATATAGCAAACCTTTTATAGGATATCCTTTAATGTACTTTAATATGTGAATGACTATATTTCAATGATCTATATATAGAGAATTGAGAAATTTACTCATCGCATTAACTATAAAAGAAATGTCAAGCGAGTAGTAATAAAATAGTTCAATTTTCCAACTAGTACTTCTTAGGATTTGAGAAAGACCTCTTGATTAGGTAGGAGTTTAGTATTGAAATCCATATTGGTGTGTTAGTAGACTTTGAAGTTATCAATCTAGTTTTCTCCAAAATATCCAATGTATACTTCTTTTGATATAATAATGGCCAATCACACACCCAATGTCACTCACAACTAGATAGAATTTGACTATATAGGCTTAGTGCTTTTCTTTGACCTTTCTTGTGTATTGTGATTTTTTTCATTTATGTTCTCCCTTTTCAACTTCTTTCTTTTCTTCATTCTGGTTTCGATACTTGTATTCATGTTGAAGAATATGACCATTGATGATCTTCATATTGCTTCAGTTTTCTTGAGGAAATTCTTGATATGATCTTTTGAGTATTTCTTTTCTTTCAATCTTGAACTATCTTTCTTTCTTTTCTTGGATATCTTCAGTTTTGAATTTGTCCAATTTTTATTTATATTACTGTTGCAGCTTTGAATATAATCTTCAAGATACTCTTTATATATTTTATAATCTTCAAAATATTTGTGTGCTCATAACAATTACATAGGATATTTTTTAATATGGGCAATCTTCAATTCTTATGCATAACCTTTAATCAACGTATATGGTATTCAAATAATCTTCTTCTTGAATCAAATCTTTAATAAATTTTCTTCTAATTATTGATTTGCATTATTTGGAATTTGATATTCTATTTGTTGATTTAATCTTTCTTTTCAACATTCAGATTTCCTCTAGTAAATAATGTATCAGCCAATTCTTTATTTTTTCTCATGTGCGTCTAGTGCTTTATTAGGCTTAGTTTAATTAGTTTTGACTTTCTTATGTCATCAACTCATACTTGACTCGACTAATCATCATGTTCATATGATTGTTTGATTTGACATTAAGTTCATATGGTCTTACTTGATCTTTATTTGTTTGGTTAATGTGATTCATTTGATCACTTGGTTTGACTTCCACATAGTTTGACCTATTTTGACTCTCTTATTATCATAAAGTTTACTATTAGTTTTGACTCGTTTAGTGAGGTTCATTGTCTTGTCTCATTTGGTTGACTTTAGTGACTTGGTTTGTTTACCGTACACTTTCAAACTCATTTCATTTAGTCTTCACAATTTTATTTCTGATGGAACTTGTTTTAAATCATTAATGTACATTAGATATAATAATAATCAAATATGTTTTAGATTAATTAACATTTAATCAACACATCATATAATCAAATTTTATGATTGACATGTTTAAATAGCGTCTTACCAGTATGTAGTTTAGTGATGACTTTAGTCTCGATAGTCTTTCTTTTTCTAGTCTTTTCAAGATTATGTTTCATATTTCTTTGGCTTATTTGGAACTTAGTACTTGAATATTCTACGAGTTTTTTCTCACATATTTTGCGAATTCGTAATTTAGAGAGATATTAAAAAGAATACTTGGAGATGTTAAACTTAATGTCTGGAAAAACTTTATTGTGTAACTTAGAAAGATTGATACTTGTGATGTTTGGAGAGATTGTATTAGCTGTAATAAAGTATTTTGATTAATGAAATATCTTAAATAGTTAATATGAAAGAGACCTTGACATAACCCTTGAGTTAGGAATAAACGAGTGTAAAAATTCTGTTTATACTTTATCTGCTTATTGTTTTATTTCAAATCATTCAACGTGCAAAAAGAGTAGACTCCCTTAAATTTCCGTTTATAGAGCCATATGCACTCTATGCACTAACAGAGTGCATAGAAACATGTCACGAAGCAAGCAATGTATTGCATATCTCCAAGTGAGATAAACTGTTTTTAACTATTTTTTTTGGCACAATCCGATTTATTTGTGGCTTAGTTTCCCTTTCTTTAAATGTCTCTCTTAAATTTGGTGCAGAACAATCTCAAATGGTGCAGTTGTTTTACCCATCAAAAGAAGACAAATTAAAAAGCGAGAAATCCTAAATAAGTATTATATACTTAAAAAAAGTAATGATTCATGGATATAAAAACGGTGCATTAATACTTAGTATGTACTTACAAAATGATATAGATTTATATATATATATATATATATATATATATATATGATGTAATAAGAAGAAAAAGTTAAAAAAAAAGTATATGATAAGTGTAGACAAAATAAGAAATGACCATGAATAATTTTCCTTAAAAAACTTGAACTCGTATTAATGCATAACTTCTTTTCTAATATTGTGTAATTCTTTTTAATACTTATAAAAGAACACAAACTTTGATAATATTGCATGAAGAGGTAAAGAAATGTCTGAACATGTAAAAGAAAAAACGAAGAGAGAGATGATAGAACTTGTTTGAGTACTACAAAACAGAAATTGTAATTAAAATTGGAGAAATCGTAAACAAGGGGTGTGTAATCATTGAACATAAAGCAAAAGAAAGCATAAAATTCAGCAAAATCCATGACTAATATCAGTAGCATTAACAGCTGGTGGAATAACAAAATGCCAAAGCTTCCTAATACCCCCAACCCTATATTTCATGCACAAAAATTCCCTCGCATAATGTTTCTCAATCTCCCTATCTACGTCATGAAGAAACACGTGTGTCACGCCCGAATTTCTCCTCCCACGCGCCATCATGGCAGCTGAGTATATCACCGCCATCCTCCCCGGTGCAGCGGGAAAATACCCTCGGGGCCCGTCGATCATTATCACATCCCAATCACGATCGTACACATCATTCGGCAGGTTGCTGAGTGCCAGCACGCACCGCAAGTCACCCTTTAAGGGATGACCGGTAGAGGTGGTGCCGCCACAATCCCTTTTGTAAGAGGTTAGGAGGGTCTTGGCGTCGGAGAGGCGCGTCTGGTAACGCACTGTGTGGGCGCGTATGATGGGGAAACGTTGGAGGGCGGCGAGGGTCCACTTGGGATCTTCCTCAAGGAACAACGTGGTGCCACGTGGATTGAAGGAGTCCCACATGAGGGAGTCGTGGCCGAGACCGAATACGAGGAAGTTGCATGGGGCGAGGGATTGGAGGACGTCGAAGGTGCGTCGGATCTCGCCCTTGGTCTGTTGCGGGAGCGCGAGCGCGGTGGCGTAGTGAAGGATGGTGACGAGGGTGAGGGGTGTGTCGTCGAACTCGGCGGCGATGACGGACTCAGAGTTGGTGAGGCGGAGGGGTTTGGCGGTGTAGATGCAGAGGCTGTTGGGGTCGATGAGGGTGTGGCGGAAGATGAAGAGGAGGAAGAGAGTGGTGGCGAGTGTGGCGGCGAGGAGGGTGAGAAGGCGGGAGTTGGGGTTGGAAGGGTATTTCTTCTTGTGGGAAGGTTGGGAGGATCTGAATATCCACGCTTGCATGTTGCTACGTGTGTTTGATATGTGAATGAAGCTACGTGACTCTGCGGAGGCTCTGAATGATGGAAATGTTTGAGATGCATGGAGATGAGCGGTTGTAGCCACAGTTTCATGGACAGATCGTTTTTCTATATTTAGCTCACATAGACTTTGTCGCATCTTTTGTGGTAAATCATGTTATTTTAATCTTTTTTATTTCAAACATGTTAGTTTTTTGAGGTAGTCAAACCATGTTTCTATCCACTTTGGGAAATCCAATGAGCAGTGTTAACTATCAATGCTTCGGCGAAATTTTATCAGGAAGATAAAGTAAAACAAATTTCTGCTGATAGTTTTAGGTTGCTGTAATTAAGATATGAGTATTGTTTTAGGATGTGCGATATGCCGTGGTTGCAAAAGAGTCAATTGATTTGAGAAATTATCAATCAGTCTTTCAAATTTTTGTGTGGGAGGGTATCCACCATCATATATGATGGCAGTGGTGATGCTGGTATGCTGCAAAGTGATATCAATCTCATTTTTTTCAGTGTTTTAGAGAAAAAAAAAATAGAAAGAATAATCAAAACAAGAAATAACCTGAGAAATGAGAAATTGATGAAAATAAGATTAAATATTTAGTTGCTTAATAAAGTAAACGTAGATGGGAAATAGAATGTTTTGGAAGCTTTTTTTTTTCATTTCTTGTGAAAAATGCGAGAAAAAGTATAATGGCCTTAGAAATGATTTCTCTCCTCTCCCACTACCAAGACAATCAGTTCCCTCCATCAAATTTTCCTCCACTCTACCAACCACACCCTTATTATCATGAATAAGTGCTGTAACATATCTTTATTTTCAATAATTGCAACGATAAACGAATTATTTCAATTGCTACACTTCATTTTTTACTTTAATTTTATACATTACATTATATTTTCTATCTCAAAGGTATGTTTGATCCTTGTAAAGAAAATCAAAACGCTGTCTTTGAGTGCAGGCTTGTATTGCCTGAGCTGTGATGTACAACTATGTTAATTATCAAATCAGAAAAAGCAGTTCCCAGAGTCTATGAATCAAACATGAATCCATGTTGGAAAGGTTGCAAAAAACCGTACAAATTCTCAAGTGGTCTCAGTTGCATGTAAAATGAAAAAAAATATTAAGCAGAAGAACTTCGTGTTAACCAATTTACCAAATCAAATTTTACAGAAATAGAAATCACATATCATGCTGACAGGAAGCCTGAACCATTCACTAACTAGCGGGATATTCCGTCACTGGGTTAAGCATATGACAAGCTTCAAGAGTGTTTTCTTTAAACTAATCACAAAGTAGCTATTCAGTAAATGCGTTAAGACTAACAGGACCATATCATACAAAATTAAGCTCAATATCTCCACAGAAAGCCAAGGGATATTCGCATGTCCACAATGCCTGTGTTATAGCCACAACGGGCGCATTGAAAATATAAAACTGCCGCAAGCTGCTTATTACATCCTCCAGCATGATCTGCTTTTCCTATCTTCAACTTTATCAGCTTCTTCAAACTTTGAGCACAAGACACACATCTTATAATGGAGCAGTATCTGAATATTTGATCATTTTGCAATTAAGAATGCAGAGTGGTTTGAGTGCAAGCTTTATCTCTTTGTCCCAGATGCTGCTGGGTTTGATTGATCTCTGCGCTGAACAGTTCGAGGGACGAATGACAAGCCTTTGCTGCGGCGACCAAAGCTGATATTTGAAGGGGTGGAGTCAGAAGTGCTCAGTTTAGAGACTGCTGAAACAAGGTCATCCACGGTTGCGTTTTCCACTTCCATCATTCCTGCATCCTTCTCCTTAGGAACAGCTTTTTTTTGTTGGGACTTCAATCTCTGTTTCTTTGAAGGTTTAGCCTTCTTGAAAAACTCAAATGAGGTGGGAAATTTATGCTTGTCAACCAGATGCTGATGCCTACGATTGTAGCTTTTGAATTTCAAACCACACTTTTCCACCAAGCATTCATACTATATAACAAAGACAAGAAACACATTAACAAGTTGGCATCAAGTGAATAATTAAATATGTGGATGCACAAAATGATAATAGCCTATGAAGTTAGGTTCCAAAGAAATAACAGATAAAAAGCATGTAAGGAAGGCAAAAAAAAAGTTTTAAGCAGTATTTGAAAACCAAACCGTTAATGAAGTTTTGCTGTCAACTTGTAAGGTTAAATAAATATAAAAGAAAAAAATATAGGGTATACTTTATCAGAGAAAATAGAAGAAACAGAAGTAATTTTGAATGTCCCACACTGAAGAAGGCAACAAATATCCAACTAGTCAATTCTTCAACAATGATCTAAGACCAGGAATATCTTATAGATGCAATATTATAAGGAATTGTATCGTGATAGCACAATGAATCATCTTTACACTTACACACCATATCGTAACCACGTGCAACTTTTGCCTGAAAGAAAGAATCATGCACTTCAGATACATGTATGCTGAGCAACCGAGACGTTGGGTAAACTCTAAAGCACACAGAACAAGATGCAGTATGCCTTGCATTATAGTGATTCTCGAAGTCATCCATTGAAGTCAAGCGTGCACCACAGCCAACAATGGGACAAAAGATTTCCCTGCACAAAAAAATAGAATTTGAGATGAGGCACGTGGACTGTCACTCGTCATAGTAAAATTCAAAGTTAAAAGTAAGATGATTATTAGGCCCCTATAGGTAACAATCATTCAAAAATTCAGTTTTTGTATCAACACCCTTCCCCCCAAAATCCCTATACACCCTTATGGAGACTGATTTTTTTTTTTTTCATTAAGGAATTGAGTTCTAAACGAGTTTCACCTATAGGGGCCAAATAATTATTTTAACCTAAAATGCCCACGTTTTATTCCCTATCCTCTTATTAATACACACCATGTTACAGAAGTTTTCTACCCTTTGCAACCTTGTAGGGACTAAATTTTTCATTCAAGAACTGATTTAACCTATGGGGATCAAACGATAACAACTTTCTCGAGCAACAGAGTATAATACCAACAAATTGTGTTTCTTCAGCATGTATTCAGATAAATAAATTAACCACAACAATTATATAATAAAGAAGCACCTTCATCAAGAACTAAGTAGAACAAAAAAAAAAACTGCATTTAGAGAACTAGAAATAATGACAATCTATAGTGAAAACGAAGCCCCACATTCGAAAATCATCTGCCAGAAGTGATTTCGATCTCACATAATGCTAAGGATACGAAGCTATCATATAAGGATCAGTACCTTCCTTCTTCCTCTTGCATCCATTTCTCAAGCTGTTCCTTCTCTTCTGTCAATTCCAAAGCAACCTTTGAAATACAAGGGGTAAGTAAATGTTACATCTAAAAATTCAGTACTTAACACCATTTAATCACATACCAAACAATTACAAAAAAACAAAAAAACCTGTTTGGCAAGAAGTTCTCGTTCGAGATTGCCGGGAGCGAAGAAAGGAGAGTCGGGCCCGAACTTGCGACGGATCGGTTTCCAGAACGGAAACCCTAATTGTTGATTGTGATTGTTCTCCACTTCCATCGCCATCTTCACACTCTTCACTTCAATCACACAAGGTATTCTCTTTCCACTTTCAATTTTGAATTGAATAGAAACTTCAGAGTGCGGACCATATTTTTGAGTCATATGTTTCTGTCGGACTCTATATACTTGGGCTCAAAACCTCTTTCAAATTCAGCAAGGTCAATTTAGCAATTTCATTACTACTTGTCCCCTGTTTTTCTATTTCCACCTCCTTAGATAACTTTATTTAATTTGTTTTAACCAAAATTCCCTTCACGTAAACTAATTCTACGAGATGAAATTATAGATATAAGTTATTATTTAATAGAAATATGTGTTCATTGTCTAGTTAATTCAAATTTCTTTCTATGTGTTTATTATTTATCTTTTATTAAATAATTTAGCATTGGTTTATGATTTGAATAGCTAGTTGTTATACCAAAATCATAATTGGCTGATTGTCGTCGTTTAACACTATCTAACTCAAACCGTGATTCATTAATAAAATGGTTTTTTTGTCTAGTTAATTAACCTTTTCTATTTTTTTATTATTTATCGTTCGTTAAATAATTTAATATTGACTTATTATTTGAATAACATGTGGTTACATGAAAATCATAATAGGGGTTGTCAGTCGTCATGTAACACTATCGAAATCGCATGTTTATTTTTTAATTATTACAATTTAATATAAAATAAGAAATAAAAAAATCGAAATTGAGAACTATTTCTGAAATAAGAATTTAAGGAGAGGATAAAAACTTAAAATAAAAATGAAGTATAATATGTAAGATCCGATAAAATAGAGATTTTAAAAGTAAAGTAATTTTGAGATTTTGGATTTTTGTTTGGAAATTAGTTTTTTTGAATTTATATTTTTGTTAGAACATAATTGTTATGTTATTTTTTTATTATTATATTTTTTTTAGGGGAAAAAGGTCTTTTATCTTTATATAATTGATATAGAAATTAATTAAGAGACTTTAGAAAGGAAAAACATGTAAATTAAATAATCTGGGTATTTAATAAAATGATATTAGGTAAATCTTTTAGAAGATTTATTTTTTATTTTAAAAATTAATTATATGAAAATAGAAGCTATGATCTTGGTGGGTTTAAAGAATGAAAGATATATTATTATTAAAGAAAATCATTATTAGATATTGTTAGATATTTTAAAAGATTATGTGGATTTTAAAAAGATTTGGTGGTTGATGATATTTTAAAAAGTAGTTAAGAGAGAATGAGAGAAGAAACCTTAGTGATTTTAGAGATAAACTGAGAGATTTTATTAAAACTAAAAAGATAAAGATAGAATAGAAGAAGATAAAATGGAGAAGAGTAAAAAGGGGTTTGCATTTTGTTATCCTAAAATCAAAAAATGAAAATTAGAAAGATAAGGGTGAAAAAAGATGTTTTTTAGGAGAAAAAAGGAAAAACTGCAGAAAACCTTAGTGCAAGAGAGGATTTGTGGTGTTTCTGAAGTTAGATAAAACCCTAGTATTAGCCAAGGTATGTGGAAACGTACCATTGTTTGTTATATGCAATGCATTCTCGATTTACTTGCATGAAAATACTTGTTTGATATGTGTTATATGATTATGATTATGATTATTTGTTGTTATTGTTGGACAAGGGTTTGTGTGTGCATGAGAATAGGTTTTTGATAATATTTGTGATGGGTTTTCCTATGAATGTATTATGTATGTTTTGTTGGGTTATCCCAAAAGAGAGTTTGATGCTAAGAGAGAATAAAATTATGATGCTTGGGGATTTTCATGCAAATATATTTGTAAGTGTTGGGTTATTGGACTCCCTTCCTATGTAGAAAATAGGCCAAATAATGTGGACCATTATGTGTTTATTTATTTTAGTGGAAATGGGTCAGGGAACATTAGAGTCATTTGAAGAGATGGAAAAACCAAGTGAGAGAGAAAGGAAGAGAAGTCATTCCCACATAACATAAAACCTACATTGGTGTTTTCATTCACCGTTAGATTAAGCTGATTTAGGGACAGTGGGTTCCAGACGTATGGTTCTTCATTCTGACCATTCAGATCATCAACCGAAGGTCTAGTTTGGGAGAAAACAGTCTCGCATTAGTAACTTTGTTTTGGAGAATTTTCATCTTCTTTGTTCTCATTTGTAAGCATTATGCTTAGTTAGTTCGACTGATTGAAAACCCCGTTTGGTGGTTTTATCGGAGACTCTTTTGCACCCTATTATTGATCACAATGAATTTTTCTTTGGTCTAGACCACTCGTGGTTTTTACCCATGAATTGAAGGGTTTTCCATGTTAAAAATTGTTAGTGTCTTTTTATGCTTTGGATTTTGTTTTTGCGCTATTTGTTTGGTGCTCCTCGCCGATGCTCTCAAGAAGGGGGATTGAATTTCCGCTGTGTTATTACTCTTTGTTAAGTTGCTATTGTTTTTGGCCCTTTCTCCCATCAGTAAGGGTGTGGTAATAATCATATGCAGTATAATTGGGAGTATAACATGTCAATGATTGGATCTGGATGATTCAAGTGATGTATTATATGAGTTTGAGTATGTTCGCATGAGTATGTGATGCTTGAATGCATGTATGATGTGTTAAGTATGTTTCTAAGTGATTTAGGGTTGATGTATGTATGTATGAATGCTTGCATCATGTCCAGAATGTGTTTCGATTCAGCAATGATCAATTATCATTAGTTATAATCGATTATTTGTTCGTTGGTTTTGAGTGTGGTTTCGAGAATAATCGATTATCTGCGATGATAATCAATTATCCCTTCCTGTGTGATGTTTCTGGATAAATTTTATTGAGATAATCGATTATCTTAAGTGATAATCGATTATCACAGTGCATTTTGGTGAAAAATAGCGAATTTGAGTAAAAATGGATGTGGACCAAGCCTGAGGAGCTGTGAAACATGATGATAATAAGATATCGAGTTTAGTGGTTATGTTTAGGGTTAGTTCGACTTGTGGTTGAGAGTGGAGCATGAATGAGTGTTAGGATGTACCTGAGTATGTGATTGATGAGCATGAGAGTGAAGGATAAGTTTACTTGATATACCTCGTAAATCCTGGTTCTATCTACGGATAAGTGCTTCCTTTTGCCTTGTGTGCATTGGAAGAGTTGTTCGGGTATTGAGCCTTCCTTGTGTAGGGGTAAAGGTGTGTTCCTTATCCTTGTGTGGCAGGACTACATTTTCCTTAGTTGGATTGCGGGAATACTTGAGCAGATCTGTAGGGGAGACTATATATGATCTATGTGGCAACACTACAATGATGCTCATGGTGTTGTTCATGGATGGGATAATCATGATGATGGTGTATCTATGATGATAATCATGATACTTGAGATGTTTCAGGTGTTGTTATGTTGATAACGGTGTTATTATAATGGTTATAGTAGGATAGTTAACATAGATGTTAATGGGTAGATAAACCAATGGTCTAAGTATGAGATGTTGGAGATGACATCAATGGTTAAAGATCGAGAATCAAGTAATTCATTATATTTGAATTATTTATGTGAAAAGATTAAGAATGTTATTGTTATTACTTCCATTTATGAGATGTTTGATTATGGTTGATATAATCAATATATATGTATATTTTTGTATGTTATATATATAGACAATTTTAGAAAAAATTTCATTTTATAAAATAGTCGATTTAACATTTTGTCCTGAAGGAAAAAAAATTATATACAATGTACAATATTTGTTTAATATTATTCAATAATAAATTCTTTGTAAAGTAATTTTTTTAACTTTAAAACAGTTATCTAAATTTTTAAATAAATGAAAATAGTTTTCCTGTGTTACTAACATCATGAGGTTTCCAAAATATTAAAGGAATGATATCGTCACGCACAAGTATGGGTCTGCAAAATTATTAAATGCCTAATATTGTTGTTACTTAGTTGGAAAATTCGCAGCCCCAGGAGGAAAAAAGCAAAAGAAATTGGCGAGTTCAGGTATGGTGCTTGCGTTGAGTGCGTCTGAGGGCTACACATTAACTATTAAAGTGGATACATTTATATTGATTAATTAAGAAAAGAAGGAGCACAGCAAGAACAGAATTCATGTCAACACCTAATCTTTGAATAAAAAATTAGTTGAGTGGTGATAATTCATGAATTAAATTCGAAGATGATTCACATGATGCACAGGTCAAAGCTTGACATGCGTAGATGCATCTCTATTCTTACATTGGTTACGGTGTCAAAATCATCTAGTAACTACTGATAAACATACTTTAAAATTGCACGCATTTATTAAAATCCTGAGCTTTAAACCAAATTAGCAAGTAATGTGCAGAATAAAATGAAATCAGTTTTTTAATCGAAACCCATATAAGAAAAAAAGAACAATTTAACATAGAAATTAATGAGTACCAACTCCTTTAGTTCAAAGTGACAAGAAACTCGACTCTTGGATCAGGTTTGAGACAAATAAATGGAAAAATGGAAAAACTTTTGACCATTTCATATTAATGACTTTATTCAACAAGCATAAAGTAAAATAAAAAAGAAAACAAATAACCAGTCATTTACTTGTAAATGAGATCAACCAAACAATTTGTTAGTATTTATTATTTTGATTAAAGGAGCTATAAGAAACAAGTTTCAATTTTATGGATAAAATTATATTTTGGTCATGTACTTTTTTTAAGATTTGCCTTTTTTAAAGATTTGCTTTTGTAAGTAATTTTAAACAACTTTTGAAAATTATGACTTTAATAAATTGTTATATATAAATTTAATATTTAGATATGTTAGATTATGATCTAATACATCTTATAAGATTTTGATCAAGTGTTGTTAAACAATAAAACATAAATAATGAAAACACTACATTTGTAATACACATGTTTTTCAAAAGATAAATAATGCAAGACACATTATATTTTGTTTGACAATTCATACAACATATGTTTTTCTTGCTTTCATTTTATAAGTGAAGTCTTTATGAGACGACATACATGAACATAATACTTTAAGTTAACGCTGTACTCAACAAAAGTCATCATCAACTTATTTTGTGGTATGAGAATTGTCTCATCCTCACATCTACTAATCTCATAAAACATACATCAATGCCACACATCTCTTGAAGGACGTATAAAAGTTGCTTCATGTCAACACTTATTCTAACATACCTCATGTTAACTCTAGAAACGTTATATGCCTCAAATGGTCCTTTTGAATTCGATTGAAAGCTTTTTGACCAAGGCTTGATAAGCCATTCCAATTACCATTATGTTGCTTAAAGAAGAGATAAGTATTTAATGTTGAGACCTTATATGGTCTAATCCTTAGTACTCATTAGGCAGTTTAATACTAGTAGATCATTCAATAGTTTTAACGATAATAAACACTTTAAGTGTTATATGTTATACAACATGAACATTTTAATGTGTATTTTTGTGATATTTGAATAAAACTATGGACCTTACAAAGTTTATGTTTTGTTTAAAGAACAAACAATATAATGGTTTAAATAAATGGTCTAAATGGACCTTATTTAATGAATTATAGTTTCTTAATATAAATCAATATAAGCCATAATTACTATATATTTTCTAGATAAGATTAAGTTAGGAAGAAGTTCATCTCAACGAGTATAATATCTTTGTTTACCTTGTTTTTATAAAGTAATGATCATTTGCTTTTCTAAAGAAGGAAACTAACAACCTTATGTGATTTTGTTTAACTACAATTAATTGTGATATTTACAAGTATTGTTTGAATTGTTTTCTTAAAAAGAAAATAGGTGATGAAAACGTGTGAAAGAATCATATCATATCTTTCCTTTTCAAGCATCCAATGTTTATAAATATGAAGCTGAAGTTTAAAGATTACAATGAAGATAATAAAGAATACAAAATTAGTTTATTCAAGTTGCAATGGTCTTTACCAACAAAACCATAACAAGAAATCATGTTAAAGACGAAGAACATACATCTGTCACAATAACTCTGTAAGTCTTATAATCTTATTTATGGGTTGTGACCATTATGTCACTCTTTGTGTGCTTAAATATGCTTGTTGAGTCACCGGCAAGTGTACCAGATCGTACAAGTAATATAAAATGGTAAGACCAAGTATCGTGTCCCAAGAGACTCTCGACACTAGACAGTCGTGTGATAACTTGATTAATTAAGACTTAAAAGGAACGAAATTACTGGTTTAGATTGCAAATACAGTAAATTAAATATGAATGTAGTTTTGATCAATTGAAGAGTAGCACAACGATGAACGAATGATGTTTATGTTATGAGATGAATATGTTGTTGGGGTAGATTTCACCAAGTTTACTCTCATATATATAAGAATTCTTCTTCTTTCATTAAAGTCAACGTCACTCACTAAATTACTTAAAACTCGATCCCTCGGTGAAGAAAGCCTATCCTTAATTACTAGTTCATACGATTCCTAGCATTCCTAATAATTAATTCTGAAGATCAGGAGCTTAAGACGACCAAGACTCATACCCCCATCCCTGAGAAATACTGCTCTTGGGAATAATTCTACAAGAACCTGAATTGTAAGGAACCTCCCGGCACTTATGCAATTCATACATCATGCTATGAATGAGTTAAACAAAGCAAACATTGATCACAGAAGAATTACCCTAACAGTTAATGAAAGAAGCATAAATTATTAAGAATCAATTCAAATACATGAGAGTTCACAAGGTTACTTCATCCCCCAACAACAAATAGAAGTTAGTTCCCCATTGTCATGATGAAACTAGATGTACAATGGAGAAGAATGAGATAGAAAAACCTTAAAAGTTGAAGATGGAGGCTCCCGCATCAAAATCCGCCTTCAAAGAGTGGAAGAGTGTGTTGCTGCGCCTCCTTTGCCAAAGATACAAAACCTAAGGCGTATGGGTCCTTCAAATAGAGCCTAATCACAACAGAAACAAAGCCCAAGCCCATCTCGCTGGCGCTCAGCGCCCCACTTAGTGGGCATGCTGCTATACTAAAGCTGGCGCTCAGCTTCACTCGAAGGGCAAACAGGTGTGGTTCTTCAGGAAAAGTGGCGCTCAACGCCCCAAAAAGGGCGCCCAGGCGGTGTGCGATAGGCTTTGGCACTAAGGGCTCCAAAAAGGGTGCTCAAGCTTCGGGCGTTTCTACTTTCTGGTGCTTTTTCAGATCTTTCTGAGCTCCATCTCCTTGGAACTTAAGCTCTGCTTCCATATTATCTCATTTCCTGCCAAAACAAGGGAATTTAGTCATAAAATCATCAAGTTCAACCTTAACTCTCTTATTCACACAACTTAACAGAAAAACATGATTTCAAGCAAGTTTCTAAGTAGAAAAGGGTGCATTTAGTATCAAAATCTCATCACAGATAATGGTATTTTCAACTGTTATCACAACGCCAAACTTTGAACTTTACTTGTGCTCAAGCAAAACAAAATGTAACTCAACTTTTCTCAAGAATTACTACAATGGCTCAGCATATTTCAAAACTTTTTCTTCTAGGACATGTAATCACTTTTATCAGCTCATCATAAAGATGTCAGTCAAGATGTACAAATGCCTTAATTCAATCAAACTCAATGTGATGCTCATGTACTTTAACAGATGTTATCCTTAAGAATGATGAATCAACCAAGCAAAGATGAAATCATGAATTCAAAGAACTACTCCTCACCAAGGAAAGTGTTTCACTCAAGCACTCAAAAGTGTATCACTCAAGCACTCAAAAGTGTATCACTCAAGCACTCAAAAGTGTATCACTCAAATTCAAAGGTGTATAGTGAGGTGTTGGTGTCTCTTTCACTCTGCTATCACAATGTCACACAAATTAACTTTGCCTTTCATTTAACCATAATCAATCATACTCACAAGCAAGTTTTCATCACAAGGTCTTTTCACAGCTTGTAGCTTGGCTGGGCTAAGAAGAATATTGGTTTTTCTGGACAACAAAATCCTTGAGTTAAGAGAGACATCTATGATTTCATCATTCAAACACAACCTCTCTTTCCCAAAACCATATTCACTTATTCCCAACTTTCCCTTGCATTGAGCTTTTCTTTTCTTTCTTTTTGTTTGCTTTTTCCTTTGATCTCTTTTCTCAAATTTCCCAGCAACCCCAAACTTACACCTTCATCAATACCCACAAATGTTCTCAACTTAACTCAAGGCAAAGATTTTCAAACAGGGTTTTCAAAACATGCTTAAGGCTCAAGGTTCATAGGTTAGAACAAATTGTTCTATTTTCATTGGGCTAGAATCATGTGTAGGCTAAAAAGAAGGGATAACAAAAGATGGCCTTGATCATATGAAACCTGCAAGTAAGTTGCTCAATCATAGAAAATTTGGGCAAAATCATTCATGCTTTCAAAGTAATAGCAATTATTCACAAAAAAAAAACTCTGAAGTCCAAACATCACACAGGTTACTTTCAAGTTCAGAATTCAGATAAACATCCTGCTCAGTATCTCAATCAACTTTTTATCTTAAGCATCAGTTTCATACAAACTATGAGCCATCACTTGTATATAAGCATATCATACATCATCTCAACATCACTCAATAATAAAGCATCATAAAGCAATACTTATCACAAAACACAACATCATTGAACCACAACAGTGTAGTTAATTCAAGCCAAGTAAAATAACAAAACAAATGATCAAAAAGAAGGTTTAGAAAGCTGGGTTGCCTCCCAGAAAGCGCTTCTTTAACGTGACTAGCTTGATACCATTAAGCTCATGTCTCATCTTTGATCTTGGTGTTCTCCTTTCTTTCTTCACAACAACTTATCTTCAGCAGCTTCCTGTTCACCTTCTTGACTGTTCTTGAAATTAGAGATTCAATCTCTATCATTCCATCAGTTCTGAGTTCTTTCACGACCCATAATTTGTTGTTGAATCTCACTGGTAAGCCTGGTCTAAGTTCTTCATATTTTTCCAGGGAGTCTTGATGAACACTTCTTCCTTTGCTGTCATTTTCTTCTTCCTTCATATTTTTCTTCTTCATATTTTTCTAGGGAGTCTTGAACTATAACACCTTACTTCTAAAATTCAGAAGATGATTCTTATGATTTGGTAATCAGAGTTAGTTTGTTAATGTGTTATTTGTGTTTTTTCCTAACCTTGTCATGTTGTAGCTATTTTCGTATGATACAAATCCACCTCCTTGTGGCTAAGTTGTTGCAAAACCAAGAGTGAAGTACCTAAACAAAACAACTAGGTGTTTTTTTGACTGGTTCTGTCTGCAGATTGTGCTTTCCTTTTTTTTTACCATTTCTGATGCCGAAATGGTTTGTCATTACATGGCTTTTCATGCTTAGTCATAGGAGATCATTATCTTGAAGAAAAATTGAATGATATGTACTTGTTGGGTCTATGTTTATGTCATTTCTAGTCCTTTAAATGCATAATCTATTAAATTGATCCTGTTGGAAAATATATCTCAAACCATGAGCAAAGGTGTAATTGATGATGGTTTCTTAAATGCAATAGGCAAATGTGCATGGAATTTTGTTACTAATAGTTCTTATGAGTCTATCAAGATAGGAATCTCAAGGAGACCAAATCAAGAGGAGAAAAGATACATCAACATCTTGAAACCCGCTGCTGAAACTGCAGAAAGCCTAGAAGATGGAGAAACTAATCTGATGGCAGAATGGTTTTCTAAATTTTTGTTATGCAAAAGAGAAACTAACTTGAATCTTGTAGGGAATAAAGAGGACTCTAGAAAATAAGATGAAGATGGCGCTTCTTCCAGTACTGTATGTGATAGAGAAGGAGACACCAAACTGAAATGTGTTGGAACAACTGGTACCGATTTTGCGAAGTGGAAATATTAAAACAGAGTTCGATACAGATTGTTAAAATCAAGGAGCTTGTTCGGTCACTTAAAAAGTTGGTTACTTTAATTTTCTCTTAAACGTTTTATCAAACTGTTGATGAGGAGAAAATATAAAGAGTGCACGAAGTAGAAAAATCACACAAATGATTTTTATCATGGTTTGAATCAAAAGATTCTACGACCAGTTGTTAATCACTATGAAGAATGATTAACCTTTTCACTAAAAACTGTTTTACAATTACAATAGAGTGACTAAAAATAACAGTAACAAAAACACCTTCCTTCGACGAACGAACCAAAAGGAAACAACTCTGCCAACTTGAAGAGAACCGCTCTGACCTTTGACACACAAAGCGCGAGCTTCTCCTGTTCACAAGACTTGACAATAACAATGAACTGGCACTTGAGAACTTCCTCAGATAGCACTGTATTCTCAGTTACGCTTAATTGACTCTGGAAGGTTTTGGCAAGGAGATTTATACCCTACTAGGGTTAAAATGAAAAGACACATTACAACTGCCAGTGATAATCGATTATATGCGAGACTTGGAACAGTTAGGATTTTTAACTCTTCAACTGATTGGTTCCAGTTCTTCACCTCCTTCTACCGTTCGGCTCGAGCTCTTACTGCCTTCTATCGTTCGGTCTTCAACTATGTTTGGCCTGAGCTCTTATCACCTTTTGCCGTTTGGCTTGGTAACTTATATCTTTCCAAACATTCGGTGCCAACTGCTCGGTCTCAGTCATTCCTCGCTACCGCTCGGTCCGAACTACTTGGTCTCAGTCAAGTCTAAAATCGTTCGGTGATGCCTTGTTTGATCACTGTCGTCACCTGTTCAGCCTTGTTATTGGAAGCCGTTCGGTCATCAACTGTTCGGCTTGTATCTTTCAGTGACCGTTCGGTCTTTGACTGATAATGACCATTCGGTCTTGAAGTGTTCTCTCTTTAACTTGTGTAACCGTTCGGTATCCAACTGAGTTTAGCCAATGTTCAACTTTGTTCGGTATTGAACTATAATACACCGTCCGACTTTCAACTATTAGAAACCGTTCGGTCTTTATCTGTAATCTTGTTCTTTTTTTTTCTCGCTGATCATCATGCATATATGCTTTTAAAACTTAATACAGGGGCTTCATATTTTTCACTTTATAGCATCATCAAAATCATTATCTTCATGACACCAATGCTCCTCATTGGTAACAAAATGTCCTTCACTCAAATTGAAGCAACGACTGGAAAAAGATGATGGAGGCAGAGATGAACATCAACCCACTAAAGGAGAAGATGCTGATCCATTAAATGTAGAAATGTTTGCTGGAGCAACTCCCTATAGTCCAAAGAATGACTTTGAAAGACATATGGTCAAGCAAATGCAAACACTGGTTAACCATCATTCCACCTACACCTCCAGGCTTGACAAAATGGATCAAGAGATTGTTGCACTCTAGAAGCTAATTCGGAATCACAATCTGGGTGATGAAAGAGTAGCAACAAATGAGGAGGTTAAGGAAGAAGATGATGGAGATGATGGCAATGAAGAAAAAGAAAGAGAACAAGAGGAAATAACCTTCTGCTTAATGGCAAGATCTACAATATCTAAAAGCAACGTGAGTAGTGATGAATCTGAATGCACTGAAAATAATACTATCAACTACTTGATGCTTTTCAAGAATTGGATGATGAAGCTATAAAACTCCAGCACTTAATCAACAAGCTTATAAGTGAAAACAAGAGAGGCTGTAAAATAGAATAGAGGATTTTGGTAATGAAAATGAAAATCTAAATTCAAAACTAGAATCTCTAGAGAATATCTCTCAAAACACTATGAATGTGAACAAGAAATGTGATCAAGAGTGTGAAATCTGTCTAAGACAGTTGGAAAGATTTAAATATCTTATGAAAACTTTAACAAAATTCACACTAGGTAGTTTAAATCTTGATGTTCTTCTTAGTTCACAAAGGAGTGTGTGGAACAGAGAAAGAATAGGGTATGTTGGTAAAAATAATAGATTAAGAACCAGAAGGTTTATTGACATAAGAAAACCCTCTTCAATTGTCTGTTTTTGTTACAACCAGTTAGGCCATGCATCAAATTCATGTTATTACAAAAATTCTGAAGTTCTTAAAGGAAAGTTTAAATGGATTCCTAAGGAACCATTAAAATCTCCTAACATGAAAGGACCCAAATTTAAATGGGTACCTGCATCAAAACCCTTAAACTGTTTTGCAGGAGATTGAAAGGAATGGAAAAGGACTGCACTCAAGGTGATGCATAAAGCTGAAGCAAATCTCACAATTTAAAATGATCACGTCATCTTGAGAGTCATCAAAAGTGGTAACAAGCTGTAAATTTGATAAAATGTGCATCATTTGTGTTCTACATAATCATATTGATGAATGTGATGTGTGCTTGTTTCTTGACATGAAGAGTTTGAGTGAAAATATGCAAAATAATAGTTTCTGCAAAATTTAATCTGTTACGTTAAAAACTTAATCTGTTAAATCTGGTCTAGAGAGAGTTTTTCTGTTTCAAACAGATATTGATTCCATGTTTATCACCATAAAGTATTTTGATGTTAATATTTCACATAATCTTAGATGTCTCACTTTTAAAATCTATTTTTTTAGTGTTCTACTAGCGTTATGTGATATCCAGAAAATGATGTTGCATGTTTAAATCTGAGTGGAATAGATTTCTATGATTGTTTTGACTATGACTATTATTCACATATGTCAAATACTTGAAAGCAATTAGCAATATATATATATATATATATACATATATATATATATATATATATATATATATATATATATATATATATATATATCATGAGTGATTGGATAAAATGGTCTATGATTGAATGAACACATTGAATGATTGTATTGATCAATGATCTGAATGCTGAATTTGATACATCACTTGGTCATGTACTCAACTGTTCATTTTGATTTCTTGATCATGCCTTGTAACATAAAATTGCTGGTTCATATAATTATTATTGGATACTAACGTTGCAAATGTTGAGAAAGATGTTTTTGCAGGTGTTGATGTGAGCTAAACAGGTTTATATACATCATCTCTCATCTGCAGTTTTCATAATTTGACACATAAATTGATCATGTTATATCCTTCATAAATCATACATCTTGACATTCAATTACAACAAATATCAAATTTATCATGATACTAACATGTTGAAATGTTGAGAAAGTGTTTCTAAAGGTGTTGGAGCAATCAAAACATGTTCAAAAATCTTATACTCTTTTAAAAACAAAGTCTGTGAATTTTAACAGATTACACTGATTACATAATCGATTAAATATGTTAGATTTTTTAAATTTAATTTGTTAAAGCTTGAAACACTTGTTTTACATATTTTTACTTGCTTTCAACTGATTTCTAAAATGCTAAACATGTTTCAAATGTTCTAATACACATGTTTAACACAAGTTTCAAATCATAGGATGCATAGAGCTCAAAATTGATTTGAAAATCATCATTCTTTTTATATGCATATTTGTGAACCATAGTGCTTTGATACTACTCTGATTAAACTGGAATCATATTTTCTACTACATTATATTTGATATATCATTGTTCTTTTTGTATAATACACTTTGAGTACTGAAATATGATTTTGATATCAAAACTGTTGTCATGAAAAATGAGGCACTGTTTACTCTGATACACTGCTTGAATTGTTATCTTGAGCTTTAAATACACATTCTGTTATATTATTCTGCTATGTATAAAATGTTATAATGTATTCATAATACTCTATGCTCCAAAATTGCTACATCAAATTTTTGAGTATTTTGAAATAGCATATGATATCATAACTGCATCAAGCATTATTTTGGTCTGATATCATTCAATTGTTTTACTTTGATACAAGTTACTGAATCTGATAGTGCTTGATTATATTTCTTTGAACTTAGTATATCTACTATTATTTTTACTCTGATACATTTAGACATGTTATACTATGTTCATCTGGTATAATTTTGAAATCTGATTTACAATGGTATACATCTTTTCATTGCTCACACTGTTTGGAAGTACTACTGCATTATGATAGGGGGAACATCACATTTTGTTAATGATCTGTATAAACTATGATGTATCTCTTATATCTTTTTAGTGCACTTCATTTCCTGGTACTTGAAATTGTCTTTTTTGCTAATTCCCAAAGGGGGAGAAAGTAACTGGAAAAACAGTTTCTGTTTGTGCATCATCAAAAAAGTGGGAGATTGTTGATAGGGGGAGCTATGTGAAAGCTAAACCCATATATTCCATGTGTTTTTTATGATGACAACATAAATGTTTCTATAGTTTCTTGCACACATTAAGTAAAATTGTTGTTTATATATTTGCTTGTGCTTGAACTATATGTTATGCATATTCATTGTGATTATATCTATGATATGCATATTCATTGTTTAAGAATGAATCTTTGAATATCTTGTTTTTGATGATGTACATGATGATGAACTGTATAATGAAAATTTTTGTTGATGGACATTATGTATCTGTTTTATAGTTATCTTGCACAAAATGGCATAATAAATGGTTGATATTATTGATGTGTGTGCATGATACATGTATTAATGATTGGAAAAAGGTTTACATGTTTAAACAGATTGAAAATGTATTTTTGGTACAATTTAATCTGTTAAGCAATCCATGTAATCTGTTAAATTGTTTCAGATTTCTTGTATGCTTTATTGGAGCAAACTATTCTAACATAATCTGGTATACAATGTGTATAACTGATTAAGTAAGAAAGTTAGCCAATACATGTTTTCAAAAGAGTGAAAATCTGATTACATCTTTTCAAAAGAGTGAAAAATCTGATTTAAAATAAGTTTGAAATTGAAATTTTGCTTAAGTGTTGGACATAACCGATTACATAAGTTTGATTATAATCGGTTAATTCATTTTCATATGATGAATTCAATTTCTTTCAAGTCAATACAGTTATAACAACCATATTGCATTTATTTTTGGCTGTTAAGAATTGTTTAATCGATTACATTCGCCATATAATCGGTTAAAAGTCGTATTTCGAAATTCTGTCAAAAACTGCTAAACTAGTAGGAAAAACGTAGTCGATTACATTAATAGCGTAATCGATGAAAACGCATCAACATTTTGAAAATCCTATAAATAGATTTCTTGCGCACTGTTTCAAACTAATATTTGAATATTCAATTTCATAACTAACATTTTGGTTGAGTTTTGATTATAGGAGTGTCCAAGAACCATCTTGAAGAATCAATGATCAACTTTGGGTTTATACATCAAGATTATATCAAGAAGTGTGCTTAAAGGTTGCTGATCATATCAACACTATTGGAGTGCTTGCTATGAAGGTCAGGTTTATCTTTTTCAATCAGTAGATTGAGTTCCTGTGCTGTTGCGCAAGGTGGAGAGAACTGTGATTGTTCTCATTGAAAGTTGGGATTGCTCTCAAGGTATTCTTAGAGTTAGGAAGGAAAGTATATTAAGAGGATTGTTCTCTGTATGTCTTGCTTGTAAGAACTCTATTAATATAGTGAAATCCCTTCAACTAAGGTTGTTGAAGGAAGACTGGATGTAGGCTTGGCCGAACCAGTATAAATCTATGTGTTAATCTTTCTCTTCCTGATCTCTTTTATTTGTTGATTCATTATAATTTTCATGTTGCATTCCAAGAAATATCAAAGATTTCTAAAAGATTTTGAAAGAACATAATTTTTAAAGTCAAACCAATTCACCCCCCTTTTGATTGAGAGTATTGGCCTATCTTTTTCTATCATAAATACACCACCATCATGACTATCCTAGTCATGAACAACGCCATGAGTATTACTATACCACAATACCATAGTGGAAAGAGTCCATCTCACTCTTGTACCCTACCTCATGTAATCGCTCCTACGACCCACTTGTAGCCTTCCCTACAAAACATTTGTAACCTCTCCTATAGATCATCTCCTTCCAATGCACACAAGGCTAAAGGAATCACTTATCCGCAGATAGAACCAGGATTTACGAGGTACAACAAGTAGACATATCCTCCACTCTCATGCTCATCAATCACATACTAAGGTACATCGCAACACTTACTCATGATCCAATCTCAACCACAAGTGAAACTGACATTAAAGATAACCAATAACCTCAATCTCTTATTATCATCATGTTCCACAACTCCTCAAGCTTCGTTCACGTCCATTCTTCATTAAATTCGTCATTTTTCACCATAATGCACTGTGATAATCAATTATCACTTAAGATAATCAATGATCTCAATGAAATTTACCCAAAAATATCACGCAGGAAGGGATAATCGATTATTATCCTAGATAATCAATTATTCCCGAAACCACAATCAAAACCAACACGTAGATAATCAATTATAACTAACGATAATCAATTATTGCTGAATCGAAACACATCCTGGGCATGATTCTAGCTTTCAAACATACATACATCAACCCTAGATCACATAGAAACATAGTTAACATATCATACATGCTTTTAAGCATCACATACCCATGTAAACATACAAAAACACATATAATATCACTTGAATCGTCCAGATCCAATCATTGTCATGTTATACCCCCAATAATAGGGTGGAAAAGAATCTCCAATAAAAACAACAAATAGGGTTCAATAAGCCAAACTAACTAAGCATAATGCTTACAAATGAGAACCAAGAAGATGAAAATTCTCCAAAATAGAGCTGCTGATGCGAGACTATTTTCTCCCAAACTATACCTTCGATTGATGATCCGAATGATTAGAGTGAAGAACCATACGTCTGGAACCTAGTGTACAAAAACCAAAAGTCTCAACTACTTTATTTTTAAAACCCTTATTTTCTCAGATCTTACATTCACCCCTCCTCAAAAGAATTTTCGTCCCCGAAAACTACAGTCACCTGAAAATATAGATAATGCTAAACTTCATAAACTCCTCCAAAATTACATAAACTTTTAAGCACATAATTTTCATAATACAATAACAACATTAATTCCCGAACACATCAAAAGAACATCACAACAAACTACTTAATGTATTTTACATCAGACAAAACCACAATCTATGCACAACAATAAATAGCAAGAAAATTCTACATATATTCTCATCATGCAAACAATAAGCAACAAAGATTCACCATAAAACTAAATCAATTCTAGAAAAATTTACATATAGATCCCCAAACCATAAATATGCGCACTTAACACATAAGACTTAAGAGACTCAAAAATAAAAGCTAAACTTTACATCATTTAAATGTGTATTTGTTAAACATAAAAAAGTGAGAGATTGTTAAATACAAAATCGTCTATATGAACAAACGATCTTATGTTTTAGAGTTTAACCAACTAACATTAAAATGGGTTAAAGATCAGAAAGCAACCTATGATAAAAACATAGAGCCAAAACCCTAAACAAACAAAACTAGAACCTGAATCCCAAACATAGAAATTATAGGAAAACACTTAGGTCCTAGGAAATAGAAAATCATTTAGGCTAGAATAACCAGACGCTTGACTATACGATGTCTTGTCTAAAAGTTTCTGAGAGAGAATTGGGTTAAACGCTCAACGCTAAAAATACCTGAATTAGGTATTTGACTTCTCTTGAAAACAAAACAGATCTCGACAATGTCTTTGACTAAAACAATTAAAATACTTAACCGTTAAAAGACATTATTGTTAAAAACACATAAGCAAGCTTGAGCAAGTTAAACGCTGTCTGAGACAAAAATAAAAGGAAGATTTACTTGAATCAAGATGATACCATGAGCGAAACAGACATGTCATCTTATGATGAAGTATCTATATGTTTGTTATTTTCAAATCAAAAGAGCTTAATTGTCAAATGCTACTTAACGGTAGGAAATAGAAAAGCACTTTGTTATTCTGTCCAACATTTAAGAATAACAAAAGTGATAAGAAAAGTCCTATCTATTGCATGCACAATTTACTTTAATTTTTTAGGTAAGCTATTCTACATGCACCCATAGTGCTACAAATCAAATATCAAATGTGGACGTTAGACACAAAAGAGAATCATGAAATGTTCCTCTCATGAAGCAAAGTTTAAAAAGATCGTACAACCTACTTCAACAAAGGATTGAAAAAAGCATGCCTGCTCTAACAAAGTTGACTTACACAACGAGTGTTGTGAAAAGAAGAAAGAGAAAACACAAGCATCAAGGCTACGAACTACACACATTATTTAACAAACAAATATTCATAAAGCCTATAAATAGAAGATCTCTCACGAAGAAAATCATGAGGATAGAATAGAGGATAACCAAAGTGCGCAAATCTTACAACGTCATATCCATCCTAAAGAGAATAAGAGAGAAAAGAGCTCAAAGAAAAGAATACATCAAAGCTGAAGAAAAGACAAGAGAAGAGAAAAGAGAAAGAGATACTCTCGAGCTTAAGCGTCAAATCACTTATTGCTGTAAGATTTTAGACAGAAACATCTGTGAGTGTTTGGATTGTATTGTAATCATACCCTCTCGTAGAGCGATTTAGTCTAAATTGCTTGTAAGCAATCGTTGATTGCAATTCTGAAGTGAATTAAAACACTTACAACTGAACTCTTTTGAGTTGAGGAATCTAGGCGTAGTAGTTTAGTACCAAGAGTGATTCGAATACTCAAGGAAATCTTGGTAGGGTGCTGAGTACCAAGAGTGGTACGAATACTCAAAGGAAATCTTGGTGAGGTAGTTGAGTACCAGGAGTGGTCGTAATACTCATTTGTAATCGGCTGAAGATTATAGTGGAATCCTCTACGGAGGAGACTAGATGTAGCTTAGTTGGAGCGATCCAGTATAAAATCTTTCGTGTTACTCTCTCTTCTCTTTGCTAAATGATTCTCTTAGAAAACCTATAGTTAAGCTTTATATTTGAAAATATAAGAACTTCAAAGCTAAACGATTCTTTATTTTGAAAGGAAGTTCTTACAAACACTACAATTGAAATTATTCTGAATAGCACGCTGATCTTTACAAAGCTTAAATTTCAAGTCGAGTGCCTAAGCCTTTTTGAAATAATATTTTACACTCTCAACAACATGCTATATCATAATGATCGCGTAAAACGTTTTTCAAAAACACTATTTACCCCCCTTCTAGTGTTTTTTAGGTACTTCAATTAGCACCACTCCTCGTTACAACGAGTATTAACACCACTCCTGGTTACAACGAGTTTAGCCTCTCCAGGATCTAACTCTAGACAACTGTATAAACATTTAACTTAATCTAAGTTGAACAACTAAGTATTTGAGTTCTCTCTAGAACTTACAATAAATCCAAAAATCGATTTTGTATAAGTTATATATGAATGACTCTTAGTGAGAGGATAAATGTTGAACAATAATACAATCTGTAACACTTGAAAGTGTTTCTCTCTTTACACAAAATTTTCTCTTAAAAGATGTTGAGCATTAGATGATGTAAGAACACTTTAAGCTTTTCTCTCTTTTCATATTGTTATTCTTCTTATGTTATCTTGCGCTTTTTCATCAACAAAATATTCTCTTCAACCTTTCTTATATATATATATATATATATATATATATATATATATATATATCTTCTCTTGAAAGATGACTAGACTAAGAAGTTTACTTCTGAGGAGTTGGAAGCCTTTCGATGTGAAGACTGACTTTAGTTTACTTTGTATTTAGAGTTTTTTCTTATAGCCTTAAGCGAAACTTGAGGTTGTACAATGTGATAGATCAAATGGCTTTAAGGAAACATTCCAAAATGTTATTCTTCTCCCACAACGTCTTTTTCTTGGGTGCCATGACTGTGATTATATTTTTCTGCTTTATTGATCTACACGGACATCAAGAACAAAGTATATAGGCATCGAAATACTTTTTCGTACAATGCATTAAATGTTTTGATAGTTGATGTTAAGTAGTGTAGCGTGTTCAAGACATTTTATAATTTGTCATTTCATCAATAAATGCATTTGGTAAGATGAATATACATTCATCAAATGATATAAACATTAGATACTTTCTTAAGGCTAAAGCGTTTGTTTGGTCACTTATCAGACGATATTTTCTATAGAAAGCTTTGATTGATATAACATTGTATGGAATGAAACATCTCTTTTATCCTTAGTGTTATGTAATAGTTAGACTTCTGTTTTCAAAAGATGCTAGCTTATTTTTCTTATATAGTCTATTAAGAGATTTTGATGAGAGACACTTTTTCTTAGATGTTGTTTGTGATTTTCTAATTCGTTAAACAAATTTGTCTAGAAAGCATTACCTTAGCTCTCGACTTCAGACATTATAAAATGCTTCTTCATTAGACACTACTATGTTAAACAACTTTTCCTAGCCAACCATATTTCGTTTAATGTAGTTTTTTAAACCTTAAAACCTTGGTTGCTGAGACAATTTACTCTTTAGACAAATTTTGTCTTAACACCAACAAAGTCATCCTCACTAAGTTGAAGAAGAAGCTTGAGAAGGCTAAAGGGCTTTGGGTCTAGGAGATATTGGCCATACTGTGGGGTTATCATTTCACTCCCTTGTCATCAACGAAGGAAACGCCCTTCCGGCTAGCTTATGACACTAACACCATGATACCGGTAGAGCTCGACGAAACTTCTAGGCACCGACAACATTTTGACAAAATGCACAATAGGGATAACTTTTGAGTTGAGCAAGCCCTTAAATGAGACACTAAGTTACATAGGGAGTAACATAAGCAAAACCCTTAAATGAGACACTGAGTTACTTAGATAGTAACATAAGAAAAACCTTCAAACGAAACACCGAGTTACTTAGACAATAACATAAACAAAGCCCTCAAATGAGGAAACTAATTACTAAGACAATTATAAGCAAAACAAAGTCGAGTTACTTTGATAGTAACACAATCAATGCAAGCACTACTACTTGCCTAAGTCGACAACACCAAATAAATTTTGCATAAGTCAGTAACACAAAATAAAGTATGCCTAAGTTGATATATCAAAGTAGGGTATCACATTATTTATAAAATATTTGATATATCAAGTAGGGTATCACATTATTGTGATTATTCTTCTTATTATCATATATACTATAAGTTGTTATTTTATTAATACTATTTGATATCAACATTAGTACTGTATGTTTTTAATCACATGAGTCATAGGATTCAAAATTCTATAAATATACATAGCATTTAAGAGGAAAATACACACTATTTCATACTTACTCTCTTTTATTCAAAATATTCAAATTCTCTTACTTATTTGAGCGTAAAAGAGATTTTGTAGGTAAATATTTTCCTATGTTCCAACTATGAGAGACATACATCAAAATTCTTCAATCTCAAATCTCGCTATCCATATGAAGATCCACAATTCAAATTCCAATAAAAATACATAATCTCAAGTAGAGCGATGCTAGTGTTAATATTATTTTAATACAAAAATTGTGGTATAATACTAATAGCTCGTATCACAAGTCGATCCAAAAAGTTATAGCTTCCACAATTTTAGGGTGGATTTTTGGTCCATGGAGCGTGAACACTAATAAACTGTTATCATTGGCTTTTATTTGTGGATTTTTAGGGTCGCTAATAAAGGATTTTGTAGGAGTGTTCCCAATTTTAGACAAAAAAGAGTTCTCAAAATTTGTATGAAAATTAATTACATAAACTCAGTAACAGATTAATATGAAGTTCTGACGGCATTTTATTTCCATTAATTAATAACAAGAAGAAAAAAATATCTATATATCACAAATATTTACTGGCGATGGTCTATAAAGCCTACGAAACACGAATAAACTAGAAAAAAATGTAATAAATAGTAAAAATGGAAAAATGATATTTCAAATGCCATGCGCATTAAATTTTGTTTTCATGAATGGGAAAAGCAAAAGGCTAGTGGTAAATGGTTTTTTTTTAATAATATAATTAATTGAACCAGTTACAGCCATCTTAATAAGACCCAATCGGGAAAATTCAAAAAGTTTAAGGTTTCACTTTGGCAAGTTAAAATGACCACTACCTGAACAAGACAGCTTCCAGCTATTATATATCACATAGTTGGGGTATCCGAGTAATCAACTTTGTCTCATTCTTTTGATTATGACTTTCAAATTTTAGTATATCCCACTATGCCACTTCCTTAACCACACGGAAAGAAAGAGATATATAAACAGAAGGGTACATACAAATTCGTTGAGACATTTACGCAGCTAGAAGAAGAAGAAGATGAAGATGATCACTAGGATGGTTCTAATGGCTTTTCTGTTGGCTTTCACGATGCTTATATCTAAGGGGGAAGGCCAATTATCAGAGAATTTCTATAGCTCGTCTTGTCCAAACGTGGAATCCATCGTGTCCCAAGCAGTTACAAACAAGTTTACTCAGACCATCACAACTGGACAAGCAACCCTGCGTCTCTTTTTCCATGATTGCTTTGTTGAGGTATATTTCATCAGTTCCTCACTTGTGTTAATACAGAATATTCTCTTCTTGTTTCATAAACCTGTTTTCGTTGTTTATTTCTTAAGAGCATGCATTCCTTAGACATGAGTGTAATCGCTATCTCTTCTAAAATTTCAAACAAGAAGATGAACTACTACAGCACACGAAAATGTTAGAAAAATATGGATGAAGAATCTGATTGTTCTATGCAGGGATGTGATGCCTCTGTGATAATTGCGTCTCCAAATGGGGACGCAGAAAAGGATTACACGGAAAATCTATCGCTACCAGGAGATGGGTTTGACACTGTGATCAAGGCAAAGCAAGCAGTGGAAGCTTCATGCCCCGGTGTGGTCTCATGCGCAGACATTTTGGCTCTAGCTACCAGAGACGTCATAGGCTTGGTAACCTATATTATTATAATTTAACATCAACCTATAAAATAGATTCCTTCCATTCATTTTTTCAAGTTAAAATAATTACATTTTATTCACATCACTTAATCGTCGTGTGTTGCAAGATTTTGACTTTGTCGATATTGACTACGTCCATTTAGAGAAATATAAAAATATAATCAATAAATATTAAAGCCTCATTCACACCTAGTATTAAATGGAAATTTATTTTACCCTTACGTAATTGAAGGGACTTTGCCCAATAGTAGAAGAAATGTTTTAAAAAAAAGATTCAAATAAGAAGAAATTGTTTCTATAGAGAAATAAACTACAACTAACAATATTAAAACATATTTTATTATATAATAATAGTTTATGAAAAGTTTACATAATGTGATGTCAGCTTGGAGGTCCTTCATTCAAAGTAGAGCTTGGACGCCGAGACGGGTTAATTTCGAAGGCATCTCGCGTAGAAGGAAACCTCCCCAAAGCGAGCTTCAACTTGGACCAACTCAACGCGCTTTTCCAGAAGCACGGTCTCACCCAAACGGATATGATAGCCCTCTCCGGGGCCCACACCGTGGGATTCTCGCACTGCGATCAGTTCGCGAACCGTTTATACTCGTTTTCATCGTCCAATTCCGTGGACCCAACTCTGGACGCCACCTACGCTCAGGAACTGATGGCGGGGTGCCCCAGAAACCCCGACCCCACCGTAGCGGTGGCGCTGGACCCGCAAACCCCTGCGGCGTTTGACAACGTCTATTACCAAGACCTGGTGTCGGGAAAAGGGCTACTGAGCTCGGACCAGGTGCTGTTCTCGGACGCCGCGTCGCAGCCCACGGTGGTTCGGTTCGCGAACAACGCTGCGGACTTCAACGAAGCGTTTGTGGCGGCCATCAGGAAGCTGGGAAGGGTTGGAGTGAAGACCGGGAAAGATGGGGAGATAAGGAGAGACTGCACAACCTTCAATTCTTGAATGGTGGATTTGTTGCTGAATAATAAACGTTTTCCTAAGGAAATTAAAGGCGTGTAAACAAGTTTTTCTGTGGTCGTGTTAAATAAAAGTAATTCTTTGATTTTCTGCAGTGGGGATGTCTTCCCGATGTTCATGAATGTATAATTTTAATAAAGATTTATTTTATATTATCGTCAAATTTCTGTGAAGTGATTAATCCACTGATATAATTTTTGGAGGTAAATTATTTATTTGGGATGTATTTATTCAGGTTGTTCTGGTAAAATTCTCCGTATCTTAAACTGAAGACAATAAATTCTTTGGCTCAAAGTTAATAAATAGGTTAAGTCAAAAAAGTTTTGTCCCATGACACGGGAATAATAATTTATTTTAATTAAAAAATAATATTTTACAAATAATCCACTTTCCTAATAATAAAATAATATTTTAATTACAAAATAATAATATATAAAAATAATAAATGAGAGTTTTAAACAATATCTAAAATTTAAAATTTTATCAAATTACAAAAGGAATTTAATCTAATTTTTGTCCTACATTTTGGTTGGTCTTTAGATATTTTAGTCATCTTTGATTCATAGATGTGAGATGATTAAGATAAGTTCTAAAAGGCCAATAAGATCTTATGAAGGTAGATATTAATTCAAATGACGTATGTATTCGCTGGTAGATTCGGGTTCAAGCTTAAGGTTGGATTTCATCGAGTCGAATGCTAAACGATTATATTGGTAGCAATAACCATCATGTTATCCATTCTCAAGGCTGAACTCAAACACTAATTTTGAGACGTCGTCCCTATTATTTTGGTCAAGTAATATTCTTATCCAGTTTTTGCTCTTCAAACCTCTTTACATGGTAATGTAGCCTGATTTATAATAAGGTCAGACCGATGGCATAAAGATCTAGACGGTATACAACCCTCCAACCTTAAGTTTCAACGAGACATAAAAGGTTGTCACAAACTCATCCACCGCCTTCTAGAACCTTAGTTAAGATCATTATGGCTTTACAGACAACATGTCCATGTGCTTTCCAACGAATAGTCACCATTAATTTACACATGTAAGCTTTCAAATAGCATGGGTAATTATTCCCTCTCCCACTTCAAATATTTTGAACAGTTACTTTTATTCACATTTTTCTTGGAACTATTCTCCTTCTTCTTCACCTCATCACTCCTTTCCTCCAGGTTATTTTTGGTTGTCTTTGTGTTTTTCTAACCTTATCTTATTATAACTATCTTGGAATGGTCCAAATCAACCTCCCTCACACACAAAATAGTTCTAAAAATAAACATAAATGATTTTGAAAATTTAACTACATCTACCTCAGAGATCCAAAAAATACATGCATGTAGTCATATGAAAGCCATTTGAGTCTAGTTTCCAACAACAAAAAAAGAATCATATCATTTGGAGTTATATGGAGAAAGTTATGAGTAAAAAAGTCAGTAAGGGTCAAAGTTGCTAGAATGATGTCATCAACATTTTCAGGTTCTTTTTTGATAGTTTTGGCTATTGTTTTGTGTCTTCTAAATGTTCTTAAATTTGTTGGATATAATGTTCTTACCTTTTGTTGATGGATACTGCAAATACATCTTTGATTTGGGAGGAAATAAACAACCAAGGTTATTGTCCCCTAGATATCCTTTCGATTTGGGATTGAACCTTTACTTTTCTAGGTTGCTTTTGTTGTGTTTTGTGTACAGTTTTTCATGTTTCTCTTGATTTTTGGACTTTGTTTAGGTTGTAGGCTTGTCCTTCACTTCATTGATACTTATGGCTTGAATTCCTTGCTTTTCTCTGCTTGAAAAAATGATTATAATGTTTGAAAGGTTGATTGATTGTGACAGAAATACCTTGTGTGAGGATTTGAGCCACTTGATGTTATTTCTTGTGTATGATATATCTCTTGTGTATGATATATCTCTTGATTTCTTGCACATGTGCCTTGGCTTGACACTTGTTGATAATTCTTGACTGATATGCATGTTTGGAAGTGATAAAGGAAATTTTGTTCTTGAGCCTCTCTAACCAAATAAGCCTACCTTGTTTTAATCCTTTGATAACCCCTTTGAGTCTATGCTTTCCGCTTTTCTTTGTTTTGAAGCTCATTAATTAGCCTTAAGTGAAAGACCATAATTACCTTACCTTAGGGAATTTTGGAGCTTTGGAATTGTTTTGGGAACAAGTGTGGTCTTTTTGAGATTCTTTTGAGTTGGCTAGTTGGTTCCTCTTCTTGGTTGTTTTGTAAATATGTTGTGTATCTTGTCTCTTACAATTGTGTTATAAAAAGAAAAGAGAGAAAAGAAAAGAGACAAGACAAGAAAAGATAGAAAAAAAATGAGAAAAATAAAATTTTTTGAATAGTGGAGTCAAGAAGAGGATTGAATTAGTGGTTTTGGGTGTGATTTGATTGTATTTTCACTTGTTCCCCATTGATCCTCTTCTCTTTTTGGTCTATAGCTTCTCATCTATATCTTGTCCTTGGCCCCATTACAACCATGAAAAGACCTTTTGATTTGAACATGCATATGTTTTAACTGTTGATATTAGAGGCTTGCCAAGTCTGTTTGTTGTTTGCTTTCTTGAGTGCATTGAGTTGAAATGTTTTACCCTAGACACTTGAAAGATACAATGATAGTGCATCTGTGAGATTTTGTTGCTTTGATTCACCTCTTGAGCTGATTGATTATTTTTCCATGTTTAGATTGCTTGGATGATTACCATGAGTATCTGGTTTCTTTGATTCTTTGTGTGTTGTATGTTCTCTACTCCTTTTCTTTTTCCAGGATTGATTGAGGATTGTGTAAATCTGTTCATCTACTTTTGTGTCTTTCTTGCTTTTGTGTGCTGAGGTTGTGTCACTCTCCTCAAGTCTTTTGATGTGTTCCTTGGTCTGCGTCTTGATTCTGTCCAGGAGTGCAAAAGACTAAGTGTGGACTATTTTGATAAATCAATATTTTCTCAACTTCACTTAGCTTCTTGTACTAGATTTAATTAGGGAATAGTTCTTAAATGTCCAATATTTTCTCTTCTTTGCTATTTATGCTTAATTTGACTAACAATTGGTATCAGAGCTTGCTTTGATAGTAATTCAAAAGGACGGGGCAATAATAAACCTTTGCTGATGGTGCCTCTATCAATAGACCTCCATTGTTTACTGGAGAAAACTATGCTTTTTGGAAAGTGAGAATGCAAATTTTCATGGAATTTATTGATAGTGAGATTTGGGAAATTGTCACAAATGGTCCTTTTGTTCCCACTGTATTTATTAACAATTTCCATGAACCCAAACCGCGAGAACAATGGAATGTTGAAGATAGAAGAAGATCCCAACATGATGTTAAGGCTCATAATATATATCATTTGTTCTAACTGTTGATGAGTTTTACAAGATCTCAACCTGTAAAAATGCTCAAGAAGTGTGAGAGATGCTGAGAGTCACCCATGAAGGAATTGATGATGTTAAAAGAGCCAAAAGAAATACTTTAATCCAAGAGTATGAGATGTTCCGCATGAAGCAAGGGTAAACAATTATAGATGTCCAGAAGCGCTTCATGCATATAGTGAATCATCTCATTGGGTTTTGTAAGTTCTTTGAAAATGATGAATTAAATATAAAATTTCTCAAAATCTTTGGACAGGTCTTGACAACCAAAGGTGACTGCAATCAGTGAGTCACAAAATCTCAACACTATGTTAATGGCTGCATTGTTCGGTAAGTTGAGAGAACATGAACTGGAACTTGGGAGACTGAATGAGGATGAAGAAAAAGGAAAGAAAAAGACCTTGGCTTTCAAAGCAGAGTTCGATAAAAATCTTAAAGAAGAAGACGACTCTGAAGAAGATGAAGAAATGGGTCTCTTTGTTAAGAAATTTAATAAGTTCATGAAGTTCAAAGGAAGGAGAAGATTCAAAGGCAAAAAGAAGGAAAACAAGGAATCTTCGCCAAATTATCGTTGTTATGATTGTGGTGAGAAAGGACATATGAAGGCAGATTGTCCAAACCCAAAGAAGGGTGAACAAAGAGGCCAAAAGAAGTTCTTCAAGAAGAAGAAGGCATATATTACTTGGGAGGAAGACAATGATTCTACAACAAGCTCAAGCAACTGTGGTGAGCAAGCCAACATACGTTTGATGGCTGATGATGACATTTCTGAACATCAAGTAAGTATCTCTAGTGATTCTAAAAATTCAGATTATAGTGAAAGTGAATTACTTGATACATATAAAGAATTATTATTTGAATTGGAGAAGTTAGATAATGCTCATAAAAATTTAAAGAAGGAATTTAGAGAATTAAAATTAACTCATGAAAAAATTCTTGAAGAAAATAAGGATTTGAAAAATAAAATTTTATATTATGAAAAAGGTAAATATACCAAAATTTAAGAATGTGTTTTTTGTTTAAATAAAAAGATGCCTCTAAATAAAATAGCCAACGCTGAATGTAACAATAATTCAAAAATTAAAAGGGTTGTTAAACATGTTCCTAAAAATAATTATAATTACTTCGACTATAGTTATAGTAATAAGATTAAAAATGTTCCAAAATATAATTATAATTACTATGATTATAATTATAAAAATAAAATCAAATATGTTTCTAAAATAATCAAAATTGCTATTATGACTATAATTATAAAATGAAAAATAATAAAACCCGTAAAATTTGGATAGAACATGGAACTAATAATAGGAAACTAAATGTTGCTACTTGTTTCTATTGCATGAAAAGTGGTCATACATCAAATAAATGTAAAATAACACATTATGGTGTTCCTTGTGGAGAGTTTACTTGGGTTATAAAATAATTTATATATTTGTCTAACTAACCCAAAGGACACAGTGGTTGGGTACCTAAAATAACTTGTTCTCTTTCCATTTTTCAGATAAGTTTTAAATCCAGGAAGTCCATGTGGTACCTTGACAGTGGTTGTTCAAGGCACATGACATGTGATATTAAAAAACCTACAAACTTTTGAAGGAAAGAACAAGATCATGTCACATATGGTGACAATAACAAGGGAAAGATACTCGGAGTAGGAGACATAGGAAGTGCAAATACCTTGATTATTAAAGATGTATTGTTTGTAGAAGGTTTGAAGCACAATCTTCTCAGTATTAGTCAATTATGTGACAAAGGTTTCAAGGTAACATTCAAATCCAATTATTGCACTATCCATGAAAAAGATTCTTCTGAAATTGCTTTAAAAGGTATTAGACGTGCTAATATTTATTTAATTGATTTGGAAAATGTTTCAAATACAAATATTTCATGTTTATTAGTAAAAGAAGAAAATTCATGGTTGTAGCATAAGAGAGTTGCTCATATTCATATGCAACAATTGAATAGACTTATATCTAAAAACTTAGTAATTGGTCTACCAAAACTCAATTTTATAAAAGACAAACTATGTGCTGCATGTCAAAAGGGTAAACAAATTAAATAATCTTTTAATTCAATAAATATTGTTTTGAGTGAAAAACCCTTAAAACTCTTGCTCATGGATTTATTTTGGTCCTTCAAGAATACAAAGTTTTGGGGGAAATTATTATGCTTTAGTTATTGTTGATGATTATTCAAGATATACATGGACATTCTTTATTACTCTAAAAAGTGAAACTTTCAAAGTTTTCAAAAAGTTTGCGAAATAGGTTCAAGATGAAAAAGATTTGAAAACAAATCTATTTGTAGCGATCATGGAGGGGAATTTCAAAATGAATCATTTGAAAATTTTTGTGAAGAACTTGGAATTTCTCATAATTTTTCTGCACCTCCACAATAAAATGGGGTTGTAGAAAGGAATAATGGATCTTTGGAAGAAATGTCAAGAAGTTTATTAAATGAATCAAAAATTCCAAAACATTTTTGGATTGACGCTGTGAGTACATGTTAGGTTTTAAATACAATGCTTATTCGACCTATTTTAAAATGTACTCCTTATGAATTATTTAAAGGAAGAAAGCCTAATGTTTCTCATTTGAAAATATTTGGATGCAAATGTTTTGTTTTAAATAATGGAAAACAAAATTTGGGAAAATTTGATTCAAAATTCAATGAAGCTATACTTGGTTATTCTCTAACGAGTAAAGCATATAGAGTTTTTAATTAGAGAACCTTTGAAATTGAAGAATTTATACATGTTGTCTTTGACGAAATTCTGGACCTTAAGAAAAAACCTATTGAGTTAGATAAATGAAATACAGGTGAAGAAGAAGACTTACAGGAGATAATAATTGATGAGACTAATAATCTTCAACCAGAAGATTTAACTAAAACATGGCAACAACCCCAAGGATTATCACTAAACAATGTCATTGGAGAAGTCTCAAAAGGGGTAAGTACTCGTAGAAACTTAGCAAATTATTGCATGAATGTGGCTTTTGTTTCACAGTTAGAACCTAAGAGTGTGAAGGAAGCTCTAGAAGACGTCAATGGTGTGTTGTAATCCAAGAAGAACTCAGCCAATTTGAAAGAAATCAAGTCTAGGAAATAGTACCTAGAGAAAGCACTCATCAAGTGATAGGAACTAAATGGGTGTTCAGAAACAAACTGAATGAAGATTGAAATATCACCAAGAAGAAAGCTAGGCTTGTTGCATAAGGGTATGGTCAAGAAGAAGCAAAAAAAGAAGGAACGTTCCTTTCTCAAACTAAATATTGTAAAGAAACCCTGAAGAAGTTTGAAATGGATAAAGCTAAGGAGGCATCAACTCCTATGGCTACATCATGTTATCTCGAAAAGGATGAATCAGGTACGCCCGTAAACCAAACTTTGTATAAAGGCATGATAGGTTCATTGTTATATCTTTCTGCTAGTAGGTCAGATATCATTCAAAGTGTATGTGTTTGTGCTAGGTACCAAGGTATTCCTAGAGAGTCTCACCTTACCGTAGTTAAACGTATCCTTAAATACCTTAAGGGAACTATATCTTTTGGTTTGTGGTATCCTTGTGGGGTTGAACCTAGTCTTGTAGGGTTTTTAGATGCAAACTATGGTGGTTGTAAGATAGATAGAAAAAGCACTAGTGGTACATGTCACCTCTTAAGTAGTTCCTTAGTTTCCTAACACTAAGAAACAACCTTGTGTAGCTCTATCCACCACAAAGTTTGAGTATATTGTTGCAGGTAACTGTTGTGCTCAAATACTATGGATGAAACAACAATTAGAGGATTTTGATATTTATCTTGACCATATACCTCTTAAGTGTGATAGCACTAGTGTCATCAATCTTACTAAGAATCCCATTATGCACTCTAAAACCAAACATATAGAGATTAGACACCACTTTCTTAGAGACATATCCAAAAGGGGGACTGTGAGATAGAGTATTATGATAGCGAGCACCAATTAGCAGACATTTTCACCAAAGCATTGCCAAATGATAGATTTTATGACCTTATAAGGGATTTGGAGATCCTAGAAATTTCCTAAGGGTCTTGTATGTTGCAGTTTTCACAATTTCAAAATTCTCATACAATAATCGATTATCCCCTGATGATAATCGATTACCCTTCCGTTAGAGCGGTCGCAGGTCGCAATAATTGATTATTTTGAAGCCATAATTGATTTTCACTTTTTTGGGCTTTTGTTTTTTGAAACAATATCAATTATTTCGAGTAATAATCGATTATTAGGTGCATATTGTCGTTGGAAATAGTTTTCTAGCGGTGTTAACGGCTATAAACAACTACATTTTGATCCTCTGCTGCATTCCTTGCTCATTTGCTATATTTGGGGTCCATAATCAATTGTTTTCACATCATTTGAGTATTATGAGGAGAAACACCGTGAGTTTACAACGTTTTGGAAGGAAAGGAAGTTGATATCAACAAAGTTTTTTTATCTAAACTGGTTTCATGTCTATGGATTCCAGTTCCCACCTCTTCTATTTCATCAGGGTATTCAATCTCTATTAGAGTTTCAAGGTAAATACTATCTTGATTTGGTTTACGTCTTTTATTTCAATTTGAAAGCTAGAGATGGGGTCTACTCTACTAGACATTATTTGGGATGATGATATTTGGACCATCGTGGCTCAAGTTCAACTTGATGAAGATGCGGTGATGTTGACCCAGGGGCTAGAAGGCTTCGACAAGATCTTGGCCTTCCGTTCATTCCTGAAGAACCCTGAGATATAGATGAATAGGAAGTAGTTGTTGGTGGGTGGCCTTAAGAGTAATGAAAGACTTATCCACTACTTGATTGTGTGGTTGTTATGTCCTCGTGCTTCAAATCATGCTCAGTGTTCAGAAGCTGACTTGATGATGATTTATCGGATAGTCAATGAAATTAAGATTCATTGGCCAAGCCTCATCTACGAAACCATGATAAAGGCTAAGAGGTATACACATTATCCTCTACCTTATGCTTTGTTAGTTTCTAGAATTTGTGAGTATAAGGGAGTAGATGTCTCAACTCAGGCATTCTAGAGCACTCATCCCGACAACAAGATTAACGATTCTGCCCTCCGTCAAATGGGATTCATCTTGCAAGGAAATACCTAAATCCATCGTGATGATGTGGGGAACCTAGAAGATGAAGATGACGACCAGGAGATGAATGATGTTCAGGATGAAGCAGGATCATCTTCACCAGCATTAGTCAGTCACTCTTATTCCCTAAAGAGTCAGTTTAGGAAGTTATCTGATATGTCTCTTCTTTAAGCCTCTAGGCGTGAGGAAGTTTGCTTTCTCCTTAGGGGATTAGATGATAGGATGCATACTTTAGAGGGGTTAGTCCAACCTCTAGATACTAATGATAATGATGAGTTGTAGTCACCCCTCATGCATTTCATTTACATTTTATATTATCTCTCTCATGTTATGTTTTCATTTATCTAATACAATAAATTTGCCTTATTGCTTATCTTGTCCTATTTATATATGGCTTGTATTTAGGGGGACTTTTCTATTTTTAGGGGGAATATTTTTTTATATACATAACTCTTTTTTATAATGATAAAAAAAGGGGAGAAATATGTTTAAAGGCTTAATTATATTTATCTGTTGTCTAGTAATTCCTCTTCTTTAAGTTATGTATGAGTTACAGATCAGTACAGGTTACAAAAAGCTTTAAATCAAAGAATTTTTTATCATCATCAAAAAGAGGAAGATTGTTAGCATAAAGCTGAAGAACATAAATCTTAATGATGTCTCAAAGTCAAGTCTTTAGTGCTCTTATTGTAGGAAGATCTTCACAAAGACTTATTTTTATATTAAAGCTTTTATAATTTAGTAGATTGATGATGTGGTTTATATTTCATTCTTTGTATTGTTTGCCTTAGGTTGCGTTAAAAATTGTTTTGAATAAGAAAACCTCATTTTATACTCAAGATAATCGATTATCACTTATGATAATCGATTATCAATGATTGATTATGACTTGCCATAATCGATTATCACAAGCAATTATGAGATTTTTCAAGCAATTATGAGGATTCAAAGAAGGTGGTCATCTTTCGTGAAGCATTTGGAGGAGGTGTTCATCCCTTGTGGGTTGCAGGGGAAGTGAGTTTCATCTCTTGGGGTAACAAGAGAGGTGTTCTAACCTTCAACTTGTTTATTTTCTTTATGATTGTAACAGTTTGTTGATCTGTGTGATATGAACTAGTATAAGATTTACCTGTGCAATTTTCTCTCTTCCTCAGTCTTTAAATTTGTTTAAATTGTTTTAAGGAATTTATATTCACTTGAGAAAATTATTAAAAGAACGATTTGCGATAAGAAACCAATTCACTTCCCTCTTGGTTTGTTGAACGGGTTAATCATTTCGCTGGACCGTTTTGACAAACAGAACAAAAAATGACCTATAATAACTCAAATTATGCATATTTTACATCAATCACACCCCCAAGTTTTAAATGAAATGAATCAAAAGCTAGAGCAGCACTGGAAATGACTCTATGAAGTTTAAATACACTAGAACAAGCTGGAATTGGTCAGCTAGTAGAGTCAAAACTCAAACTAGAAATTCTAAGAACTTTGGCATGGTGAAAAACAAGATTTTATGCCAAAACAACATGTGCTTCTAGTTTTTAAGGCAACCAAACTATGCTAGATGCATTTCATTGCTTGTTATGGTTTGTCGTAAAGTACTTGAAAAACACTATAAGGGGGGTTTACTACTGTTTTTGGAAAACGTTTTTCAGAACCCTTCTGATATAGCACGTTGTCGAGCGTATGAAATATTCTTTTAAAAGCTTAGACGCTCCACCTGAAATATATGCGTGGATAGGATTAACGTGCTATTTAGAATATTTTTGTTGTAGCATTTGTAAGAATTCCCTTTTAAAATAAAGGGTCGTTTAACTTGAAAGTTCTTATATTTTCAAATATAAAGCTCAATTGTAGGTTTTCTAAGAGGATCGTTTAGTAAAGAGAAGAAAGAATAACACAAGATATTTTATACTGATTCGCTTCAATTGAGTTACGTCCAGTCTCCTCCATAGAGGGTTCCACTATAATCTTCACATGATTACAAATGAGTATTAGCACCACTCCTGGTACTCAGCTACCTCGCCGAGATTTCCTTGAGTATTCGCACCATTCTTGTTACTCAACACCCTACCGAGATTTCCTTGAGTATTCGAATCACTCCTTGTACTAGACTACTGCGTCTAGATTCCTTAACTCAAAAGTGTTTTAATTCTCTACAGAATTGCAATCAATGATTGCTTACAAAAAGTTTAGACTAAATTTCTCTACGAGAGGATTTGATTACAATACAATATAGTCTAAACACTCGAAAGTGTTTCTCTTTCTCTTTTCTCTTCTCTTCTCTTTTTCAACTTAGATGTATTGTTCTCTTTAAGCTCTTTTCTCTCTTTTTCTCTTTAGGATGAATATGTCATTGTAAGTTTTGTGCTCTTTGGCTATCCTCTATTTTATCCTCTTGATTTTATTCTTGAGAGATCGTCTATATATAGGCTTCATGAATATTTGTCCTTTAAACTATTTATGTAGTTTGTAGCCTCGATGCTTGTGTTTTCTCACTAGTGGAAAAACTACTTTCTATGATGACTTATTATGACAGGTGAAATCCACCTATCATAGTAAGTTGAGTGGTAACATTTTTGTAATAAAAGTAACACTTATTATGTCACTAACACAAAAATAGCTTTTAACATCTGTTATTTTAGGCTTTTGACGTCTGTTAATTGTCCGACATCATAGTGAAAGACGTAAATTGACGTCTATTGTCTTTGAACAGACGTCAATTCACGTCTGTTGCATTTATAACAGACGTTAATTGATGTCTGTTGTAAGAACAATAAACGTCAATTTATGGGCTTTTGAAAAAAAATCGTTGTCGTGAAGGTGAGGGAGTAGACAGGTCCTGTAGTGAGAGTGAGGAGAAAAACGCGCACAATAACGGTTCGAAAATCGCCGTCGTAGTTGTCCTAGAATGCACCCAAGAACTGCACCAAAAGCTAATGAAAACGAATTTTAATCGGTGTAAATGAAAGATAATGGTTCAAACGTCATATAATCGGTGCAAAATGATTTTAAATAGTGCAAAGTGGAAGAAAACTTACCTGAATATTAATGGCGAACGAGAGAAAGCAGAGGAAGAAGATGAACGCAGCGAGAGAGAAAACCCGTAACTAGAGAACGCGAACGAAGAAAAAACTCAAAACGAAAACGCGAAAGAAAGTGAGGCTTGCATTCTGAGTGTTTGGGGTTTGAAAGGGCATTTAACGTCGGTCCCTCCTAGATTCAAAGTCTAATTGGTAAAAAAAATCCATTTTGGCACTACTTTTGGGATATTTTCGCAGCTTATTGACGTTTGGGGAAGGGGATCCGACGTCTAATGTGTATTAGACGTCGACCCCTGCTATGTTCGACGTCTAATGTCTGCAAAAGTGACCTTTCAATTATGATTTTGCAGCTTCTGGCAAAGGATTTGATGTCTGATTTGGAAGATCCAATGTGTAAAGAAGGATTTGACGTCTGATTTGGAAAACCCGACATCTATGTCGTAAAAAAAATTAATATTAGCGTTTAAAATAAGATATTTTCGGACCTTTTTTGTTCAAAACCTTTTATGACATATTGAATCCCTAATTTCTTTTGCTTTTTGTTCATTCATGCATACTATTCTCTTCTCTTCTCTTCTGGTTTAAGTACATCACCTAATTATATTGAGTGTAAAAGGACAGCAAGAGAATATAATGTAATGGAGGTCTATTAGGTTTCATTAGCTAGTTAATTAGGTCAATGAACTGAAAGAACAAGATAATAAATAAGAGAGGTTGAGAGAGAGATCTGTTTGTCATTTTAATAAATGATTATACTTTTTAGAAAATGGAGACTGAGAGGGAACATGGTCTCTTGAATACCCTCAATATTATTAAAGTTAATTTCCTTTATAATCAGTGTCTAGTGATAAAATTGCTGTATTGTCATTTCTTGCAACATTGTTAATGTCATTTCTTAGAAATCCATCAATTGTGGTATGAAATGTTTCTGAAAAAAATAATTACTTGTGGGATCTTTAGTACCATTCTAATAGATAGTATCCTGAACTTGGAATGTTTTTTTATTGTCTAGATAGTAAACGTCCCTGAGAAAGGAGCAAGGAAGCATCCACGGAGTGATAACATACAATTACCTGGAAAGTTGAACCTCTGTTATTTGTTTCTTGTTTGTTCTGTGATATGATATGATTTATGAAATTTCTTGCCTGGTATTATTTTGGGGCTGCCTTTGAACCTGAATAATTCAAAATTATGCATTTATATTTTGGGGGACTGCATTTATGTTTATAATTATCCTTTTTAAAGACCTTACCATCACCTAATTAACATGGTTATCGGAATGAGTATTTTTTTTTTCATCTTTCTGTAAAACTAGTCAGGCAGATACTTTGATTAATTCAAACTAAAATGAATCATGTGAATTAGCTATTCTGTTGTGCACTTTCCATACTTCTACATCATAGAGAAAAATACAGAAGTTAGAGAATAATATTATTGTAGGCAACAACCTTCGAAATGCATCTAAAAAAGGCATCAGTAATTTCAGGTGGAAAGTGCTGATCTTATTACATATGGTCTCATCCAAGAGTTTATAGGACGGTTTCCAATCTTAGTTAGCTTATCAGCTCTAACTGAAGACCAACTCATGCAGGTATTATAAGCATTGTTCAAATCTTAGTTATTGTAGTTTTTCCTGCTTTCACTAGCAATTTAGTGCACCAAGAGCTAACTCTGCTTGTTGTGTTATTATGATCATTCTGTTTTTCACTCATTGTCGGCACATGTATAAGGATTCTTTTTATATTAAATGTTTTCTTAGAAGTCATTATGGCCATTGTTTTTGGTACGTAGTTGGTCTACAATTAGATACATTGGTGCTTTCTGGAAGATGAATGATGATGAAATTATGAAAAGAGATTGTCCCAAACAGCGTAATACAATTTCTTTAATGTGTCTCTAAACTTACTTGAACTTAGAAAACTATATTTGTTACTAATAAACATGAGTGAACGTTACACCATTTCATGTGTTTTCAATAAATATTTTTTAGTTTATCGTAAAGATTGTGTCTGAAAAAGACTAAGTTTTTGTTTAATTAGTAATCTCAGGTTTGAATCATGTATGCTGGCTGCAACATTACACCCTTAGAAGAAAAGTTACTATTCATTAGAACTCAAATAGGATTGTCTAAGTACCAAGACTATTGCAAAGTTTCTGGTATGTATGTATAAGTGGATTCATGTATGTACGTATAAATGCAACAATTTTAGATGTGAATTAGAAGAAAAATAGTCAATAAAGTTTCTAGTTGTTGATCTGTCAGATCTATTAAGGTTAATGGTGCAAAAGTTAGTCCTAGTGTGAAACTTAGTTTCACAAAACCCCATAAATAACTAAAATAAACTTTGTACTAATTAAAATACTAAATTGAAACAATAAAAAAAATTATAAAGGATCCAAAATTATCTATTAACAGTGCAGTTGTTCTTGCAGCTGCTATAGTGTGCGCTGGATAATGGCTTCTAAGGATGACATCAAAAGAATTGTTAAACCACTCTTGTTTGTGCTGCGATCATCATCTTCCTCAAGATATGTGGTATGCAACATTCCTTTGAATCGTTTGTTAGTTTATTTATCTTGTCTTGCTTCAGTTTTTCTACATGGTCAGTTACTTTCATTTTTGTTATTGGATATTGTCACAACCGGGATCGCGACGGGATGACAGCAAGACTCTTTTAAAAAATAATAAAAAGAGTTGAAAATTAAAGTTTTGGAGTCGTCACCATAGTTTATTTTAGAAAAATAGGGAAAAACCATAGAAGTAAGACATAGTTTACAGAATCAAAGTTTTAAGTTCGGGAGTCGGTTACGTTATGGAAGGTGTTAGCACCCCTAGAGCGTCTACCTGAAAGCAGTACCTTTAATTAAACGTGCAAAGTTGATGTGGTTTTCAAAATGGTTATTTCCCCCGAAAATAACAGTACAAGACAATACAAATGAAAGAAAATTGAGAAATTGTTTGGAAAATTGTTTGGAAAATGATTAAGAATAATTTTGGATTTTTAGGGAGATAAATCTGACTAGGCATTGTCTTGCTCCTACGTATCTCTATTTTTTGATGGAGAATCAAGGATCACGTAGTTCTGGCTATTTATCATTTGAAAAAAAAAGTTGATATTTTTTATTTTTGAGATTTTATGATTTTTTTGGTATTTTTAAATTATGTAAAAAGTGTCATGACATGAACAATGAGCTAGAAACAAAACAAGTAGAAGATAAAATTATGTTTGTGATTTTGAAAAGTTTTGTATTTTTTTTTGTGATTTTTAATATAATTGGTATGTTTAAGAAAAAAAAATAAAATGATAAAAGAAATCACACGAATGTTTGCATTAATTGCAAGAAAATTATTTTTTTAATTTTTTATTTAATTATCAAGCAAATCCGAGACTTGACATAATAATCAAAATAATTATAAAAAAACATAATTATCAAGCAAGTCCGAGACTTGACATGACAATCAAAATTATTATTATGAAAAATGTAATTATCAAGCAAGTCCGAGACTTGACATGACAATAATTATTATTATGAAAAATTGAATTATCAAGCAAATCCGAGACTTAGACATGATAATTAATGTATTTTTAAGATTTTATAAAAAAACAAAAAGAATTACAAATGAAAATGTACAATCAAAAACAGTAAAATAATTATGAAAATGTAAAACAAAATTTAACAAGATAATTCAAAATATAAAGATAAGGTGAAGGGATAAAAACCTGGATGGAGAAGACAATGATAGTCCGATCAAGATGGAAATGAAAATGGAATCTTTAGGGGATGAAGAAGTTGATATGAAGGAGAAGAGATGTTGAAGTGTTGGATGATGGTGGAGTATGGAGAAGAGATGTATAAGAGAAGAATGAAGTAGAGTTTTGTAATGGAAATGGAGAGGTTGAGTGTGAGAGAGAAGAGATGGATATTATGTAATTGTGTGTGTGTAAAATGGAGGGAAGAGAATGTGGGTATTTATAGAGTTATGGATGAAGAATGTTGATGAAGAAAAATAATATAATAAGTGCGTGGAAAAATTAGATGAAATATAATAAAAAAAAGTAAATAGTAAAAGTTAGTGTGGAAAATAAGTGAAAGAAATAATATAAAAAGTGGGTGGAAAAATTAGGTGAAGAAATTGGATGGAGGAAATAATAAAAAATGTTAATGGGGAGATTATGTGGAGAAAGTTGGTAAAGAAAAATAATATAAAATGTGAGTGGAAAGAGTAGAGGAAGAAAATAAATGAAGGAAATAATAAAATAAGGTTGGTGGAGAAAGTGGTGGATACAATATAATTTAGAAAAGTGATGGAATAAATAAAAGTTAGTAAGAGAAATTAATACAAAAGTGAGGTCGGAAAGTAGATGGAGAAAATGGATGAAAAATAATAATAAAATATGTTGGTGGAGAAGGTGGTGAATAAAATATGATTTAAAAAAGTGAATGAAATAAATAAAAGTTACTAAGAGAAATTAATAAAAAAGTGAGGTGAAAAAGTAGATGAAAAAAAATGGATGAAGGAAATAATAAAATATGTTGGTAGAGAAGGTGATGAATAAAATATGATTTAGAAAAGTAATAAAAGTTAGAAATATAAATTAATATAAAAGTGGGGTGGAAAAATAGACGGAGAAAATGGATAAAGGAAACAATAAAAAAAAAGGTTGATGGAGAAGATATAATTAAAAAATGTAAGTGGAATAATTAGAAAAATTGGTATATAAAAATTAATATGGAAATGAGGTCGAAAAAGTAAATGAAAAAGGAAGATGATGTGGAATGTGATGTGGATGGTGATGTGGAGAGTGGGGTGTGATGAGAGAAAAGGGGTGGTGAGGAAGTAAAAAAGTGTGAGATTATTTTGGGCCCTTGAATTAAGGGATATAAATTTAATTTGGGGTGCAAACAGTAAAACAAATAGTATTATTTTTTTTTATTCTTTTTTTTATTTATTTTTGTGATGAATTTTATTTACTCGGACAAAATTTGGTGTTGAAGATATACTTTTATAAATTATACATGAATCCTTCTTTTGAGAACCTTGTGTAAATGTCTACAATTTGATTATAGGTTGTGTTTTATTCTTTACTCCTTATTATACATTATTACTTATTGATTTTTTACTAGATGATGTTTCTACTCCCCTTAATTATATTTTTATTCCTTATCATCCTTGTGGCTCATGAAACTTTTAAATGAGTTTAGTGAGAAGCATATTAGTGTCATTAGCTTCTGAAAGGAGAAAAAACATGTATATATGTATGCTATCTTTTAAATTAGTTTTAGAAAGGATATCCAAATTTCAGATATCTAAATAAGAATTCTCGATTTCTAAAATAGATGTAATTTTTGATTGGTTATTCATTCATTTAAATTTTCAAAGTATAGACTCAGTTAGTGATTGTTTTACATAATATAATGACAGATAGCTTTGTAGGTTCAGGGTTTTAGAATTTTGCAAGATTTTTGTTTTTTATGCTAATCCTTGAGAGGTGATGGAGTTTGATTGTTCTTGGAAGATAACTTGGTTGCTTTTACCATTAACTTGGTTGCTTTGTTGAATAATAAAATTTTATTTATTTTTATATAAAAAGCTTATTAGGAGATATGGGTACATAGAACACATAACTGGATAAGGAAAGAAAACATTATTTCTCAATTTCATTTATAATTAACTTTAGCATTAATTATTGGCTATTCTTTGACTTTAGTAGGTATTGTACAATATCCAAGTGTTTGTTAAAGCTATGATATCTCTCTTTGCTTCACACTACCAAGATTTTTTTCATTATGCTCTTCAGATTCCTATCAGATAAAGGCACTATAACCAACTGAGCTTCTTTTATTTTAAGTGTTAGTAACTTGTAGAAACTTGACTACAATTTAGTATTGTATAGGTAGATTAATGTAATATTTGGATTGAATATATAGTTTTATGTACAAATAATGTATTAAATATTATTGGACAAGTTAATGTATGAAATGAATTTCATTTTGTTTGTTCAATTGAATTTATTGATTTCCAAGTAAATTCATTGTAAATTAATTAGATGAGATGATAAAATAGGAAAATTGATTGCAAACTCATTAGACGTCAAATGTAAGCACATATTTTTTTTAGGAAAAATAAGTTTTTATGATGTGCATGTCAATGTATGTCATAGTAGGTTAATTCTGAATAACATGTATTGTGATAGGTGAACAAATATCTGTCATAATACATGAGAGATATTATGACAGGTAAAGATATCTCTGTCATAAAACCTCATATCATATTATGATAGGTAAATCCAGCAATGTCATAATAAATTCACCATATTACGACTGATAAGTGAAATTCTTTCCTAATAGACTGGACATATTATGACAGGTGACAGAATGTTTGTCATAGTATATTCAACCTATTATGACGTACTTTTTTTATACGTCATAAAAAGAGTGGACCTGCTAAAACTTTGACGTTAGTCCACCTGTCATAATAGGTTATTTTTACCCGCCACAGTTTTGCATTAGTGATTAGCTTTTTAATTGATATAGACAGTAAAAGAATAAACATTATTAGATATAATAATATTTAATTGAGAATATACTTTGGTGATATTTATTATGATTAATCTACTAAGTTCTTACTTTTAATCACGAATGTACTTTTGTTAATGCCAACAAATTAATTGATAATTTACATCGGTTAATTTGAAAATTCAAGATAACCATTAATTAAAGGATAATTGCTAGATAACCAATTATGAATCCTTTTTTGAAAAAATAATGGAATTTTTTTATTAGTGTTTTTATCTCCTTTACATTTTTGCAATTTTACTTATTTCTTTCTTTTATTATTTTATTATTTAGTATTTTTATTTTATCTTTATCTTGTTTTATTTTTATTGTATTTGACTATTTCTTTTAGTGTATAAATTTTATAAGAACTAAACTGGTAGGAATCAATTTTCTGTTTGTTAGAAAACAACTTAGAGTTGATTTTACCTTTTTTATTTTGTTGACTACTATCTTAACAATATAATGTTGTTATAGATAAGTAGTATTAATTTGATCTAGGAATAATTGCATTGTTACATCTTAAAGTCTTCATTATACTTATCATTTGATTATCATCAATATCCTATCAAAGGTATGTCATTTTCAAAGTTCTATATAAGAGAACTTAGATGAAGAAAACACAAATCTTATACAATCTTTGTAATACTTTACTGTGTGAAGCAAACCACTGAACTAAATTGTCTTGTCTTTTAAAGTTTTATGTTACTTTATTTGAGGATCTAATATTAGGGAGAGATTAATACATGATAATCAAGAACGGTTTTTGTACTCTTAATCATCCATTCGATTAGTGGAATGTTCTTAAAAAAGAAATACAAAAAAACTGTTAATTCTATTTATCCATTAGAAAATCTTGTCTAATTGTTTTAAAAAAATTTAAAAAAATTCTATTCTCTATTCAACTTCTTTTCTAGCTATAGTTGTTTCAAACGTAGGCACATTAAATTTATGAATAGGTGATTTATTGTTCACATAAATGTTGTTTATTATACATTGTATTGTAAATTTAAAATATTATCAAATTAAAAATCATAATTTATTCAAATGTTTAGATATTTAAAATATCTGTGACCAAAACTAAATTGTTTATTTAGATTTAGAAGAACGAATATAAATTTATCTAATAAATATATAAAAGATTACATTTAAATATAATTATTATTTTCATCTTCCTCTCCCTTACCATGGCTCCCTCGTGATTCTTTATATAGCCTCGTGCTGGCACGGTGCATAATTTTGTATACCCCACGTGTTAGCCATGGTGCACAATTCTTTATGTCCCTCGTGGTATGCCATGGTGCTGGGTGATATGATATCAACAGTGGGCCCACCAATAACCTCCAAATTTGACTGTGATGGCAAGTATATTCTTTTAATATATATATATATATATATATATATATATATATATATATATATATATATATATATATATATATAATATAATATAATAATAATAAATTAATTAAATAAGTAGAAGTAATTTTCACAATTCATATTTTTTCTCTTCTTCAACTTTAATTTTAGCTTTTTCTTTTATTTTATTTTGAACATCGTTTAACTTAGGTTTCTTTACCTTTGATATTTTATTTTTATTATATTTTGTATATATTACCGATTTTGAAATTTGGTTTGTAAAAATATTTATCTAATTTTGAAAGATGTGCAGTGAAATTTTTTAGTAATAACCATATTTTGAAATACGGTTAAGAGAAACACTAGATTTCAAAATTAAATTTGAAGGTTTATTGAATTTTAAAATCAAGTTAATTAACGCAATGGATTTAGAAACTTATCTGATTTTATAATTTGATTTAAGAATTAATTTGATTTCGAAATTTGATTTAATAATTCACTAGATTTTAAGTAGCATATTTTTCTCTTCTCATTTTTTCTTCTCTTGTATTATTTCTCTTCCTTTCATTCTCAAAGCATAAGACATCGTAGGATTGAAGATATAGTAGAAAGCTTGATGTGATGATAACTTTTTCTTCATATTTGATCTTGTTTGAGCTTGCTTTCATCATATTTATTGGGTTGAAGAGTATTAGACTGTTAGCAAAATCATGAAGTATAGAAGTTTTGATGATGTCCAAATTAAACTTAAGTGCTCACATGAAGACCGATTTTATGTGTTAAATTATGAGTAGTTTTATGTATAAGGCTTTATATGTTGTTGATTCCATGTAATTAGTTATGCTTTAAAATTTGTTTTGGAGTCAAAAAGCTCTACAATAATCGATTAACTACTTAAGATAATTGATTTTCACAGAGAGATTTTTAAAGGTTGCTAAAAACTCATTTTTGGCTCTGGAATAATCAATTACCAGAGTATGATAATTGATTATCCATGGATTATGACTTACCATAATCGATTATCACAGCTAGCCGTTGGAGCTTTTGAGCATGTTTTTGGCCATTGTGCATTCATTAAATGCATAATCTATTACCATAAGTGGTTAATCGATTATCACGCAAGAAAAAGTTGAAAAAAAATTGGAGGCGTCCTTAAGTGAGGTATTTATAAAGATTTTTTAGGCTCTCATTTAAACACACATATGTTTGCTTAAATTGAGAAAAAGTGTGATCTAGGGTTTGTGTAACCTTTGTGCTTTGGTTTTGAGAACTTGGTGTTGATAAGAGCGAAAACTTTCACTAGGAGTGTGGTTGAGTGTTTTGCTGTTGTTAAGTGAAGTCTGTCATATTTTGTGAAGATTCAATAGAAGTGTTTATCCTTCGTGAAACATTTAGAGGATGTGTTCATCCCTTATGGCCTTTAGAGGAAGTGAGTTTCGTCTCTTGTGATAACAAATGAGATGTTTCTAAACCCTTACACTTGTCTTTATGTGTGATTGTAATAATTGATTGATTTTGTGATAGTGGAACGTTAATCTTTGTTTGGGATTAACAACTGGACATATGATCTTTGTGATCTGAACCAGTATAAAATTATTTGTGCAATTTTCTCTCTTCCCGTACTCTTTATTATTTTTTAATTTATTCACTAAGTAAGATAAAATTGAGAGAAAACTATTAAAGGCATAAATTTGCGAGAGAAAACCAATTCACCCCTTTCTTGGGTTATTTGTTCATCCTAATCATTCTATTGCACCGCTCTGACAAATTAAAGGTTTGAGATGAGGGAAATATGATGAATGGTGATCTTTCGTGAGCATACTCTCTCTCTTTTTATTTTCGTCTTTTTTTCTTCTATTTTTCTTCTATTTTTCACCTATTCTATTTTTTTGCTTCAACCAATCAACCCTTTTATTCAGTTGATCTTCTTTTTATAGGCTTTCTTAAAAGATGACCATTAGATGCTGAGTTAATTTCAAGAGAGCGAGTAGCCTTTAGGAGATAGGTCTGATTTTAGTCTTTTCTCCATAGGTATAGTGCTTCATTAGAGTTTAGATTGAATAGTAGCTTGTACGGTTTACCAGAGTAGAAATCTTCAAGAGAATTATTCTTAGAATGGTCTTCACTTCTTTCAACGTCTTAATCCAACGTGTGCATATTTTTTGATCAATCCTTTGGGTATTCCTGTTTTGCACATATAACAAGGACAAATAATACAAGAAAAACAATACTTTACATGCATTAAATGATATTAAATATTTTTGACCGTTTATTGACGTTAATTTATATTGCTTTGTTCAAAACATCTTGTCACATGTCTCATTAGTAATTAATGCATCGTTCAAGTATAGCGTTCAAGAAATGTTAGACTATGTATAACATATTGACAATAGACTATGTAAAGCATTATACTCTTATGAAGAGCTATTTGAGATGTAGATTTTAGCGCTTTTTACATTAGACAATATTTTTCACAGGACGCTGTCACTTATAACACTATTTTTAGATTTCTCAAGAATAGATATTCAATTAGAAAGTTGAGAACATATCTTATTGTTTTGCACATATCCCTTACATGGTACCTTTGTAAATTGTTTTTCTTTTTAACATTTCATGAAAAAAATCGTTAAGTATATTGACAAAAGGTTCATGTAGTCTTTTCTTATTGGTCAAACGCTTCCTGTAAACATGTTAGATGATATAGAATTCATGGAAACATTGTTTGGTATGTTCTTATTTTGAAAAGACTTTATATTATCACTTGGACAATTTTGGGTAGCTTTTTGTATAAAACCTTAGATTTTCATTTTCAGTGAACAAACACTTAGACGCTTCAGGTCAAGTAGGTGCTTCTCTTTCTGAAAAGATATTTCGTTTAATGTTTATTATTAAACTTCAAAATTTGGATTGTTTAGACGATATATTTTCTAGATGATTTTGTCTTAACATCCTTAAGCGAATTTCAAAATTCAGTATACTCCTTAATTAAATTTCAAAATTTGGTACACTCCTTAATCGGATTTCAAAATTTAATATATTCCTTAAGCTGATTTGAAAATCCAGTACACTTCTTAACCGAATTTTGTAATATGGCACATCACCAAATACAATATCACTTTAATTGGATTTCAAGATTCAATGCACTCATTAATCAAATTTTGAAATCTAGTAATTTTATTTTCAATTCTAAATTTCGAAATCCGTAACTCTAAATATCAAATCTATTTTCTAAGTTCAACTATGGATTTCCACATCCAATTTAACAAAACATTTACAAATTTCTATTAATGAACCTTTTTCCCAATTAGGAAATAATAAATTAATGAAAAACATATGAAAATAAAAGATCAAGATAACAAAACATTTACAAATTTAACAATTTTCCTAATCAGACGAGGGAATAATAAATTAATGAAAAACATATGAAAATAAAAGATCAAGATAACAAAACATTTACAAATTTCTATTAATGAACAATTTTCCTAATCATACGAGGGAATAATAAATTAATGAAAAATATATGAAAATAAAAGATCAAGATAAGTTATCATGTAAAGATTAAGTTCCAAATATGAATGGATGGAAGTTAACTAATACTAATATTGATAACTACACCAATTTCATAAGCTTGTACTCAAATCTATACGAGTGAATGGTGCTCATATGGGACGTAAGTGATTTGAGATTAATAATGTGATACAATCATGTGAATGAGATAGCAAATACCATTTTGTGTAACTTCTGAATTAATGGGTCAGATTTATTAAGTAATACACTGTTTGAAAGAGATTAAAAAATTGAATCTTATTTGAAATAGTACATATTTGTTTGGATGTTCTAAGGGGGTTATCATTTTCAAACAAATTTGCACCCGTGATTTGCCGTGTCAGATGCAGCTATAGTCTAGTTGTCAGAAGTGAAATAAGGTTATGATTCTAAGACCACCTTTCTTTTGGGAAAGTTAGATGCTGCAATTAAAAAATTGTCAAAATTAAAGAAGTCTTCTGTTGAGCTTCTGGAGGTATAGGGTAATTTTTTTAATAAAATACAGCATATAATCTTAGCAGTTTGCACTATGTTTCCGTAGTAACAAAATAAGTGGAATAAGAGTAGAAACCGATCAGTGTCAAATTTTAATGCCAATCAAACTTTTACTTGAAAAAGGAAAGAATATTATAACACAACAAAAATGGAACAGAATGCACAAAGCCATGTGGTAGCAGGAATCGGACAACACACTTAGTTTTTTCTCCTTTGTTTTGGGTAAAATTATCCCTTCTTTGGCTTTCCACACCGGAGACAGCTTCAAATCAAAATGATTGCTTCAGCTTCTTTTCAATCTTTCTTGAAGTAAAATCGGCAACAGTAACTTCAAAAATATAGGACACCAAAATACACAGTCCAAACTCTCTCATAATCGAAGTCTACTAGAAGAAGTTTTTCCATATAGGTTGGCATAAACAATCCTTGTTCTTAACACTAGAACCGTGCATAGCCCTGCTGCAACAACGCATAATACTGCCATGATCATGGAAGTTAGGAAAAAGCATACGCTTCCTTCACACTTGAGAGACTCAGCAGCAGCATTTGGCAAATGCAACAACAGTGATCCCATACTTTGGGGGTGTTGTTTCTCTGCTTCAGAATCGTAGATGGTGCTGGCAATGAGACTAGAGAAGACCAGTGTTCCTGCAGGGTTTGCCAGAGTGATGAAATTGTACAGTGCACCAAAGTTTCTGAGACCAAACAACTCTGAGGCAGTGGCTGGAACAATTGCCCAATGAGCCCCGTAACCAAGTCCAACCAGTAGCGTGCCAACATACATTGCCCCTGGCCATCCCATACCAATGAAAAGATGTCCAACAGTCATAATGAGTTGAAATACAGCCAATGCAATTGGTCTTGGATATGCATAATCTCTGCCCAAGTAAAAACATCATGGAATTTGAAATTGAATGAGATGTAAAGGAAACATGTAACAAATTTAAAGTGATTTCTAAGCTGAATTAAACAATCAATGAGTGTAAAACCTGTTCTATTTTTACCTCACAACAAGCTCAGATATGTAACCTCCTCCAACACGGCCAAGGAAGTTCCAAATACTGACCATGGAGACAAATATATGTGCATTGTCATATCCTAGAGATTGACTCATCTGACCCAGATTGTCAATTACAGTCAACCCAGATCCGGAACCCATGATCATGGAAATGAAAAGAAGCCAAAAGTCTGCTTTGATTAATGCTTGTGTCAAGGTGAAATCTTCCCCTCTGTGTGGTCCCCTCCTCCTCTTAACCCTCACTGCTCCTTCTGCAGCTGCTTGGAGCAGTCTTTGTTGTAAGTGTGCTATACGTTTTTGCCTCTCTGATGCAGGGAGCATGTCCACTTCCTTAGGCTTCTCATCTTCCAACTCACTCAATATTACTTCATCAGAATCCAACTGAGACTTCCCTGGTTCTTTATTATGTGGTTCTGGAAGAAGGAACTCTTCATCTGGATTTCTTGGCTCAGGGCCAAAACTCAACATAATGGGAATAACAATTGGGATAACAAGGATCAGCAAGAGAATAATTGTGAATACAGATACTACAGTTTCACTCACTGGAACTAGATCTTGGACAACCATAACTCCCAACAAATAAACAGCCAAGAGAAGGCACACACCATACACAAATGTGAAGCATTTTCCATCTGTTGGCCGGACTTGTTTGTGACCCCCAACAGGCCTAACAAGGAACATAAGACCTATTCCTACCAATGCAGGACCAACAGCAACCATAAATATTAATGATGCGTGATCAGGGGAATGGAATAATACATATATCTGTGTCAAGATTGCACCACTCAACCCTGCAAAGCCCTTTAGAATTCCCACCACAGGACCCCGGCTTTTGGGGAAATTTTGTACACAAGACACTAGAGAAACTGTGTTGAAGTAGGTTTCACCATTTGTTCCCACAAAGATAAGAACACACATCTGCATGACAATAACCATTGATCACTTAACTTGGTATTATGGCCAAGAAATATCATTAAAAGACATCTCGTGAAGAAATAAATGTGCTATGCTGATTTCTTATGATTATATTGTTATGAAATGTATATTTTCATCATAAACGTTAACAGAGTGATGAAATTTTTATTAAATGAAGCTCATGAAACATCAAACTAGTACACATCAATAGTACGGATAAGCGCATCTCCATACTTCCTTCTTAGTTAAGGTCACTACTATGGTCCAAACTCTGTATTGGTAAAACAACTTCTCAATTTGAAGTAGCATCTTGCAGGTTTGATACATATAAAAAAATTATAATAAGAAATATAGCCCAGCAAGCAACTATGTCTGTCGTTACTAAAGATTAATGCGTATACATTTCCCAATAGCAGCACACCAGAGAACAGAACAAAACAAAAGGAAGAATAGAATAAATAACCAAAAGGGAGATCAATTATTTAAGTTGTCTCTTTGTACTAATTGTTAGAAAATTTGGCCAAGTTTTGGTATCATGTCACATGTTCGTTCATATGGCAGACAGCTAACAGCAAAATTGAGCACAATGAAGTTTCATTAATTAAGTGTTTAGTATCATGCAAAACCATTAATTAAGTTCCACATATTTCACACTTCGTTTCATAATTTTTAAAGCTGACGGTGACTCATCATCACCCTGGTATAGTGATGTTCATGGAAAAAATAAAAACAGAAAAAGAAGAAATAAAAACAAAAGCTGATGAGAAAGAGAAAATTCCCCAAATCAATATTGAGCATTGAGAAGGCATAAATGGAACATTCAGTCATAAAAGGATGGGTTTCTATAGTACAAAGCTACTCGATTCTGCCAACAACGGCGTCCTCTCACTTTTTATGTTCAACAAACAAACAAACAGCCATTTATTGCGACCACATGTTAAAATTAAACCCTTTCAAAACAGAATGCCCAGAATAAGAGGAATCAAGACGAATCTCGTACAATGATCCACGAAACCCACTTAACCCAATAAGATATAAAAAAAAATGTTATTATGTTGATTCTGGTTAACAGGAAACCCGGTATCAACGAATCAAAGGAAGTGATGGGTAGAAGAAACGCGAACAGAATCAAACATTAAAGTCAGAAATAAAAATTGTCATGTTCGTGTCTCACGGTAAATTTAAAGTTATACAAAACAGCAATAATAGGATTCAGGAAAATCCAAAACAGTACATGTATGTGGGGCTATCCAGTTACACACAATCGAGTTACTTCAAATCCAATTTCAGAGAACAAATTCGACAGAGAGAAAGACAATATGTCAAGATTGATAGTAACAATACAACACCCTCCCCCAAATGAAAAAATCTGATCAGCATCATATTCCAAAATGGGAAAGAAGTAAAATCCAAACAAGGAAGAAGAACAAAAAGAACATAGAAACTCACAGCCCACAAAGGCAAAACTGGAACTTGAGCAGTTACAATCAACCAGACCCAGCCATAACCGATGAGATTCAAAGCAGCACCAACAAGAAGAGCACCCCAGATAGGTAACAACTCACAGAGCAGCCCCGTCACGAAGCCAACAGCGTCGCCGAGGTCCTTGGCGACACCCAACATGGCGAGCTGCTTCTGGTTGTAACCGAGGGAGCTCTTGATTACCGGCGATATGCTCCCGAAGAGGTAGCCGATACCCGCCCATGACTGCAACCACATTGCGGCAACGAACACAAGCCACCGGCTCTTATAGAACAAGGACAGCTTCTCCTGTAAGAGCCCCATCGCTGATCATTCACCAATCAAAGACCCTTTTTTTTTCTTCTTCTTCTTATTGTTCCTGGTGCTGCTGGTGTTTTGGTTATGTGATCGTGGGAAGAGGAGGACCCTGATATGATGGAAGAGAAATAGATAAAGCAGAGGCAGAGGAAAGACAAAGAGGGACACACAGAGCGATGAAAATGGAAAGTGGACCAATAGGATGAGCTGGCACGCGCGTTATTCTTTTACATTTGTTTACTCTCTAACCATGATTTTTTACTCCCAATATACTCAAATTTTTAAAGAAAAATATTTATGTAAAAAACAAAATTCATCTACATGAATATGATACATAAATTTTATAATGTAATAAAGAAGTTATGTAATAAATATGCATAATATATATATATATTATGTATATATATATAGTATACATAATAAATATATATATATATATATATATGTGTGTGTGTTCTTTTAGAAAAAACACCGACCAAATATCTACAGATAAACCTTGGAAAATCAAATTCCAGTGTTCAATTTGTGTTCTTCTACCAAATAGCGACACGGAAAAATAGATCCAAATTCGACTATGCGGAAATAGAATTTTTATCTGATTTATTTTTTTCTTTTCTTTGTTTTACATTTAGGTATAAATAAAAAATAAATTTTAAAATGTCGTCTGATAGTTTTAATTAATAATTATATATTAGCTATAAAATTTATAATAATAATAATTATTTTAATAGTACTTAAGTGGTTATAATTAATAATTAACAATATTTAATATGAATTTATTAGTATTCTCAAATAGAATATAATTATGCACCCCATGACACTTTTTAGGCTTTTTAGAATCATAGTTTTAAGGATTTATCACTCAATTATACACACGATTAATTCTTTCGTACCTAAGATCAAACTAAAATCTATAGATTAGGCTCTTCTATTCTTCATGACATAACACATTTGACTCTACTTGAGTATGAATGATTATTCGATCGTCAAAATACCCCGTACAATATCGCTCAACACTATATTAGTTAATAGAAAAAACATGTTATGATTTCAAGTGAATTTAGACCTAATCAATTGCTCAAATTGATACTTCTTTCTCAATGAGGTTGATTCAAAATAGTGTTTACACATTAAAACTCGTACCAATTTACTCAAGTGCTCATATTTTAAGTTCTCTTATAGTTACACAAACCCAAACAATAATCAAACACGAAACAATAATCCAAACCATACAAATAAATTCAATCGTACACATCAATCAAATCCATCAACAAGAAAAACATCATATTTATCAAACTCACATACACCCAAAGTAGCTAGCTTCCCTTACCTTTGATAATAGTCCAAACAACTCAAAATTTCTTATAACGCTCTCAAACGCATAAGAAACCTTATTTGCCCCTAAGAATGACATAAACATGATTATGTTATGCCATTAAAACCATTGATCAATATAGAATCTTATAAATGACTTTAAAGAAACTTACAAGCAAGATTTTGCACACAAGCAAAGGAAGAACCAACTTGAACCTAGAAAAGAGGTAGAAAACTAACATACTCAAACTGAGAAATTGGTTGGTCAAGAATGGAGAGCTCGTCAAAAGCATCACTTGAGCAATCACCAATCTTCAAACAAATAAGCAAGAGGTTGGAACATCTAGAGAAAAGGAAGAGATTTCAAAGAAAAACGTTTCTAAAAAGAATGTGTGTTTTTAAATAATGAAATTCATTTATAAAAGTTATATTTATACTTTAAACTTTTTAATTTTAAAATAATCAAGTCTCACCATTGTAAACACATTCTCCATTCTAAAACACGATTTTCTAGACTCTTATATTCTTCTCAACAATAAAAAATTTTGATCTTGAAATTTTGACTTTCTAGAAAATAGATGTGAATATGACTGTCGCATATCCTCATTTAACTCCTAAGTAGAGTCACATGTTCTCCTATCTCAGACTACCTTGACTAGATTGATATATTTTCCTCTAAGTTGTTTTGTGTGGCAATACTCTAAGCCAATAGGTTGCACCTCCACTAAGAGATCTTTTGTTTCATGCATGTCATCAACCTCTAAAACATAAGAGGGATCAAGCACATACTTCCTCAACTGAGAGATGTGGAATACCAAAGAAGGTTTGCTAATTGAGGAGGTAAAGCGATTTCATATGCTACTAGTCCAATTCTTCTTGAGGGTTGATATAGACCAATGAACTTAGGAGAAAGTTTTCTTAAATGGAAAGCTCTTCGCACACTAGTGGTTTGGGTTACCATTAAGGAAACATGATCCCCAACTGCAAACTCTAAAGGTTTTCTCCTTTAATCAACATAAGACTTTTGTCGACGTAACAATGCCTTCATCCTATGTGTATCTTCTTCACTTTCTATGTAGTTTGCTTCAACAACTCAGACCCCACTTCAACACCTACACTTTTGCCATATAAAGATTCTATAGAAAAAGTTAAGCCAATTATCTCAACCAAGAGGGGAGATGAATTGGTTATCCCTTTAAAAAAATTGTTCTTTCAAAAGCTTTTCAAAATCTTTGAAGTTTTCTTGAAATGCAATCAAACAAGTATATGAACAATAGTAAAAGAGAAGAGATAGAAATATCAACACAAATATTTATACTGGTTCGGCCTAGCCTACATCCGGTCTTCCTTCAATAACCTGAGTTGAAGGGAACCACTATATTAATAGAGTTATACAAGCAAGAATACAGAGAACTCCCCTCTAAATGCACTTTCTTTTCCCAACTCAATATCACCTATAGCATAAGATGTGAATCACCTCAAAATCTCAACCCAAAAAGCAATCCCAACTTTCTATAACCTTAGAGCAATCCCAACTCTAAAAATTAGAACACACAAGGTTCTCTTCCTGGCTCACAACAACAACGAAATACAATCCTCTTGATTGTAGATGAACACTAATCCTAATAGAGTACACCTCAAGTGTAGAATAGATCAGCAATGTGAAAGCACAACTTCTTTGTAAGAATCTTGATGAATTTCCTTCCAATTAAGCAATCTTGATTCTCCAATAAGATTATAACAGTTCTGCAATTAATTCTCAACAAACAAATCAGTTATGAAAGTGTAAGGCCATAAAATCATGTTGAGGCAGGGAGCAATGCGTCTATTTATATATTTTTCAAACTCTGACGTAGTTTAATCGATTAAGCACAAAATGTAATTTGTTAAGCTTTTCCTTCTACTTTAACAGTTTTACATCTGTATCAGAGTAAACAGATAAAAAGCTCATGCAATCGATTATACAAATCATTCAAGCCAACAATATTCAAATATGATCGTTATTGACAATTATGGCTTTTCAAGAAAATGATTTTCACAAGAAATGCATTTTAATCGACTAGGAAAATAATGTAATTCGGTTAAGTTTCATACTTAAGAACATTTGTAAATATATTCCATTCAAAACACTTCAATGCACCTCAATTTCTACAATTTCATCAAAGACAACATTCATAGATTCTTCTATTTCAAATGTTTCCTGATTAAAAACCCTATAAGCTTTGATTGTAAGAGAATACCTGATACGCTATAGATGAAGCTATCAAATTTATACTAATTTACAAGGAAACTTCAGTATTTCCAAGTTAGTAGCCAAAAAATAGATAGGGTTAAATTAACCTTGAGTCGTTTCCCAACGAATACGAAATTATTTTTCAGTACTTGATTCTTTTGGAGATTGTGAAAGGTTAGTAAATTCTACGCAATGATTAAAAATAAGAATGAAAATTTATCCTAATGAATTTAATGTTGAAGAATGTTATGAGTTTAATTGAAGAACAAATGAGAAACTTAGAAACAATAATAATGAAATAGGCTAATTGCACTTCTTTTTCAATATAGATTCATTATCGGTTATCCATAGGTTATTGTTCAATTGATTATTGTTCGGGTTTCAAAGTAATTAAAGTACATTCTTAATTAATTGAGGGCTATCTTACAATCAATCAAAATAGATTCTCAATCAAAAGTAAGATCTTTTTAGATTATTCACAATAAATTCAAAGTACATTCTCAATTGAATCCTATTATGTTTAATCATATATATTCTTAAATCTCCTAACCAAATTAAAAGTTAATTAATCAAAATAAATACTCAATTAATTATAGTTGAAATTTTTACCACCAATCAAAGTACATTATCAATTAGTAGTAAAAACTCATCTAATCATATGAATGTTCCTAAATTCAATCAAAGTATAACCTAAAAACCCTTAAACCCATATGATCAATATGCATGTATATTCAAACACCTTATGATGCAAAAATCATTACTTTTAACGTGATTGACAGATGAAAGACATAGAAAAAGGATAACTTTAATCAATAATCAAAATAAAGAAATACATTAATACAACTTAACCTTAGAATCCATAATGAAATTACAGTGAAATAGTCCTAGAAGCTTAACACTTCATTAATGGAGTGAATTACATGGTAGAATAAAATGAGAGGAGTGGTAGATGAGTAATTTCTGCTTCCCTTGGGTCTCTTTATATAGGGCTTGATTAGGCTTGGATTCTGAATATTTTGTTCATAAAATCTTTTATCAAATATCTTAAAATATTTGGAAGATCTTTTCTATTGATACTTTTAGATTTAATTATCTTTTAAAATATATAACAGATTTAATGTTGCCCAAAATTACATTTCAACTCTTTTTATTTTATTCAAAATTGTATAGAAGCTTAGAAACTTCCTTGAATTGCACTTTAGCCCTTTCTTCCTTTCCAAAATTGCTCTTCAGCCCCAAACTTGACCCACCTTTGACCAAAGTTTGACCCTTTGACCATATTCACTATCCAATGAGGGGCTGCCACGTGGAAGATCTCCTTTCCACCCAAATTAGGATTTCACGTTTTGTAGAGGATGTTTTCGTCATGAAGGGGTTTCTGTGTTTTGGTAAAGGTGCTGCTTCTCTTTGCTCGAAGCTAACGGTGGCGCAACTCAACTGCAAAGAGAGTTCTCGGTGGTTAAGGCGCGGTGGTCTGATGATGAGTATTGGAAGATATTCGTCCTCAAGCTCGCAATGATGATGGAACAAATTGAACTTGCGATTTATTCTTTTTCTGTGTTTCTGGATTTTTCTCTTTGTAGGGAATCGCGAGGATGAGATTAATTGACGCGATTAAAGTTAGAAACTTTCAATGAGTTTTTGCCAATAATTGAGAATGTACTTTGATTAGTGGTAAAAACTTTAACAAGAATTAATCAAGAATGTACTTTGGTTAATTATCTTTTCATGTGATCTAAGAGTTAAAGAATAAACATGATTAGGTATAGTGATATTTAATTGAGAATGTATTTTGGTTAAATTTACTATGATTAATCTACAAAGTTCTTGCTTTTAATGAAGAATGTACTTTGATTAAGAGTGAGAACGCCAACAAATTAATTGAGAATTTATATTGATTAATTTTGAAATCTAAGACAATAATTAATTGAACAATAATCTTTACATAACAAATGAATAATCCTATTTTGAAAAAGCAGTGAAATCAACCTATTTTGTTTATCATTATTTTTATCTTTTTAAATCTTTTTATAAATTTATTTCTTTCTATTTTGTCATTTTTTCTTTAATCTGTTAATGATCTTTATCTTCTTTATTGTTTATGTTTTATAACCCTTTTCTATAGTTTTTATAAGAACTAATTGGTTAAGAATCAATTATGTGTTCGTTGGAAGATGAGTTAGGGTTGAGTTTACCCTTTCTATTTTGTTGGCTAGTATCTTATGTTTAGACAAAATTGTCTATAAGACTAAAATGTATAAACTCTCTCATATGTTTTGAAGTTTAACAAAACAACATTAATCGAAATAAGAATATGAATATGTTATTACTAGAATAATGAAATTGCTGAAACATAGGTGATAAGTTAAATACTCTAAAAACCTAATAACTTAGGAATGTCTTAGAAACACATTTAGGCTTAAACTAGATTTAACACTAAACAATTCCCAAAGTTAAAACATCAATGAGAGTCTTGCTAAATGCAGAAGCTATACTTTACCAAACGGTAATCAATTACAACTCTCAAATATATAAAAATATAAAACTTTCGAGATAATGTTTTTGGCAAGCCCTTTGAAAGTCTCAACTAATCTTCCAAAAACTTGTAGAAGACATCTCGCTAAACGCTCTTGCTGAAGAAAACAGAATCTCGCTAAACATGAGCTAAACCATTCACTTCGTCCAACGATGAAGTCTCAATCAATGCTCTATATCTTAGTAAAAAGCTTAAATGATAAAATGCTACCCGAATGGTAGAAAATGTCAAAAGCACTTTGTTGTTTTGAACAACTATTAAATTTCATTAAATGCTCAACATTCAAAATCAACAAAACTGATAAGAGAAAAGATATATTTGTTCCATGCATATCTACTCTACTATGAGCAGATAACCTACTACACACATCCACCTGTTTCATCCAATACATATTAGAAATGGATGTTAGAAACAAAAAAAGACATTCACGAAATGTTCTCTTTATCAGACGTATAACCTACTTTTATCCAAGTACTGAAAAAGCAAGCTTGCTTTGACAAGTTGACTTTAACCAACAACTGCTTCACACAACAAGACTAAGAAGACACGATAATCAAGGCAAAACCCTTTAAATAAAAGATGTCTCAAAGAAATAATCAAGAGAATATTGTACGAAGAGAATAGAATACAAAAGAGAAAAGCAAATATCATTGAGAGAAAAGCACAAAAGAGCTCAAAAACTCAAAGTGAATATCTGAGAAGATAAAGCTCAAGTCTAGAAATAATCTCAAGCTTCATTATATTACAAGCTTACTATTTTTAAGTACAGAGAAAAGAAAGAAAAACACCTAGCAAGTCTATAGATTGAATTGTATTGTACATACATCCTCTTTGTTAGAGTAATCCTCTAATGACATGTAAACAATTAGATTGATTACATAGTCTGAAGAGAATTCAAACACTTGTTGATTAACTTAGGTTAGTTTAGAATAACTACACCGGGTATAAGGTTGATACCAGGATTTTCTAGTGGAAACCAAGAATGGGTGAAATTGAACTAGACGGTGTATCAACTTGATACAAGGAGCGTCTAAGGATATCAGAAGTGGTGAAGAATACTGCACAACCAAGACTAGGTGAAACTCAACTAGGCAACGTATCAGATGGATACCAGGATTTTCTAAGGATACTAGGAGTGGTAAGAGTACTAAGTTGTAATCTTGTTGAAGATTATAGTGGAACCCTTTAAGGTTAAAGGAGACTGGACGTAGCTTAGTTGGAGTGAACCAGTATACAAATATCTGTGCAGTTATTGTTTTATTCTCTTCCAACGCTTCTCTTACAAAACTTGTAGTTGAAATTTTATCTTTATATTAAACTTTCTATATCAAACGATTTTATTAAACAAAGAAAGTTTTACTCAAACACTACAACGAATATATCTAAACCATTTAATAACAATTGAAAAGAACTCATTGCTTAAATGAATTTCGAGTTGAGCTTTTAAACATTCCACATAAAATCTTTCATCATCGACAAAGGAGCTATATTATATCAGCTCTAAAAAAGTTTTTCAATAACACTATTAAACCCCCTTTCTAGTGTTTTTCAAGTTCTTTATCTTAGCAATACTGAAGTTGCTATAATTTAATAGTATTAATGTGATCGCATCAATGACAACGTTATCAAATTTGCATCATACCAAGTCAATGCACATTTGTATGTTTTTTTCCTACACAAAAAGAGGAAACCTGATTTGAAATCCTTGTTTCATATCACTTTATTATTGTAAGACCCCATTTTTCTGGGTGTCACTAAAATGTGCAAAAATTAAAATACATGAATAACTAATTGAATAATTCCTCAAATAAATTGAATACAATTAATATTTACAACCCTATTATTCAAGTTCAATTATTTGCAAATACATGAATAACTAAAACCTTTTTCAGAATAAAATACAACTCTTACAAAAGCCCAACATTAGTTTTTCCCCTTTCTCAACGTCTACACAACACCTGAAATATCCGCATATGCTCCCATATAACATAAACATTATACAATCATCACCAGACACACAAAAAAATATGGGTGAGCTAACAGAATAAACATCAAAACACTAATACAACATTTATATCTTAGTCGTTAAGTCCTTAATACAATCCTGTCACATCAAATAACATCAATACACAATAAGACTATAACAAGAAATACAATAACAAATTGTTCATTCCCTTAAAAGAAATCATGACTAACACATTAGCTCTACACAACATGCCCATTAAAGCAACCCATGCCAATACCAACCATTTTTATATGTTTTCTTCCATACTCCACCACATCATTCCTATTTACCAAAACAAGACGATTCAAGTGGTTCTCCACCGCAGCTTGGAACCTATCTCCCTACTCCTCAAGGCTTATGAGTAGAAACTCCAAGCTACTCACATCAGCATTAAACTCAACATGAGCTAGAACCCTACGAGTGAGACATTAATTCCTTTCTACCCCCTCGAAAGAGGAAAGGGGTAGCACTCGAATCCCCAATTCCTTGTATCATCCCTCATGGAAGAAGAAGAGATACACCTTTCTACCACCTTGCAAGAGGAAAGGTGGCTACTTTTCTACTCCCTTGAAAGAGGAAAGGTACAACTCCAAACTAACGCAATATGGCAGGAAGACGTAACTAATAACATAACCACCACCATACCTCATGGTTAGTACAACAATGTGACATTCACACTTGTTAGCAAAATCATGAAGATAGAAGTTTTGATGATGCCGAAGTCAAGTCTCAAGTTCATAATTTGCAAAAAGACCTGCATGAAGACTTGGTTTATGTGTTAAAGCTTTTGTAATAAGTAGATTTATGCATAGGGCTTTATTTCTTATTGATTCCATGTATTGCCTGCTTTAAAATTCATTTTTGGAGTCACAAAAACTCGACAATAATCAATTAACACTTAAGATAATCGATTATCACAAAGAGCTTTTTAAGGTTGCTAAAAACTCATTTTGTCTCTAGAATAATCGATTACCAGCCTATGATAATCGATTATCCATTATCCATTATCGAGTATGACTTACAATAATCGATTATCACGACTAGTCGTTGAAGTTTTTAGGCATGTTTTTGGCCGTTGTGCATTCATGAAATGCATAATCGATTCCCATAAATGGACAATTGATTATTACACGAGAAAAACATGACAACAAATTTATAAAGATGTTTTTAGACTCTCATTCGAACACATAAAAACATATCTAATTGTTTTGTTTTTGTGAAACGTGTGATCAAGAGTTTGTGTAATCATTGTGCTTTGGCTTTGAGATCTACATGGTGACAGAGAGTGAGAACTTTCACTAGGAGTGTGATTGAGTGTTCATCCTCTATTAAACATTCGGAGAAGGTGTTCATCATGTGTGGCCTTTAAGGGAAATGAGTTTCATCTCTTGTGGTAACAAGAAAAGGTGTTTTCCAAACTCTTAAACTTGTCTTTCTATGTGATTGTAATAGTTTATTGGTTTTGTGTTAGTGGAAAGTTAATCTCCTTTTGGGAATAGCAACTAAATGTAAGATCCTTGTGATGTAAACCATTACAAAATTATATGTGAAATTTTCTCTCTTCCTTACTCTTTACTAATTATTCACTAAGGAAATTAAAATAAAGAGAAAATCAGTAAAGACACATTTTTGCAGATAGAAACCAATTCACACCCCTTTTGGTTTATTGTTCACGCTAAACCGCTCTGATAACACTAATACTAGATAATTTTCACAAAAATCCATTTCACTAACATCTCATCTAAAGTACATGAAAAACACTAGAAGAGGGGGGGGGGGGGGGGGGGGGGGGGGGTGGGGAGGTTAAGTAGTGTTAATGGAAAACTTTTCGCAACCCTTCTAATATAGCATGTTTTCGAGTTTTGAAATTTTCTTTTAAAAGCTTACACGCTCGACTTGATAACCATGAATAAACGATAATGGTTTTGGACGTGCTATTCAGAATTAATCTTGCAGTGTTTTGTAAGAACTTCCTTTATGAAAAATGAACGTGTAGCTTGGAAAATTCTTGTGTTTAGAAATAAAGCACAACTACAAGTTTTGTAAGAGGATCGTTTAGATAAGATAAGAGATAATTGCACAAGTGTTTTTATACTAGTTTGCTCCAACTAAGCTACGTCTAGTCTCTTCCCAAAGGGTTCCACTATAATCCTTACACGATTACAAATGACCATTGGACCCACTCCTGGTCTCTGAATATTAGCACCATTCTTGGTATTTATAAACCCTAATCGAGACTTCCTTTGAGTATTCGCGTCACTCCTAATATTCAGCAACCCTAACTGAGATTTTGTTTGAGTATTCACACCACTCCTAGTACTCAACAACCCTAGTTGAGATTTCCTTTGAGTATTCGCACCACTCCTAGTACTCAACAACCCTAGCCGAGATTTCTTGGAGTATCCAAACCATTGTTGGGACTTAACAACCTTGCTAAGATTCCTCAACTCAAACTAAGTTCAGTTGTACGTATTTAAATTCTCTTCAGGATTGCAATCAAGAATTGCTTACAAGTAGTTCTGACTATATCTCTCGTAGAGAGGATGTGATTACAATAGAAAGGAGTCTAAACACTCATAGGTATTTCTCTCTTTTCTCTTACAATAGTAAGCAATACAACAATGAAGTTTGAGATGATCTTTTTTCTTTTTTCTCTATTGTTCTCTTCTCTTTTTCTCTTCTTCGACTTAGATGTATTCTTTTTTAAGCTCTTAGTTTTCTTCTCTTTTTAATGCTTATAGGATGGATGTTTCGTTGTAAGCTTCTCAATTGACTATCCTCTTATGTTATCCTCTTAATTTTTTTTTTCAAAGCTCTTCTATTTAAAGGCTTCATGAATATTTGTTGTTAGATTGAGTTCTTAGCCTTGATACTCGTGCTTTCTCTTTCTTCTTTGTGTATCAACCATTAGGTAAGTCAACTTGTTAAAGGAGGCATGCATTTTCAGTACTTTGCTTGAAGTAGGTTGTACGTTCCTTAAGGTATGGCTTTTGTTGATAGGGGAGCACTGTGTTAACTGAACCCAATCCCTATATGTTGGTTTTTGATGATGACAACACATTGATAATAACAACACATGAATGTTGTATGTCCTAATAGAATGTTTTTGTATTGTGTTATACGTTGAATGCATACATGCTTACTGTGTAAAATGCACACACTGTGTTTATCACATTTTTTGGACATGTTGTGTTTACTCTACACCAAGTGAATGAGAGCAGGCTTCATCTCCATGTTAGTGGCATTGACCATCGGCCTAGCAATACTCTAAAAATGAAGAGGGCTAGTGACTATTGCATAATCCTCCAAAGTACGTCTAACTGGACCCATATTCTGATTGCCAGCCATGTTTTCTGTTTCCTGATCAGATACCAAAGTGAAGGGTTGTTCAAGAATCTCAAGAGAGGAAAAAATTTCTCTAGAAACCCTTTTCTGCCTTCTTTGTCTACTATAGTTCAGACCTGGAAAGAGAGGTTCAGATAATTTTTGTGCTCCTAGTGCGAATCTTGTCTTGCATACACTAAAAAACACTGCACTAGAGCACCAGATTAACCCAAACAAATAAAAATAAACAAAAATTAAAAATAGTAAAAATAAAGAAAAAGTCTAAACAAGTTAAGAATCACACAAAAGTATAGTATGACCACGAGTCCCCGACAACGGCGCCAAAAACTTGTTAACTCATTGGCAAGTGTACCAAATCGTATCAAGTAATATAAAATGGTAAAACCAAGTATCCTTTCCCAAGAGACTCATGTTACTAAACAATCATATAATCACTTAACTAATTAAGATTAAAGAACAATTCCATTGAATGAGATTGAATTGCAGTAAAAGTAAACTTAAAAACTTGAATGTAAAATTCACCAATTGAGGCTAAAATAGGAATGAATGAATGATTTAAGATGATATGAGATGATGGTGTTGTTGGGGTTAGATTTCACCTACTTTACTTTCATGCATATTAGAATTCATCTTCTTCATTCGAATGTTAATGTCACTTACGAAATTACTTAGAACCCGATCCCTCGGCGTAAAAAGCCTATTCTTAATTATTAGACCTTAATCCCTTGAATCCCTAATAACCAATTATGCATTAAGAAAATAAGCTTAAGACAACCAAACGTCCTATCCCTATCCCTAGGCAATATTCCCTTTGGGTGTAGGTGACTGGCGCTCAGCGACCCTAGAGGGGGTGCCCAAGCGTGCTTGCGAGATTCTTGGCCCTCAGCGCCCCTGAAGAGGGCGTCCAAGCGTCCATGCGACCCTACCTGCGCTGAGGGCCCCAAAAAAAGGTAGCCAGGCGCCCTACGCCTTCTTCAGCCTTCTTCTATAGTGCTTTTGTTGTCCCTCTCGAGTTCCACTTCCTTAATACTTTTGCTCTTCTTCCAAAACATACCAATATCCTACAAAATTGAGGGGATTAGTGACAAAAATCATTAAGTATAACCTCAATTCTCCTATTCATACAATTTAACTAAAAACAAGAGTTTAAGCAAACTTCAAAGTCAAAAAGGGTTAATTTAGTATCAAAATTGCATCACAGATAACAATAAATTCAACTGTTATCATGTATGAATGTATGTTTCTATGATATAAAAACCACATGCACAAAAGCATATCTGGATGATTTAATCGATTACAGTGTTGTGATAATCAATTAAGGTCATTAGACAACTTATGGTTTAGAACTGAGGCAAAACAACAATTTTTGAATCGATTACATTAGTTGGTGAATGTATTAAAACTCGTGTGTTTGCATATATCTTTTTCAAATGTGTTGTGATGTGTTTTTAGAAAAAAAAGTTTTCAAAAATCTTCTAACTTGTAAAGCTTAATCGATTACATACTTTGTGTATTCAATTAAGTCTGTTAAGATTTGAAAACTGACTTATGCTTATCATAACTACTATAATGGTCATAGTTTTAAATGTGTTTGACCAAGCATTTATTGAGAATCGATTACATTAATTGAAATATCAATTATGTTCTTTGACTGTTGATAACATTTGAAAAACTGTTATTTTCATGCTTAAATTTGATACTAAAAGCAACCTTTAACACTTAGAAACTAGCTTGAAATCATGCTTTTGGTTATATTTTTAGAAATAAGAGAGCTGGACAGGTTTATGCTTGATTTTAGTGTTTTATGCAGGTTTTAAGGTGAATTTGGTGAAAGAAGTGAAGAAGGATAGGAATGGAATCAGAAAAGACATTAAAAAGTGCAAAAGGAGAAGCCACAACCACCGCTCAACGGCAGTTTACCGCTGAGCGGCACTCAGAAACCTATGTTGGCTCCGCTGAGGGGTGCAAAGGCCGCTGAGGGGAGGAAACCAACTCACGCACTTACCGCTGAGCGGTAGTTTACCGCTGAGCGGTAGTTTACCGCTGAGTGGCATTATTTTGGGCTTGGGTCTAATTTTCTGTATTATTACGAACAATATATAAGCTTTAGGTGATCCTAGGGTTTGTATCTTTGGTTGGGACGAAGCAAACACTCTCTTTTCCACCCCTTTGAAGGAAGATCTTGGATGCTCAGACTACCTCTCTACCTTTCTAGGGTTTTATCTTTCATTCTTTCATTATTGTTCATCTAGATTCACCATGAATATGGTGAACTAAACCTTGTATTGTTGTTGGGGGATCAATGTAATCTTGTGAAAGTCTCATATATGGAATTTGTGTTTAAACATCTTATTTGAGATACATGCTTTCTTTCATCAGTAGTTAGGGTTTTTCCTCTTTGCTTAATGCTTGCATTGTTTAACTCATTCATTGTCATGATCATTGATTTTGTCGATATGGGAACGTACGGGGAAGTCTAGATTCGGGGAATTTCTCCCAATAGCATATTGGTTCCCTTTAAGCTCCTACACTTCAGAACTAATTACTAGGAATGCTAGGAATTGTATGAACTCGTAATTATGGATAGGCCTTCTTGACAAGGTGATTTAGAGAGTGGCATTAACATTGATGAAAAGATTGATGAATTCCTAAAGTATATGAGAGTGGATAAGATGAAATTGATAACCCCAACAACATACTCATCCATATAATTCATTCCGTGTTTGTTTTACTCTTTTTGCCATTGATCAAATTCATGCATACATATTTAATTACTGTCTTTTGCATTAAAAACCTACAATCAATCGTTCACAAGTCTTAAATAATCAACAAATCAGATAACTAACTAGGCAATGAGTCCTTTGGGAAAACGATACTTGGTCTTACCTAGTTTTATTACTTGATACGATTCGGTCACACTTGCCAATTGTTAAACAAGTTTGTGGCGCCGTTTTCGGTATTCATAAATTTGTCATCAACTGTTGTAATTCTATTACATGTGTTTAATGTAACCGATTACATTATTGTAGTAATCGATTACTTTGCGTCAAGACTGATATAAACTATATATCAACAGGTTGAAGCAGATCTGAGGACAGATCCTTTTCAAGAGGGAGGGTCTGATGGAAGACCATCTAAGACACACATTGGACCTCTTACTAGAGCCATGGCAAAGAGGATTCAAGAGGAAGAAGGATCACCTACCATTTTGCTTCTATGGAAGGTAATTTACATTAATCCTTCTTCCCATAATTAAAAGCACATTTTTTCTTTGCTTTGTAGGATTAATAAAATTGGAGGGAGCAGCTGCCAACATAGCATTTGAGCACATGAAAAGAGAGACTTGGAGGGAGAAGCTTGCTGCCAAAGCTATCAAAAAGCTCATAACCTAGCTAGCCCAGCTTTCACGTGTGCTGCTGAGTTGGAATAAGAATTCAGAATTGGTGTTGTTTCACGTGTGTTGCTGAGTTGGAATGAGGCATGTTTGGAGCTGAAGCAAATTGGCGCCTTTTTCATTTGCTTTTGGATTGAATTTCATTTCAGATTTGAGGCTCTTATCTTCCTATAAATAGGAGACCTCTTCCTTTTGTAGACACTTTTGAGCTTAGTCTAATTGCTGCAGAAATGAAATTTCAGCTTATCTTTTGCTCTTGAGTCAACCCAATTCTTCACTTTCTTTCTCCTTACCTCTAGCTTCCTTCCAAAGTAGAAGGCCCTCTGAGCTGAGAGTTTCTAACCCACTCCATTCTTCACTGAACCCATACCATTCTCTGCATCTATTCCAGAATTCCGCTGCCTTCATTGCTCACTGGAACGCTTGCTGTTTGGCTTTCTGGTTCAATGCGTCTCACCCATAGCAAGCTTCCATCAAGTGGTATCTAGAGCCTTGGTTGTCCACGCAAACCAGAGCTAAGTTCCTCTTCCATTTTCTGTTTCAGTTTTCCAAATTAGTGTGTTCTGTTTTGTTTCCAGAGGTGCTGTTTTTCATTTCTGTTTTGCTGTGTATTACTTTTCCAGTAGTTCAATTTGAGTTTTCTTTGTGTGTTGATGTTGTCTTTTCATTTTAATCGGTGAAACTTCATTGTTTGAGTCAATTCCAGCCTTATAATTCAAAATTCAGTGCTGTTATAGTCTTGTGCAATTGTTGCAGTATATTTTTTTCTGTTTTGTTTAGTTTCCTGATTCTGCTGAAGTATTTTGTGTTAATTGATTTTCAAGTGCTAAACAAGCTGTATATATACCAAATAAGGCAATGAGGACTTGATCTAGCCTGGGTTATACAAGCTGAAGCATTAAAAGTGCAAATCAGATTTGAATTTGGTGTGAATTCTGTTGCAGAAATTAAATCTGGTGCAACACGTCTAAAACTGTTTCAGCAATTTTTATTTGATTCTGGAGCTTGGTACAACATTGTATAATGTTGTTGAATGTGTCTTAAGGTATAGCAAACCAGAATAAGCACTAAAATGCAGTATGCATAGTGTGGTTGCTCAAAATCCTTAACCATTCACCATTTCAGCTTGAAATTCTAGCTCTTCACCGTGCTAATCTATTTGAATTGGTCTAATCTGAATTTAGTCATGCTAAGCACATTAAATCTAGCTTAGATTTGTGTTTATACACTTCTTAGAGTCATTGCCTTTGCTGTCCAGTTTTTGATTCCATGAAAAGCTAAATTTGGTTGGTTCTTTGATGGTTTTTGCTGCATAATTTGGCCATAGCAAGGGTGATTTTCGAATCCTGCTATTTCTGTGTGTTTGGACAGTTTGAACAAGTCTAAATAGATGATTAAAAGTTGCTAATACTGTTCATTTGGTCAAAATTGAAGTTATATGCAGATTGGATACTTAAACCATCAATTTTGAGTTAAAATTGGAAGTGGACCAGTGAATTTGAGTAGTAAGCATTATTTCAGCTGTTTAAGAGTTTAAACATGTTTAATATCATGAATAAAAGTTGTTTGAACATTCATCCAAGCTGCTGAAACACTGCTACTCATTTTGGGTTCCAAAACCACCATTTTAGTTCATTTTTCTGGTGCAGTTTTTGTTTTTTTCCAGCCACTGTTTTGGTAATTTTAGTGTAAAATTCATTGCTGGATTGTGAAAAAGCTGGTTCAATGTTTAAAAATGAAAATACATGATCAAAAGAAGAAGTATCAAGTGTTAAAAAGCTGTTAGAACCAACCAATCCAGATTACAGGCCCTGAAAAATCAAAAACACAAAATCTAAAATTCATTGGGGCATTTTATCAAACACTTCTGAAAATTATCAAACAGTTTGCATTTGGAATAATTTCTGAACTGTGGTTGTGTTTTTCTTGCTTTCTTCATCCATTCTAGTGCCTTTGATAAGTTCCTCTTGTGTACCTACTTTCATTTGTATACTGTTCCAATTGTTTGTGTCTATTTTTTGGCATCTAAAGTGTTCAATACAGCAGCCTATACTGGTGCAGTGTGCAGAATTTTGGTGCAGATTTTTAATCTGTTTGGTGTGATTTCTAATGAGTTTTGGAGTGTGTGTGCAAGTTGTTTGGGGCATCCAGCACCAGAGACCTACTCCTACTTTGGTAGTCTTCTAGGAAGTGGTTTGAGAATTGAAAGTGGAGCAAGGAGGAAGACTCAACAGCCCAAACACCACTGTCCAGCAGCTGAAAAACTTTGTTACAGCAGCATTTCAAACCTGGAAAAAGAGCAACTCACACCTTCATTTTGAGTAGCTTTCTGCAGCAGCAAGAAGACAAAGCTCACATTACTTCTAGGCCTCAATTCAAGTTTATTTACACCAAATATCACGGAATTTGCTATTTGAAATTGTATTTTTTTCTTTCTTTGCTGTTTTTGAGCCAAGTGACTTGGAAAAATGCTCTTGAAGCAATTCCAAGTTCACAATTGAACATTGTAATAGTCCAATTTTCGTTTTCTTAGTGTGGAAGTGTGTCAAGGGGCTCCAAGTGTCACTTGCACTTTCACTTAGGGTCGTCTAGCATTTACATTCTTGCATCTTTATTGCTTTCTTTAATTTCTTGCTTAATCTTTTTGTTTTTTTTAAGTCTCCGTGGTATATAGGATTGCATAGCATTTAGTCAACCTTTCTTTGGTTTTAGGTTCATTTCATAACATTTGAAAAGAATTTGAAGAATTTCTACTTAGAAACTAAGGTAAAAGATAACTCTAAGGAAACTCTGGCTAAGGAAGAACTTGGTTTCTAAGCTTGTCCATTTGTGACTCACCTTGTCTTCCTGGGAACTACTTAGAAACATCTTTTGTCTCTAGAATCTCTTTAGAAATTTTTCACCAAAAACAAAGAAAGCTTGTGAAAATCTTTTCATTCATTACTTGTCAAACATTTTGAAAACCTTTTGAAAATTTTCCTTTGACAAGAATGAGTCAATCAAGTGTGCAAGGAAGTTTGAAACCCAATAGTGAAATGCCTTTAAGGGAAGAATTTGAGCAAAGATTTGAACAAAGGGATAAAGAGATTAGTGAGCTCAAAGACATGATTAGTCAACTTTTGATTAATCAAAACAAAAAGAAAGAGAGATCTCCCCATAGGAGAAGAGAAGAATCATCATCTTCTCCTAGTGAGCTTGAGCAATATAGTAGTCATCACAATGATGACCACTACCAAATGCATCCTAGAAGACAACATAGAGTTAGAGAGCATTACCCAAGAGAGCCTAAGATTGATCTTCCTTCCTTTCATGGAAAAGATGATGTAGAAGAATACCTAGAGTGGGAAATGAAAGTTGAGCAATTGTTTGAGTGCCACCAGATAGATGATGAAATGAGAGTCACCATGGCTTCTCTAAGCTTTCAAGGTTATGCCTTAATTTGGTGGACAACCTTAGTCAAGGACCATAGACTAAGACACTTACCTCCCATTAGGTATTGGAATGAAATGAGAGCTGCCTTGAGGAGGAGGCATGTACCAGCCTACTATGATAGGGAGATAATGGATAAACTCCATAAACTCCAACAAAGGAACATGAGTGTTGAGGAATATAGACAAAAAATGGAATTACTCATGTTGAGGGCTGGGATAAGAGAGGAACCAAGAATCACAATTGCTAGGTTCCAAAGTGGACTCAACTATGACATAAGAGATAAGGTTGAACTTATACCCTACAATGATCTCAATGAGTTAGTCCAACTTTGTGTGAGGGTAGAGCAGCAACTCAAAAGAAAAAGCTCTACTAAGAAAGATTACCCTCATAGTTACAAGAAAGAATATAAGAGGGAGGGTAGTCTAATTAAGCCAAGATATGAAGAATCTAGAGAGAGGGAGAAAGGGAAAGAAAGAGCCAAAGAACCTCCAAAAGATAATAAAAGAAAGGAAACCAAATGCTTTAAATGTGGGGAAAGAGGGCACTATTCATCTGAGTGTCGAAATAGAAGGTCAACTTACATTCTTGAACATGAGAGTGAAAGTGAGGGTTCTTCATGTAGTGAGTCTGAAACATCCACTTCTGAAGAAGAAGAAACTCTACCTTGTGATGGAGATTTACTCATGGTGAGAAGACTCCTTGAGAGCAAACATGTAGAACTAGAACAGTCACAAAGAGAGAACCTATTCCACACAAGATGCAAAGTTTTAGAAAAGACATGTTCAATGATAGTGGATAGTGGCTCTTGTTGTAACTGTTGTAGTTCTAGAATGGTAGAGAAGCTTGGCTTAACCACTACTCCTCATCCTAAACCTTACAAACTTCAATGGATCAAAGAGGATGATGGAATAGTAGTTAAAGAACAAGTAAGTGTACCCATTTCCATTGGCAAATATAAAGATCAAATTGTTTGTGATATAGTACCAATGGAAGCTGGGCACATATTACTTGGAAGACCTTGGCAATATGATAAACAAGCTTTACATGATGGAGTCACCAACAAAATCACCATTCAACACAAGGGAAAGAAAATTATTTTGTGTCCTCTTACACCTTCACAAGTAAGAGAGGACCAAATAATTCTTAAAAAGAAGTTGGATGGAGAAAAGAAAAGTAGGAAAGAAGGAAAGGAGAAAACCCTAAACCATGCCTCAAATAAGGAAGTTGTCCAACCTCAAACTTTGAACATTTCTAAAAATCTTTTTCTTGGACAACCTCATTTTCTTCTCTATTGCAAAGAGGCACTTGTTTCAATAAATCATGAACTTGGTTCCCTACCAAAGGGGTTGCAAAAACTTTTAAAAGAATTTGATGATGTATTTCCTAAAGAGGTACCAAGTGGATTACCACCTTTGAGAGGAATAGAACATCAAATAGATTTAGTACCTAGGGCCAGCCTTCCTAATAGGCCAGCCTATAGGACCAATCCCATGGAAACAAAAGAAATAGAGAAACAAGTGAATGAATTGTTGAATAAAGGGTGGATCCAAAAGAGTTTAAGTCCTTGTGCTGTGCCTGTGTTGTTGGTTCCTAAGAAGGATGGATCTTGGAGGATGTGTACAGATTGTAGGGCCATCAACAATATAACTGTCAAATATAGGCACCCCATTCCTAGATTAGATGACATGTTGGATGAATTACATGGAGCAAACATTTTTACCAAAATTGATCTCAAAAGCGGATATCATCAAATAAGAATTCAAGAGGGAGATGAATGGAAAACTGCTTTTAAGACCAAGTTTGGTTTGTATGAATGGTTAGTCATGCCCTTTGGCTTGACCAATGCTCCAAGTACATTCATGAGGTTAATGAACCATGTTCTTAGAGAATGCATAGGGAGGTTTGTAGTGGTCTACTTTGATGATATCCTAATCTATAGTCAAAGCCTTCAAGAACATCTTAACCATGTCAGAAAAGTCTTGCTTCTTCTTAGAGAATATCATCTCTTTGCCAACTTTGACAAATGTACTTTTTGTCAAGAAAGTGTGATTTTCCTTGGATTCAAAGTTGGAAAAGAAGGTGTACATGTTGATCCAGAGAAGATCAAGGCTATACAAGAATGGCCAACTCCCAAAAATGTAGGAGAGGTGAGAAGTTTTCATGGATTAACAAGTTTTTATAGAAGATTTGTGAAAGACTTCTCCACCATAGCCGCTCCTTTAAATGAGCTAGTCAAGAAAGACAAACCTTTTCTTTGGGGTGATAAGCAAGAGTTGTCTTTTGAGACTTTGAAGCACAAGTTAACACATGCACCTATTCTAGTTTTGCCTGATTTTTCCAAAGCCTTTGAACTAGAATGTGATGCATCTGGGGTAGGTATAGGAGCTGTTCTAATACAAGGAGGACACCCCATAGCTTATTTTAGTGAAAAACTTAGAGGGGCAACTTTGAACTATCCTACCTATGACAAAGAATTGTATGCCCTCATTAGAGCTTTAAAAACTTGGGAGCATTACTTGGTAACTAGAGAATTCATAATACATACTGATCATGAATCTCTCAAGTATATTAAAGGGCAAGCAAAGCTAAACAAAAGGCATGCAAAGTGGGTGGAATATCTTGAGCAATTTCCCTATGTCATCAAACACAAAAAGGGGAGTACTAATGTTGTTGCGGATGCTTTATCTAGAAGACATGCATTGTTAATAACCCTAGGATCTCAAATATTAGGATTTGATGACATAAAAGATTTATATGAAAATGATGAAACATTTGCATCTACTTATTCATCATGTCTTAAGAAGCCTTTTGATGGATTCTATCTTTCTGAGGGGTATCTTTTTAATAAAGGAAAACTTTGTATACCCCAAGGATCCATTAGAAAACTTCTTATCAAAGAGAGTCATGGAGGAGGTCTAATGGGTCATCATGGAGTTGATAAAACTCTAAATATTTTGAAAAGTAAATTTTATTGGCCACACATGAGAATAGATGTTCAAAGGCATTGTTCTAAATGTATAGCTTGTTTACAAGCTAAGTCCAAAATTATGCCTCATGGACTCTATACACCTCTTCCTATAGCTAATACCCCTTGGGAGGACATAAGCATGGACTTTGTCTTAGGATTGCCAAGAACTCAAAGGAGGTATGATTCTATATTTGTGGTAGTAGATCGTTTTAGTAAAATGGCTCATTTTATACCCTGCCACAAAGTAGATGATGCTAGCTATATCTCTAGACTCTTCTTTAAAGAAATAGTGAGATTGCATGGCTTACCCAAAACTATAGTGTCTGATAGAGATGTGAAGTTCCTAAGCCATTTTTGGAAAACTTTATGGGAAAAGCTTGGAACTAAACTTCTATTTTCTACTACATGTCACCCACAAACTGATGGGCAAACTGAAGTAGTAAATAGATCTTTATCTACATTATTACGGGTAATATTAAGAGGTAATAACAAATCTTGGGATGAACATCTATCTCATATTGAATTTGCTTATAATAGAGTAGTCCACAAGACTACTAATCTTTCTCCTTTTGAGGTTGTTTATGGTTTTAACCCTATCACACCTCTTGATTTACTACCTCTTCCAGAATCATCTTCTTTTCTTCATAAAGAAGGTTCTTCTAAAGCGGAGTTCATCAAGAATTTACATGAGAAAGCCAAAATCCAAATTGAAAAACAAACTCAAAAATATGCAGAATACAACAACAAAGGGAGAACGAAAATAGTTTTTGAAAAAGGAGACCTAGTTTGGCTTCATTTGAGAAAGGAAAGATTTCCCTCTCAAAGGAAGTCCAAACTTAGTCCAAGAGGAGATGGTCCATTCAAGGTGGTCAAAAGGATAAATGATAATGCATACATCTTAGATCTCCCTGAACGTTATGGTGTCAGTCATACTTTTAACATCTGCGACTTAATTCCTTTCACAGGGAATGATCAACAGGTTGAAGCAGATCTGAGGACAGATCCTTTTCAAGAGGGAGGGTCTGATGGAAGACCATCTAAGACACACATTGGACCTCTTACTAGAGCCATGGCAAAGAGGATTCAAGAGGAAGAAGGATCACCTACCATTTTGCTTCTATGGAAGGTAATTTACATTAATCCTTCTTCCCATAATTAAAAGCACATTTTTTCTTTGCTTTGTAGGATTAATAAAATTGGAGGGAGCAGCTGCCAACATAGCATTTGAGCACATGAAAAGAGAGACTTGGAGGGAGAAGCTTGCTGCCAAAGCTATCAAAAAGCTCATAACCTAGCTAGCCCAGCTTTCACGTGTGCTGCTGAGTTGGAATAAGAATTCAGAATTGGTGTTGTTTCACGTGTGTTGCTGAGTTGGAATGAGGCATGTTTGGAGCTGAAGCAAATTGGCGCCTTTTTCATTTGCTTTTGGATTAAATTTCATTTCAGATTTGAGGCTCTTATCTTCCTATAAATAGGAGACCTCTTCCTTTTGTAGACACTTTTGAGCTTAGTCTAATTGCTGCAGAAATGAAATTCCAGCTTATCTTTGCTCTTGAGTCAACCCAATTCTTCACTTTCTTTCTCCTTACCTCTAGCTTCCTTCCAAAGTAGAAGGCCCTCTGAGCTGAGAGGTTCTAACCCACTCTATTCTTCACTGAACCCATACCATTCTCTACATCTATTCCAGAATTCCGCTGCCTTCATTGCTCACTGGAACACTTGCTGTTTGGCTTTCTGGTTCAATGCGTCTCACCCATAGCAAGCTTCCATCAGATAATCTTGAAGCATTCTTCAAGCAGATTACTAGACTACAAAGGCTCATCATTTTCGCACAACTGAAGGTGCATTTTTGAGAGATCAGGAGAGTAGACTTGCAATCTTGGATTTGTTGTTCCTTGTACATGTGGCGTCAGGAAGAAGAGTGGTGTACTCCTGACTTTGAGAGGGAATATCTCAAAGGGTTGTTGCGACAAGAACGGTGTAGTTCTATGTCGGAAGGTTTTATTGTTCTATATTTGATTGAGAGTTTGTGAGGTGTTTACATTTTGAGAATGGCTCTGTAAAGCCTTAGCCGTAATACTTTAATCATTGTAGTGAATTACTCTCTAATCTAAGGTTGATTGGCAGGGTGACTAGATGTAGGCATTAAGGTCAAACCAGTATAAAAACTGAGTTTGATTTTCTTCTCCCTATCTCTTTACATTTGCACTTACATTCTGTAATTATTTTTACACACATACTGTTTCATTGCACAAAATTGCTTACGGCTCAAGAAAGATTTCAAGAACACTATTATTTGCGAAAAAGTTTTTAAAAGTGCAAGATTTTATAAAGCACCAATTCACTCCCCCTCTTGGTGTTGAGATACAAAGTCCATCAATTCTAACAATTAGCACCAGAACTGGTTTTCAAAAGTTATTTTTGAAAAACAAATCATTTACTCTTTTTGTATAATCGATTATTCGATCCTGATGGCGCTTGTGTCTTCAACATTGAGGAAAAGTGAATTTGAACATGACATGTTACTTGCAATGAAAAATACATTTATGTTACTAATGGATATCATGAGTCTTTCAAAACAGGAATATTTTAGAAGTATCCATAGAAAATAAAAATCGGCATCAATGTCCTAAAGACTAAAGAAAAGGAAGTTGATATGCTAACTGAAAAGTTCACCAGGTTCTTAAACATAAAGAGGACAAATGAAAACTACAAAAGTAATCAAAAGACCAGTAAGGATCAAAGCTTGTAGGAAAATGATCTCAACATGATGGCAAAGTTAAATGTTACCAGAACCAATTTAGAGCATGAAGAGAAACAGTCCATGTGGTACTTAGACAGTGGATGCTCGAGGCACATGACAAGCGATCCAAACAAGTTTACAAGTCTCTCACACAAGACAAGCGGTCATGTCACATATGGTGACAATAATAAGGGTAAAATCATTGGAGTTGGTAAAATCTAAACACCCTCTTCATACACTATTGAGAATGTACTGCTTGTTGAAGGGCTGAAACATAACCTACTTAGCATAAGTCATCTATGTGATAAAGGCTTAAAAATAACCTTTGAACCAAATGATTATCTTATCAATAATGGCACCACAGATAAACTTTTGCTAATAGGGAAGAGGTACAATAACATTTATATGATTGATTTTAAGAATAACTCTTTTAAATTTGTTGTTCTTTTGTTAACTAAAGAGGATGATGTCTGGCTTTGGCACAAAAGACTTGCTCACATACACATGGAACAATTGAATAAACTTGTTTCTAATAATCTTGTTGTTGGCCTTCCAAACATACGATACACTTTTGACAAACTTTGTGACGCTTGCCAAAAAGGGAAGCAAACAAAAATGTCCTTTAAAACAAAAGAGAGATGTATAGTACTAGACCTCTTGAACTGTTGCATATGGACTTGTTTGGCCCTTCAAGAGTCCAAAGTCTTGGAGGTAATCTGTATGGTTTGGTAATTGTGGATGACTATTCTTGTTTTACTTGGACTTTTTTCATTATTGCCAAAAATGAAACTTTCAGAGTTTTTAAGAAATTTGCAGCTACAATACAGAATGAGAAGGAGCTAAAGATCAAGTCCATTCGAAGCGATCATGGCAGAGAATTTCAAAATGAGTTGTTTGATAACTACTATGTAGAGATGGGAATTTCACACAATTTTTCTGCACCAAGAACTCCACAACAGAATGATGTTGTTGAAAGAAAGAACAAGGCCCTAGAAGAGCTTTCCCGGACTATGCTTAATGAAAGAAATATGCCAAAGTACTTCTGGGCAGATGTTGTCAGCACAACTTGCTATGTACTCAACAGAACTATTGTCAGATCCATGCTTAAGCTCACACCCTATGAGTTGTTCAAGGAAAGGAATCCAAACCTCTCACACCTAAGGATATTTGGTAGTAAGTGTTTTGTTCTTAACCATGGTAAAGAGAATTTAGGAAAATTTGATTCTAAAGGTGATGAGGCCATCTTTATTGGATATTCTCTTACTAGTAAGGCATATAAGGTGTATAATAAGAGGACTTTATGTGTTGAGGAGTCGGTACATGTTGCTTTTGATGAGTTCATCGACTATCCTTCTAACCAAATGCATTCAAGGAAGAGTGTAAATGCAGGTGACTCTACAGGGCAAGAAGAATAAGAACACGTAGAAGCTCTTGAAGATGAAACTCTAGAGGTTACTGTTGATCCTCCTAGAACTGAAACTGTGAAAGAATGGAAAACTCCTAGGAATGTTTCTACACTACATCATTGGAGATATCACAAGAGGAGTTTCAACTCGATGACAACTTAATCAATTTTGCATGAACGTTGCATATGTTTCAAAGATTGAACCTAAGAATATTGATGTTGCTCTTGCTGATGAGAACTGGATGATGGAAATGTAAGAAGAGTTAAATCAGTTTAAGGGGAACAATGTGTGGGAATTTGTTCCAAGAAAAAGAACTCAGCAGGTTATTGGTACAAAATGGGTGTTCTGGAATAAAATGGATGACTATGGTGAAATCATCAAGAATAAGGCCAGATTGGTTGCAAAGGGTTATAGTCAAGAAGAGAGAATCGATTATGAAGAGACCTATGCTCCGGTGGCCAGATTGGAAGCCATAAGAATACTTCTAGCCATTGCTTCTGTGATGAGATTTAAACTTTGTCAAATGGATGTAAAGAGTGCATTTCTGAATGGGTACATTAAGGAAGAAGTATTCGTTGAACAACCTCCCGGTATGAATGACTAAGTGAGTTCTTAATCAAGAAAGAATTCACAGGGGGTAAAGTTGATTCAACCCTCTTTATCAAAAATTCTGGAAAGGATAAACTGTTTGTACAAATTTATGTTGATGATACTATATTTGGTCAACTAATCCTATATTATGCAAAGAATTTTCCAAGACCATATAGGATGAGTTTGAGATGTCCATGATGGGAGAACTCACCTATTTTCTAGACTTCAAGTGAAATAAGATGATAGTGGAATTTTTATTCATCAATCCAAGTATTGTACAGACCTGTTGAAAAAGTACAAAATGTTGGAATGCAAGGAAGTTGCCACACCAATGGCAACCAACTGTTATCTTGATCTAGATGAAAAAGGTAATTTAGTGGATCAAAAGCTTTATAGAGGTATGATCGGATCTCTGTTATACCTAACTGCTAGTAGACCAGACATCATGCATAGTGTTTGTCTTTGTGCTAGATTTCAATCACAACCAAAGGAATCACATCTAACTGTTGTAAAAAGAATTTTAAAGTATCTTAAGGGAACCAAAAATCTTGGACTATGGTACCTAGATGTTCAAATGTTTTTCTAGAAGGATATAGTGATTGAGACTTTGGTGGTTGTAAATTAGATAGGAAAAACACTAGTGGCACATGTCATCTCTTAGGATGCTCTCTAGTTTCTTGGCATTCAAAGAAACAGACTTGTGTGGCACTATCCACCATAGAAGTCGAGTATATTGCAGCCGGGAGCTGTTGTGCTCAGTCTCTTTGGATCAAGAGTCAACTATAAGACTATGGTATATCCCTAGATCATATTCCTCTGAAGTATGATAATACAAGTGCTATAAATTTGACTAAGAATCTTATGCTTCATTTTCAAGACTAAGCATATTGAAATAAGCACCACTTCATAAGAGATCACATCCTTAAAAGTGAGATCAAAATTGAATATGTGGATATCTTGCATCAATGGGCTGATATTTTTACGAAACCTCTAAATAAAGAGATATTTTATACAATAAGGAATGAATTCTGGATCACAATAGTATTAAATAACATTAAATCTGATTATATCACTTGTATGATTGCAATTTAACATTTCAATGTTACATCATTACATTATATATTCATACTTGAACTGTGATAAAGGTTATTTCAAAATTATACTGCGTGAGGACTAATGCTCAATTTATTTGAGATGAAAAGATTATGCAAGAGTGTTAATCGATAACTAGATGAAAGGGATATTTCAAAACGCACTGCAGAACCAAATCTATTAAGGGAGATTCATAATCGATTAAATTTTGTCAACTAGTTTGAATTTTCTAAACTGCTGAAACATTTACTTTAAACCATGACTTCTGATTTCATGTGTGTTTACTAATCATAAATCTCTTTGTTTGAAATCCGCTATGAATCTGGTATGAGTTTATGAATGATACCACCAGGTTGTTTTATTTCAAGCTGTATCTGAAATGCTATGATATTTGTGATATTTGTTTGGTACATTGCTTCAAAATGTTTGAATGATACATACTCTATTATATCTCTATCATGCAACTCTGATATTGAAATATGATATGCATATTGACAGGGGTAGTTTTGTATCCTGTTACATAATTGATCATAGGTTAAAAAGGGGAAGAAATTAAAATAATGTGAATATTGCTGACAAGGGGAGCATCATATTTTTCTAAGAACATATGTTGATGCATCTCTGTGTGAATCAATATCTTTGTGTTTCAATTACATTATGCTATATATCCTTTTTTGCTAATGCCCAAAGGGGAAGAAATAATTGAACATTGAATGAGATAGTTGAATGTGTATGACATATATGTGTCTATATGTTTGTGTTTGAAACTGTGTGAAACAATTTTTTATTGTGTATTGTACATCATGGTTGTTTTATTAATCATGGTTGTGCATCATCAAAAAAAGGGAAGATTGCTGATAGGGGGAGCAATGTGATCGCTGAATCCAATCCATGTTATGTTGTTTGTTATGATGACAACACATTAATAGCAACAACACATTAATGTTGTGATGTCACAACAGAAAAATGTTTCTGTGTTGTGTTAAACATATGTGAAATATGTACATACTTATTGTGTTATATGCACATATTGTGATAAATGCATATGCTGAACATACTGTGTTGGTTATGCATACTATTGTGATTATGATTTGATTATATTTGTGTATGCACATTGTATGTTTCTGTGTAATGAAAACTACAAACACAAAAACATATATCCATGACATAATCGATTACAATGTTGTAGTAATCAATTAAGGTCATCAGACAGCTTATGTTTTGAACTATGGCAAACCAACTAGTTTGAATCGATTACATTAGTTGTTAAATTGATTAAAACTCGTGTGTTCGCATATATCTTTTTCAAATGTGCTATGATGAGTTTTTGAGAAGAAAAGTTTTCAAAATTTGTTTAAGTGTTAAGCTTAATCGATTACATATGTTGTGTATTCAATTAAGTCTGTTATGTTTTGAAAACTGATTTCATGCTAGTCATAACTGCTTTAACGGTCATATTTTTAAATATGTTTGACTAACATTAAATGCAAATCGATTACATTAATTGAGCATTCAATTAAGAGCTGAGTTAATTGTAATACTATTACATCTGTTTTATCTAACCGATTACATTACTAATGTAATCGATTATTTTGCGTCTGATATTACAGAAACTATAAATTGGTCCATTGTTTGTAATTCAAAGACTTTTGGTCATTCTAACAATTTTGTATCTTACAGTTTTGATCTTAGAAAGATTTACAGGTTGTACATATGCTCCAAGAATCAAGGACATGAAGAATTTGAAGAATCTTGAGGCATTCTTGAGAGGCATTTTCGTGGACTACATTTGCTTATGACATTAGCACTACTACAGGTGTATCTGGTTTGATCAAAAGACTTCGGCTCATGTTGAGTATAATGCACTGGTGCGCGTTATGTCAATCTTTTTACTCGTTAGTCCTTGAGAAGTCGGGGAGATCGGTCTGAAGTTGCGATGGAAGACGACTCAAATAACCCTATTAGTGAGAACAGGTTATGATGACACAGTAGAAGGAAATGACATTGGTTCATGAATGATTTGGCTATGATGTTAATTTTGTGATGGAATATGTTTTTTATTGTTATCTTACTTTGTGTTTAATATGAATATGTTATGTTGTATGTTATGATATTCATGTTAGCTCACCCTTGCATGTTGTGGTTGTGGTTTTTACCTACGATGATCGTTTTTATACGGGAGCAGATGATCATGCAGTTAGTTTGGATGTTGTATAGCGCGACGAGTAGATTGAGAAAGTTGAGGAATTTATGGTTGTTTGGACAAAAATTTTTATATGGATTTTTATTTTATAACTAAATTGGAATTTTGGTTATTTTTCTTGAATTGTAAAGACTTATTGAATTTTGATTTCCGCAATGATATTATAGTTTTAAAAATTTTAAATTTTAACTCATAATCACAGCATACCAAAATTGGGGTGTTACATACCTCATCATTAAGTCAAATATCATTCTTCTAGAGTACCAACACAACCACATATGTCCTGCATCAAATAAAGCTTACCGAGAGAGTGGTTAATCCAAATAAAGAAAGTAACAAGGATTTGGAGTTCATACAATTGATTAAAATAGTCATAATGAAATTATCATTGCCTTATCCATATTTACGGCATCCAAATTCAGCAAAGAGATTACTCGAACGAAGAATTGACTTTTATAACACGCCTACAACCAAGAATTTCATTCCAGAAAGGGTTAGCTCCCTGTACCTGGTCCGAATTTCCACACGCTAAAACCTCTACCCGCGCTTTTTCAGCCTTTTGATCAACCTTCCCTCTCTCTTTTTTAAAAGAAAAAAAAACTAGGATTAATGTATGTTAATGCACTAATAAATGTCAATTGATGTCTATCCTTGCTATAGCCAACATCAATTTGCCTCATATTCCTGTACCTAAAAATTTGCGCTCAGCAGTTCAAGTAAGGTACTTAGCATAATAGGACGTTGGATTTTTTTTTTACATTGTCATAAAACGTCAGATTGTATAATGGCCAATATCATTCAACATCATTTTTCTTCTTTCAACGTCAATTTAACATCTTCCTATTATGACTTCAAAGATTGACCTGACATGATGATCGAAAATAACATATATTAAAACTCGTTACCAATATAAACTTATAAACTTGCATTTGGAATCTAAGTGTGAACTAGAACATTAATGTTGATATTCTTTTTATTATTTCAATGTTTAGCTTTTAACGAGTCTTTTGTAACAGTAGTTTATTACTTTCAAAGGTTATATTTGTTCTTACATGTGATGTTACATTCACCGTTGTTACAACTACTATTTTTAATTTAGGGTTAAATATGTTTTTCGTCCCTTAAGTATCACACGATTTTGGGTTTAGTCCCTACTCGAAACTTTGATGGCTTTTAGTTCTCATAGTTTTGAAACTCTTACTATTAGTCCTTAAAAATGAACGGCGTTAACTTTTGTGTGATGTGGCAAACGGCGAGGACACTCTTATGCCAGCTTCCATCTTCACTCTCTGCCACGTTAGTTGTTTAATTTTTGAAATGAGATTAAGTATGTTTAATTTGGAGGGATCGAGCTCTGGATCAACCAAAGGGGAGAGAAAACCAATCAAGAGATTGAGGAGGTAGATTCCGAGGCCGTAAGAGACAACGTAAAACCCCTACACGTAAATAATACGCAAGACGTAGATGGATGCCATGACCAATGTCCCAATCCATCTCTAGGCGGAATGAGGGTAGATTTTTCGAGATAGTACTGAAACAGCTTAGAGAACTCCTGCAAATATTGCTTCACCGGCGCAGACGACGGAGCAGCGCCACCGCCACTGCCACTTCCCTGCATTCCAACGGATTCTGACGCTTCAAATTTAGAATCCCAACAAACGAAAGTAATCGTTCACTGTTAATGTTGTTTATCAAGGTTTAGGAAATAAGGGGAAAGGAGATCTGGGAGGGTGGTGAGGTTCACGTTTCTATAATTGTTTCCAAAATGAAATAATAAAAAAATAAGGGTTTTCTGGTGTTGAGATTATGAGTATTGCCTCTACCTTGACCGAGAATTCATGGATGGAATTTTCCGAGACCTATCAACTTACCTCCTCAAGAAGACGACCTTCAGATGTACCTCCTCAACTTTCTTTGCCCCCAACTGCAACGATGAAGAAGAACCCAACTTCTTAAAATTTCATTTATAAGAGATGACAAAGTAAGGTTCCTCCAAATTAAACATACTTAATCTCATTTCAAAAATTAAACAACCAGCGTGTCAGAGAGTGAAGATGGAAACTTGCATAAGAGTGTCCTCGCCGTTTGCCACATCACATAAAAGTTAACGCCGTTCATTTTTAAGGACTAATAGTATGAGTTTCAAAACTATGAGGACTAAAAATCATCAAAGTTTCGAGTAGGGACTAAACCCAAAATCGTGTGATATCTAAGGGACGAAAAACATATTTTACCCTTTAATTTAACTTTTATTTCAATAAATAACTTCTTTCATGTAACCACCTTTTCAAGCTTTCAAATAATAACTTTTTTGTCCTCTTCCCACACCTCAAGATCATGAATAAAGTCCTTCTTTTATCGTTCTCAATGTCCCTTATTTATACATTTTAACCCTTAAGTTATAATATTTTATAAAAAGTAAAAGCAAAAAATGTTAATAAATCAATCAAATGTTATGCCAATGCACCTATGAATGAATAAGATCCATCTTTATTAAAAGAATCTTAACATTAATGCCTTTATTTTTTTTATTTTTTCAATGAAATTTACCCTTCGTAACAATATAGTAATTTGAAATTTTATAATAAAAGGTAGTTTATACTATTGGTGTTTATTCCGAATAATTGTAAAAAATTTAAAATATATTTTTAATAAAAAAATGAAAGAATATCATTACAAAGAAAGTATATGTAAGTAAAAAAAACAAATATTTTAATGTCTATACATGAATAAGGTAATACAAATATATTTTTATTAAATTATAAATAACATTTAGTATAAATACTAAAAATAGGTAAAAAAAATATATAATAATTTAGATTTATAATAAGGTGGTAATATATAGCTATTTTATAATATAAATGTATATCTCTCTTGTTTTATTCTAGTTGATACTTGATAAACATTTAAATATTATTTTATATATTTTCCTTTTTGTAGTGAGCTTGCCCCTCCCGCTAAAAAAATATATTTTCTATACTATACATAATAAGACGAAAATTATACATAAAATAAGAATTAAGTCGCTGATATGGCTGATCATAAAAAAGAAAACAATAAAATTTAAGTTACTGAAATAAATGGTTGATTATTATTTCATTGACTTAAATCAATAAATTATAAATGGATTTATGGTTGATATGTGAGGTGAGTAGGTAAAAGTTACTTTCAAATTAATTAAATCCCATGAAACTAATGGTTTATATACAATACTTTGATTATTGATAAATAATATTAAAATATTATTTTTTAAACTATAGTATTTAAGTAAAGACTGTCCTGTGTCGGTTCTATTGAACTTTATAGGCAAGTTGTACAAACTATTATATTAAATGAGAAAGATAAGGATATGATTACATCCCAATTAAAAATATGGAAAGTTTAAACATGAAGCATGCGTTATTGAGGTTAGTGTTATATATTTTTTAAAAAATAATTCTTAAAGTAAATTGCATTGTGGAACTTATATTCACATTGAGTAGTATATAGAGTCTTGTTGGGTTATTATTATACTTGTTTTAGTATTCACATCTTCAGAACAATGCTAGTGTTCGTCCTTATATTTGCATGAATAAGAACTTCAATTTTTATTTATGTAGACATTGGATATACACCTATATTTAAATATTTTGCCTATATTTTAATTATTAATTAGAAATTATTATAAAATTTCATTATAATGCATATTAAAATACAAAATGGTAAATACAACACATTTGCATGTTCTTTTTTAGTTTGTTCACAATTTTGAATAAAAGTTATATATATAAAAATGTATTTATATGATTTAATATAACCATGTGAACCAGCAGGGACCGGACGCCGTACAAAAGGACATCCGAAGTCATTGGATTGTCAAATGAACCGGCTGCCCATTTCAGTGTACAGGATCCAAGGGCCGGACGCCGTACGGAAGAACATCCGTGCCAGCGGATTACCCACTGACCGGCCGCCCACTACAACATAGACCCAGGAGAGTACACTTCTATCCACTTATAGGGCGGCCGTCCTTATGCTCCGCGACCATACCCTGGTGAAAGGCTATGTAGGGCAGGGCGGACGCCTGCACGCCCATACCAGAACTCACCCCGGAGCCGGCCACCCGACCGTCCGGATAGGCCGGCCACGTAACTAATCATCCTAGTTTAAGGTAAGTAGGGTTTAAAAGCTATTTGGGCTAAATTGGGCCGTGATTAGCGTTTCACTAATCCCAAGCCCATAGCGAAAACTATAAATACAGATCCAGGGTGAGTGGTAGATAGGTTGCATTTACTGCACATTTTTTACGGTCTTCGAAAAAAGCCTTAGCTCTCAACTGACTTTGGTATCGGAGAATCTTTTGTAGGTCTCCCACCGGCGGACTGAGGAGTGAGCATAGAAGATCCGACGTACGGACGACGAGAAGAGAGTGACATGGAAGCGTGGGACCAGCACTGCCCCCCACACCCGAAACATTTGGCGCCCACCGTGGGGCCGTGTGATTCTAAATACCCAATGGTGACCACGAGAAATATGAACAACGACGACCCTATCGAGATGATCAGAGTTCTACAACAAAAGATGGACGAGATGCAACAGCGTGACGAAGATGAGCTGGCGGTTGTGAAGGCCGACTGTGAGGCCCGGATAAGCCGGGAGGTAGCAAAGAAGACAGAAGAGGACGAGCGGGCAAAGAGAAGGGGAAGGCGGTCGGAGACGAACGTTCAGAGCAAAATACCGAACGGGACGAGACCTGGAGGCCGACTGGCACCGAGGCCGAGGGTAGTAAGGCCAAGTCTGTGCACGCGGAGAGCGCGACCGACGACAGACGGATGGCAGTCAAACCGGAACCTTCCTCCACGATGTTACTCCCCTTCGCCCAAAACATAATGGACGTTCAAATTTCTGAACAGTTCATTGCACCTCAATTCAAGATATATGATGGAACGACCGATCCTGAGGGCCACGTCAAAACATTCTCAAACGCAATGGCATTCAGAACGGGTAACGACGCCATCTGGTGTCGAGCGTTCTCGCTGTCCTTGGAGGACGAGGCCCTCGAATGGTTCAACAACCTGCCTCCCAATTCCATAGAGAATTTCGCCGGACTGAAGCAGTTATTTATACGACAATTCGCGGCTAGCAGCACTCAAGACTTGACCGTGTTCGAGCTAGTCAACCTGAAGCAGGGAAAGGAAGAAACGTTGAGAGCGTTCATGGACCGGTACCAGAAAACCGTCCGGTGAGTGAAGGCGTTGAGTCCGGAGCTCGCCCTCCATTACATTCTGCCCGCCCTCAAGCCCGGTCCGTTCAAAGATAGCGTTTGCCGACGGGCCCCTAAGACCATGGAGGAACTGAGGGAACGTGCGGCAGACGAGATCAGAGTTGAGGAGATGAAGTTATCGTACAAGAAGGAGAGCCAGGAGCAGTGGAGCGAGAAGGCAGACGGGGGAAACCCGGTAATTCGGGAGGAAACCCGGGCGGCGGCAGGCAGAAAGAACCGCCCCGAGGGCCCCGTTTTCAACAGTACACCCCCCTGAACGCCCCTCGGGAGAAGATCCTATGGGAGGCGCTCAGCGCGGACCTACTCCCAGAACCCCTGAAGCGACCGACACCATCTGGCGCGGATGGAAGTAAGCACTGCGCCTACCACAAGAACATGGGTCATACCACTGAGGAGTGTGTGACCCTGAAGAACAAAATTGAGCAGCTAATCCAGGCCGGGAAGCTGAAGAAGTACATACGGGACGATCGTCCTCAGGCACCCGCCGAGAGGGCTGTCAGGCGACCAACCTATAGGTCCGAGAGACCTAGGAGCGACAGGAACAAACGTCCTCGCTCCGAGCGAAGCCGAAGCCGAAGTAGAAGTCGCGAACGTCCGCTAAGGGGGCACATCAACACGATCTCCGGAGGATTTGCCGGGGGAGGATCGACGACGTCCGCCCGAAAACGCCACATACGAGCACTACATTCAGTGCATTCAGTGGATAGGCCTCGGCAAACTATGCCTCCCATCACGTTTTCGGATGAAGACTTTCACGCACCTAACCCCGATCAGGATGACCCTATGGTGATAACAGCTGAGATCGCCCGCTACAGCATCAGCAAAGTCTTGGTGGATCAGGGGAGCTCAAAGAATATTCTCTACTGGAAGACTTTCCAGCAAATGGACATCTCGGAAGATCTCATCGTTCCTTACAACGGCCAGATCGTGGGATTTGCGGGAGAGAGAGTGGACACTCGCGGTTATTTGGAGTTAAGGACAAGGTTAGGAGCCGGACGATCAAGTGAAGAGAAGAGAATCCGATATCTGCTGGTCGAGGCCAACACCTCCTACAACGTGTTACTCGGCCGGCCGTGCCTAAACGCCTTCGATGCAATCGTGTCCACTCCCCACCTCACAATGAATTACCCCTTCGAGAAGGAAACCATATGCACAGTCCGGGCGGATCAGAAGACGGCCCGGGAATGCTACGCAGCCGGCCTGAAGCTGCACACCCACCCAGGAAAAAGGAAGGCGACCGGTTCCGAAGTCGCTATGGCCGACCTCGACCCCAGGACGAATACTGAAGACCGGTTGGAGCCTATGGGAGAAACCCAGCCGGTCCTAATAGGGAAGGAGCCCGCCCAAACGACCACCATGGCGAGGGGATTGGATCTTGAGGTGGAAAAAGAGCTCAGATCGCTCTTATGGAAAAACAGGGACCTGTTCGCATGGACGACGGCCAATATGCCGGGGATTCATCCCTCAGTCATGTCTCACAGCTAGCCCTGTCCAAAGAAGCCCGTCCGGTGGCGTAAAAGAAGCGGAGGCAGGGAGAGGAAAAGAGAAGAGTTGTGGAGGAAGAGGTGGGGAAGTTGAAGGCGGCCGACTTTATCAGAGAGGTCACCTACACCACCTGGCTAGCCAACGTAGTAATGGTGAAAAAGGCCAGTGGGAAGTGGCGGATGTGCACGGACTATACTGACCTGAACAAAGCATGCCCGAAAGACCCCCACCCCTTACCCAGCATCGACGCGCTGGTAGACGGTGCGTCCGGACACCAGATACTCAGCTTCCTCGACGCATATTCTAGGTATAACCAGATACCCATGTACGGGCCCGACCAAGAAAAGACCGCCTTCATGACAGAACGGGCGAACTTTTGCTACGAAGTGATGCCCTTTGGCTTGAAGAACGCCGTTGCCACCTACCAACGATTAATGGACCGGATCTTCTAGGAGCAAATTGGCAGATGCATGGATGTCTATCTGGACGACATGGTCGTCCGGTCGGCGGATGGTAGTGGCCACATAAAAGACTTGGAGGAAGTTTTTCACCAAGTCAGGAAGTTCGGGATGCGCTTAAACCCGGCCAAGTGTACATTTGGGGTTGCCGCCGGGAAGTTCTTAGGCTTCATGTTGACGTCTAGGGGGATTGAAGCTAATCCCGACCAGTGCAAGGTGGTGCGGGAGATGCAGAGCCCGACCACCCTCAAAGAAGTACAACAACTCGTCGGGCGGCTCACGGCGTTGTCTCGGTTCATCCCGAAGTTGGCCGAACGAGTCAGGCCCGTCCTTCGAAAAATGAAGAAGGGTGCCGGCTCGGTGTGGGACGACGAGTGCGAACGAGCGTTCCAGGACGTCAAAACGATCCTCCTTAACCCACCCGTAATGAACCGTCCGGCGCCTGGGGAGGACTTGCATATCTTCCTAGGCGTGTCCGAATCGGCCATCAGTGCCGTATTAACACAGGAAAAGTCTCAATCAAAGCTAGTATACTTCGTCAGCCGAACGCTCCTGGACCAAGAGGCTCGTTACCAACAAGTGGAAAAGGTAGCGCTCGCGCTGTTGAACGCGTCGAGACGCCTCCGGCCTTACTTTCAGAGCCACCAAATCGTCGTCAGGACCGATTTCCCCATCTCAAAAATCCTAAGGAAGCCGGACCTGGCAGAACGCATGGTGGCGTGGGCGGTAGAACTGTCCGAGTTCGGCTTGCGTTACGAACCGAGAGGGCCGATCAGGGGCCATCACCTCACCGACTTCGCAGCCGAACTACCTCCCACCCACCAAGACGAGTGGAATTTGTATGTGGATGGGGCGTCCGGCAGGTCAGTCTGTGGGGCTGGCATCGTATTGGAGGGACCTAACGGATTCTTGTTAGAGCATTCCCTAATATTCAAATTCAAAGCCTCCAATAACCAAGCAGAATACGAAGCTTTGGTGGCCGGCCTAGGATTGGCAAAGGACATGGGGGCGAAGAAAATCACCTGTCGGACGGACTCCCAATTGGTCGTCGGACAGATGAATGGTGACTTTCAAGTGAAGGAGGAGCATTTGATGTGATACTTCCACCGAGCGTCAGAATTGGTAAGGGCGTTCGACCAAGTCACCATCCAACATATCCCGAGGGAGGAAAATACCCGGGCGGACATGCTGTCGAAGCTCAGCTCGGGCAAAGAGAGGGGACAGCTGACGACCATCGTGCGACAAGTGTTGTTCCAACCCTCCATCGACTGTGCGGCAGTGTCTACCAAAGAGGAGGATTGGCGTTCCGAAGTCAGAGAAATTATGTCTCGACAGGATGACGGACGCCCTGTCCAGCCCAGCGAAGCAAAGAAGATCGCCCGCTACCTATTAGTGGGGGACAGTCTGTACAGGAGAGGGTTCTCCACCCCCCTCCTTAAGTGTCTGGGGGAGCAAGAGGCGCACTATGTGATGGACGAACTCCACAACGACATATGTGGCTTTCACACAGGCGGGCGGTCGCTAAAAGCCCGAGTCCTAAGAGCCGGCTACTATTGGCCGACTATGGAAGCGGACACAAAGACGTTCGTCCAGAAATGCATCAGTTGTCAGGAGCACGCCAATGACACTCATCTGCACCCTCACACGCTGCACACGATCGTCTCGCCCTGGCCGTTCGCTCAATAGGGGATGGATATCGTAGGACCGTTTCCCATAGGTCGGGCCCAGAAGAAATTCCTGTTAGTGGCGGTGGACTACTTCACTAAGTGGGTAGAGGCCGAGCCCCTAGCAACCATAACAGCCGCCCAGGTCCAAAAATTCTGCTGGAAGTTGATATGCCGCTTCGGCCTTCCGCGCACGATCATCACGGATAATGGCCGGCAATTCATTGATAGAAAGCTGGCTGAATTCTTTAAAGGGCTGGGGATTAGACATGTCACCAGTTCAGTCGAGCACCCCCAGACGAACGGCCAGGTGGAAGCAATGAACAAAACGGTAGTCGCTGAGCTAAAACGGCGGTTAGGGGAGCGAAAGGGAGCGTGGGTCGACGAGCTACCCGAAGTCCTGTGGGCATATCGGTGCACGCCACATGGAACAACTGGGGAGACCCCCTTTAACTTAACGTACGGCACTGACGCCATGTTGCCAGTCGAGCTAGGGGAGCCATCATTAAGGCGGCAGGTCGAAGACTTACAGCTAAACGGCCAGGAATTAAGGATCGAGCTGGACTCCTTGGACGAACGTCGAGACCGAGCGGCCTTAAGAGCCGAAGCATGCAAGCGCATGGTGGAAAGAAAATACAACTCCAAGGTGCGGCCTAGAAGCTTCCAAGAAGGTGACTTAGTATGGAGAAAGGTTGGCGAAGCTCGTCGCGTAGCGGCACATGGCAAGCTGGCGGCAAAGTGGGAAGGACGTTTCCGGGTTGTCGAAGCGCTCGGGAATGGGGCATACAGGCTACAAATCTCGAACGGACGGCCTCTCCCAAATACTTGGAACGCCACACATTTAAAATTTTATTTTAGTTGAATCATGACTTGTATTTTCATTATTCGATTATCAATTCAATTACAGGCCGCCCATTTTTCTCTCAAGATTAAGTCTCAGAGTAAAGCTAAAAGTCCAAGTTGATGAACGGAGAGTTCCCCAGGAACCACTGTCAACTTGGCCGGATGGTGAACGGAGAGTTCTTTCCGAAGAACCACTGCCGTCCGTGCCTTAAAAGTCCAAGTTGATGAACGGAAAGTTCCCCAGGAACCACTGTCAACTTGGTCGGACGGTGAACGGAGAGTTCTTTTTGAAGAACCACTGCCGTCCGTGCCTTAAAAGTCCAAGTTGATGAACGGAGAGTTCCCCAGGAACCACTGTCAACTTGGCCGGACGGTGAACGGAGAGTTCATTCCAAAGAACCACTGTCGTCCGTGCCTTAAAAGTCCAAGTTGATGAACGGAGAGTTCCCCAGGAACCACTGTCAACTTGGCCGGACGGTGAACGGAGAGTTCTTTCCGAAGAACCACTGCCGTCCGTGCCTTAAAAGTCCAAGTTGATGAACGGAGAGTTCCCTAGGAACCACTGTCAACTTGGCCGGACGGTGAACGGAGAGTTCTTTCCAAAGAACCACTGCCGTTCGTGCCTTAAAAGTCCAAGTTGATAAACGGAGAGTTCCCCAGGAACCACTGTCAACTTGGCCGGACGGTGAACGGAGAGTTCTTCCCGAAGAATCACTGTCGTCCGTGCCTTAAAAGTCCAAGTTGATGAACGGAGAGTTCCCTAGGAACCACTGTCAACTTGGCCGGACGGTTAACGAAGAGCTCTTTCCGAAGAACCATTGTCGTCCGCCCCCAAAAGATTTTCCTTTCCGAAGGACCACTAACCTTCCAAGCCTTAAGAGCCCAAACCGATTAGGGCGGGCGGCCAATGAGAAAACAACGTTTAGTGTGGTTCATTTTACCTTAATCAAAATATATAAATGCACATCGAAAAGCTTAAAAAGAAACTAGAAAGCTGAACTGTGTATTGATCGACGAAAGCACCAAACGTGCCAAGCATTTACAAAAGAACCGCCCGACGAACATCTCGACAAACCAAGATGTTGGGCGGGCGGCCACAATAATACACATTGCAGGAATGAAATGAAACAATCTAATTGGCCCTATCGGCCTCCCGTTCAGCTCGCCCGGCTTCAGCGGCCTCCACAGCTCCAGAAGGCACCTCGGTTGCTGGGTCTTCGTCGCCTACGGTGTTCAAATCCACCAGGACGCCATCAAAAACATCCTTCTCGATGTCGAAACCCAGGGCATACAGCTCTTGAATACCGGCCAGAAGAGACGCTTGCCACAAGGCCTTGTTGAAACCCTCCTCGTGCTCGAAGACAACGGTTGCTTCGAGCTCGGCAACTTTGTTGTTGGCTTTCGCCAGATCGGCGGACAGAAGCTGGTTCGTCTTTCGGAGTTCGGCCTCAGAACTCTGGAGGTGGGAAACTTTGGCCTTCAGCTGGTCGCACTCCCCCATGAGTTGTTCGCCATCACCTCGGGCGACCGCCAAACGATCATTGGCTTCGGCGGCCTCCTTCTTCGACCTTTCGAGCTTGGCCTCCAGTTGCTCGATCCTCTTATCATACTCGTCTTGATTCAGGATCATTTGTTCCATTGCTGATTGAACGGAGGCCGAGTTCTTCTTCTCTGCCAACAACTCGGAGCGCACTTCTTCCACCCCGGGGCGATCGGCGAACTCCTTAAGATACCAGGCGAGGGAGGCCGCCCGAGTGGACATCTCCAGCATAGCATTTGTAAGCTCCACCTCAGAGAGAGGTTCGATAAGAGCCCGTTGAGAGGAGCTTATGTGAAATTTTGTCCGGTCGCTCATGCTGAATGCCGGACTAAATATCCCCCCCGGAAGAGGAATCGCGGGAGTCCGCTCCCTGTCTTTCTCTTTCTCCTTGCCCTTACGGGCCCTCTTCGACGCGGACCGCGACGAGGAACCTTCTTTATCCTTACGACCTTCGACCGCAGGATCTTTCCGTTTGCGCACCAAAGGAGCCCCGGACGTAGTAGCCGCCTCAGAAGAAGGATCCACTTGGACGGCTCCAAAGTCAGGAAGAAGATCCGGACCGGACGTCTTGCCTCTAGCTGTTGGCCCCCCGGCTTGCACTGGAGGAAGACGGCCGCCCGATGTCCGCAAGGGCGGAGGGCGGGGCGCGACCTTTGGCCGGGCGGAAGAAGAGCTGGCTCCACCTCGCTTGCGGGAAGCCATGTAATTGGATTGGCGGGGAGCAGGTGTCGTCATGAGTTCTGAAAAAAATAAACCAATTCAGAAACGTTAAAATTAGTGTACTATATACAAACAAAATCGACATAAAAATACCATATTGAACGCCTTTTGTCCACAATCCTCAAGACTAAGGCATTCAACCAAACCGCGGGCGGAAATCCGACGGAGGAGGGTGTTGATGGTGCGCACGGCTTCCAAGTCGGACGGACTCATCACTCCCACAGGGAACGCCTTTATTTTCCGAGGCTCCCTTGTCCAGTAAAAAGGGAACAGCGGGCGCCCCTCGCCATCATGAAATTCATGGCGTCTGGCGGTGTCTATGATTATTTTGAAATAGTGGTGTTTGAAGTTCTTGAAAGAATCCGAGAAGGGACGGAATAGCACTCTCTCCCGTACGGAAGTGAAGGACACCCAACCGCCGCGGGGAGGCGGACGGACTTCAAAGTAATGAAAGAAGACAGGAATCGTGGGAGTGACGCCCACGGCCAAGCACATAGCCAGGAATGCTTGCACGGCCGCCCAAGAGTTAGGGTGCAATTGTGCAGGAGCCACGTTCGCTTCACGGAGGACGGCCATTTGGAACTTGGTGAAGGGCACCCGGATGAACAGATGACTAAAGAAGTTCACATACATGTAGAAGAAATCGTCCGGGCTCGACCTCCTCTCGTAGAAGACTCTTTCGTTTCTTAGGCTAACCCCCGCCCGGATTAACCTTGAGTCCTCTGCGTCCCGGACAATATGTGTACGATTGACCCTCCACGCCAGATCTTTGAGGGAGCCATATGCGGAAGCATACAGGCTGGGGACGTGAGGAACCCACGCAAAAACCACTGACCCATAGCCGTCCGGCTCAAAGGGAGAACCCTCTAACCGGACGCCGCCTTGGAGCAAGAATAAAGGCACGCCGTGGAATATCCGATCGCCGGCCGCGCTCGACGCCTCCAGACCCGGCCCCGAGAACTCGACTGCTTCGTCCAAGAAGCGAGAAGACACCGAACTTGGAGAATCACCGCCGCTCCTTGTAGAACACACCCCCCCCCCCCCCCCCCCCCCCCCCCCCCGAACTCCGCCCGACGACTCAGAACCAGAAGACTCAGTATCGACAACGGCCATTTATTACCTGAGGAAAAAAGAATTTCAGATCTTGAATGAAGAGGAGAGAAGTGAAAATGACACCGTTCCATCCTCTATTTATAGCAAAATCTCGGTGACCGTTGAAAGCATCCGTGCCTTCCACACACAACGCAATCAACGCCCCAGATTTGAAGACGTTTCACCTTCCGCCAGTGAGAATGCACCACGTGTGTTCCCGCCAAAAGTCCAAACTCAAAAGACCCATCAGATCCGGCCCAACTACAAACCACTGGCCCAGACCGCACAACATTCAAGTCCTATGCACACTACGTGCACTAGGGCTTGGGGGGCTTGTGTACCAGCAGGGACCGGACGCCGTACAAAATGACATCCGAAGTCATTGGATTGTCAAATGGACTGGCCGCCCATTTCAGTGTACAGGACCCAAGGGCCGGACGCCATACGGAAGAACATCCGTGCCAGCGGATTACCCGCTGACCAGCCGCCCACTACAACATAGACCCAAGAAAGTACACTTCTATCCACTTATAGGGCGGCCGTCCTTATGCTCCGCGACCATACCCTGGTGAAAGGCTATGTAGGGCAGGGCGGACGCCCGCACGCCCATACCAGAACTCACCCGGAGCCGACCACCCGACCGTCCAGATAGGCCGGCCATGTAACTAATCATCCTAGTTTAAGGTAAGTAGGGTTTAAAAGCTATTTGGGCTAAATTGGGCCGTGATTAGCGTTTCACTAATCCCAAGCCCATAGCGAAAACTATAAATACAGATCCAGGGTGAGTGGTAGATAGGTTGCATTTACTGCACATTTATTACGATCTGAGAAAAACGCCTTAGCTCTAAACTGACTTTGGCATCGAAGATTCTTTTGTAGGTCTCCCACCGGCGGACTGAGGAGTGAGCATAGAAGATCCGACGTACGGACGACGAGAAGAGAGTGACGTGGAAGCGTGGGACCAGCACTGTCCCCCACACCCGAAACACCATGTATATATTTTACAAGCGCAACACGTTTATTTAATTATGGTCAAGATTTTATGGTACTCTTGGCATATGATTTGACACGTGATTATATATTGTGTATATGACTTATGAAAATGTTTATTTATTTTTAGTAGTGGTGTCTTCATTTAAAATTGGACTATGTGTCACTGCAAAATTATTCCAACGAAAAGGAGATTGCACTGTGATTTTAATTTTTTATTTTACAACAAATATTATTTGTTGGTCATAGAATTGTCTCAATAATGGTTGATTACACAGCCTCCATAGCTGGACCCATGAGCAGGGGTATTAGAACAATAAAATATAACAGATGTCAACACGAAGAAGAAGAGAAAATTTGAATGACTCTTTTATGTTTAATATGAAAGTTATGTTATATTGTGAGAAGAAGAAACACATATATATAGAAGAGAAAAAGATGATAACGGTAAAAACAGAAAGCAATAAAGGAAAGGAGGAGTTAAATAAAATTATGAAATCTGATAGCCCCTCAGGCTTGGCACATATGTTAGATGGTGCTGAAATTGATGTTTTGAAAAATAGAAGGAGGAAGCGACTTTATAAGAATGTCTGCAAGTTGGAGAGTTGAGTGCATTGGAAGAAGTTTGCCAGTTCCTTGCTAGACTTTCTCACGAATAAGGTGGTAGACAATCTTTATATGTTTGGTGCGTTCGTGGAAGACTTGATTAGTAGCTATCTTAATGGCAGAATGATTATCACAAAAGATGGTTGTCGGGTGTGAGAAATGAAGGTGAAGGTCACTCATGAGATGATTGAGCCATTGGATTTCACATACTATTTGGGCAAGAACGTGATACTCGGCTTTAGAGGAGCTACGAGAAACAATGGACTACTTCTTGGCCTTCCATGAAATTGGTGAATCCCTAAGGTAAACGATGTACCCAGTGGTCGATTTTCTTTAGTCAGCGTAGCCAACCCAATCAGAATCATTGTAAGCCTTCAAGGTCAGATTGTTGGTTGCTTTGAGAAATATACCCTGACTAGGAGTGTTTTTGATGTAGCAAAGAATTCAGAAAGAAGCTTGGTTATGAGCTTGAGTTGGAGAAGCAACATACTGATTGAGACGATGAACAACGTAGGTTATATCAGGGTAGGTGTTGTTGAGATAAATGAGTCGCCCAATCAGTCATCGAAAGGTAGCAAGGTCAGCAAGTTGGTCTCCTTTGGAAGAAACTTTAATGGAGAAATTCATGGGGGAACTGACAAGGGCAGCGATAAGCATCCCAGTTTTGCTAAAGAGGTCCATGGCATATTTGCACTGGGATAAGTGGATGACTATAGAGTTACGAGCAACCTTAAAACCCAAAAGTAAGACAAGTTACCCATGTTTTTTATTTTGAATTGTTCATTGAGTAGATTAATGATTTGATTAATTACATGCATGTTATTAACAGTAAGAATGATATCTGTAAGAACCCAGAAAATATCCTGTTAAGAGTAGACAGATGTATTAAAGTAATAAGACTCAACATTTGTGTTAAAATAAGCCAACCGTATAAATAGGAATTTAAAACGCTCGGTTCATTATCTAAATACTTTTTATCTCTCTAAAAACACTATTTTCTACTCTTCCTCTCCCTTCTCTCTATAAATTCTCAACGGTGGCTCATCTGTTCGACGATCAGGAGGCACCTAAGTGATCCTGGCGTTAAGGGCATCCTGTTTCACCGTTTAGTTTAGAACTGGTAAGGCTCGTTCTCTGGTTTTTAGTGATTTCTGGTTTTGCTGCATGCAAGGAACAATATTGTTTGCATGTGTTCCGCATTCTCCTTCTTCCTTTTCTGATTTCATTTTGGTTCTACGGTTTGTCTTCTTTCACCAATCGGTGGTTCATAGGTGTTCTTAGAATTTCCTGGAAGAGTAAGAAAATTCCTGAAGGTTGTAGAAGTTGTCCGGTTCGGTTAGAGGTAAGGGAAGCTAGTTAATTTAATTGATGAATTTATGGTGTATATGAATGTTGTTTGATGATTTTTCATATGTATAAAATTGGATTCTGTGGTGATCAGCATTGTCTGTTGGAATTCTTAAAGTCTGTGATCATGTTAATTTTATACTGTAGAATTCTTTGTTACTGTGCTGAGTGAGTTTTGAGGAATTGGGGTAGTGAAAATAGGGAATTGGGATCAAGTGTGGAATTGGTTGGTGGGGAGAGTCTAAATCAGTTGTTTAGGATTTGTTAGGATCTTTAAGTCACTCTAATCTGTGCCAAAAATCGGAGAACTGATTTTGGGTCATTGAGTTGATGATTCTGCAGAATTGAAGTTGAATCTGATATGAGACCCTCTGGAATGTTGATAGAGAGGTTTAAATACTCTTAGTTAAGTGTAAAGATGCTTATGATACTAGTCTGGAGGATTAGAAGTTGGGAAAGATGTTATGAATTGGTAAAATTAGGGGTAGATCATAATATCACAGTTGTTCTGTAGAATTATGCGGTTCTTTGAGCGTTAGTCTTAACCGCTCGGCCTTACTCTTGGGTTCGGTTTTAACCGTGTTCTGCCTCTGCAGAACCTTACAGTTAATGACCAATCGGTCTTGTACTAGTGTTCAGTCTTAACTGCGTTCGACCTCTTTTGGGCCTTGCTTGTTAATGATCGTTCGGTGATGTTGTAGCACTCGATCTCTTAGTAGTGCTCAGTCTTGTACTAGTACTCGGTCTCTTAGTAATGCTCGGTCTTGTACTAGCACTCGGTCTCTTAGTAGTGCTCGGTCTTGTACTAGCACTCGTTCTCTTAGTAGTGCTCGGTCTTGTACTAGCACTCGGTCTCTTAGTAGTGCTCGGTTTTCTACTAGGGTTCGGTCTAACCTTAGTCCTCGGTCTTACATTAGTATTCGGTCTAAGTTATAAGTGTTCAGTTTAGCTATGGTGATTCGGTTATTCTAGTGTTCGGTCTTGTACTAGTGTTTGGTCTAGTTTTAGTAATCGGCCTTGTCCTAGTGTTTGGTATGGTCTAAGTACTCGGTCTTATACTTGGTGTTCGACAGTGTTCTAGCGTTCGGTCCTTAACTAAGTTCAGCCTATGCTTAGGCCTGACTGGTCATTGACCGTTTAGTCGTACTCAGGGGTTGTGTTGTTGCCCGTTCGATCTTCTACTGCGAAATGTTATTCGGTCTTTAAATGTTGATTTCACTATTTGACTTTGATTTCTTATTATAGTTGCATTGATCTACTATGTATGTGAAATTGTATTAATATTCGAATAAGGTATGATGTTCCAACTAGTATGAAAGAGAATTCCAAGGAGGAATGATGGACGAACGCCCGAGGAGAGGTCGATTGAAGCTGTGCGAACACGAACCGGACCTCCTCGAAGCTTCTCCGACAAAAAAATACGCAGCGGAATGTTGAAAATGATGACGAGAACACGAGATCGAATATTGACTCGAAGGAAAACTAAACTCGTGCTCTATTCGGACCAAAAAACCCTAGACTGACCGATGGAACCCTAGAAAAGGGGAAAACACAAAATGAACCGATTAATCGGTTCAAAATGAAGATTGAACGGTGGAAAATGGATTGAATCGGAGAACAAGGTTTTTAATCGGTGGAAATCGAAGGAACGGTGAAGATGAGGTGCAAATATGGAAGGAGATGTATATTCATAAAGAGAAATGATACTTACGAAGGAAGAGACGTGGATCTGAGATGGTGATACACTCAAGAAGAAAACCCTAGCTGATGAGGTTTCTTCAAAGTGGAAAATGAGAGAAATGTGGATGCGAGAGTGGGAAAATGGAAAGTGATGCGTTCGACAGAGAACGCGTGGCTGAAGAGGGCTGATGCAAGGAAGCTGGAGACGTACTGGCAGCTGACGCGTGCCAGATGTGGCAGTGGAGGCTCAGCGTGGAAATGAAAGAGAAGCACCGTGAAGTTTGAAGAAATGGAAAAATGAGAGTGTGCTTGGAAGGTGGCTAGAGGGAGTCTTTGGACTCTCTAGCCTATGACTTTCAAGAGAGAATAGTTTCTAATTCAGAAAACTCAATTCTCATTATTCTCAAAAGTCCTAATACAAGAAAGGAGTTGGGTATTTATAGTAACCCATGCTCCTTAAGAGCTAAGCTAGGAAAAGTAAAAATAGAAAAGGAGGACTACGTCAAGGAGGATTCCATCAAGGAATGTCTCAGTGATTGGTTATCAAGGTGGTGGTAAAGTATGAATATGGACAACGAAATCCACGGCATTCATTTTGACATTCTAACCTCGTGTGGTAGCTTATGGGTTTCCAGTTACTACACCCACTAGTGCACAAACAACCTCAAGCTACATATTCATACTAGTCCGGACAGTCAAGTTAAAGTGGTCGGTCAATATATGTTTATATGTTTTACACATGTTGTATGAGTATCCTAGTTGCTTGTTTGAATTGTATTTCCACATGAATATTAAATTACACTAGCTTACCCTTGTTTTTCTGTGGTATGTCTTTGTATGTTGCTTTCTCTTTTGCAATGATCACCTAAATGGTGTGAGCTTAGGGATGCAGCGGGAGTTTGGGAGTGAAGCTTACAGTTTAGGATGAACTTTTATTATTTAGGTGAAGAAATTTGTGTTCATAGTTAACCTATAGTTCTTGTTATATCATTATCCATGTAATGTTCATTTTAGTAGTTTTATATTACTAAATTGGGATGTTACATTAATGGTATCAAAGCAGTTCGTCCTTAGGATGATCTGTGAGTTGTGGGTTTGTCGTGCCTTTCTTGTGGAAAGTTGAGTCTAAATGGTATGTTCTACCATTTCCTCCAAGTCTAGATGGTAAAATTATGTATCTAACTAGATGTTTTGAGGACAAAAAACGTCTTGATAGGAGTAATGAGGGTGCACACTCATGACTTTTACCAGAGATGATTTTCCTTTCTTAATTATGAAGTTTTGGAGAAAGAAAGAGTTGGGGTTCCAATGTTGTTTCCTATAATATTTTCTGTCTTGTTCTTGCCTTGGTGGTAGTGTACTATGCTCTATAGTGGTAGAGGAATGCAGATTCAAGGACAATTTGACCTGTATACCTTCATTAGAATTGGTTTAAGCCTTTGAGGCAATTTCTTGCCTCGAAGATAAGGAATAAGAAGAACAGAGTTTAAGTTTCACAAGAAGAGTTGAGTTCAAAGGCTACAATAAGAGAAGAGTTGGAGAAATATTGGTGTAGCAAGATTTGAGAAATCAGCTTGGTTTAGTGAATCAGTAGCATTGGAGGTCCGAAGAAAGGAAAGCATTAATGAGAAATGGAGCAACAATAATTGAATTGGCAACATGGATCGGTGTATCGGCGACGTTTGAAGCTTAAATTACGGATGAAAGAAGAATTCTGAAGTGGACCAAAGGGAATCAATATTTAGAAAGGAATTAGAAGAAGAAGATTTTGAGAAGCAATTGTGTAAGACAAAGAGCATATTTAAGGAGGGTGTATTAAAAGTCAGAATTTCCGAGTTGAGAGAACGTGAAGTCCTTGAAGAGAATTGGAGTATCGTAAGGGTTATGAGTTAAATGATAATTAGAAGGAGTTGGATAGGTCTTATCAACAAGTGGATTTGGTATATTCAAGTTTAGAATGATGTTTCAAGATTTGTGGTTCATTTAGAAGAAAGGTTTGACCATTGACTGAGATGAAAGATTTCAAGTGTTGAAGGAAGAAGTACATCAGAATGTCAGTTTGGTAGGAAAGTGTGAGGTTAGAGAATTAAGAGCATGGTGAATGAGGAACGAAGAAGAAAGGTATTAGAACTGATGACTAAGGGTGTTTACAGTATAAGTTGCTAAAGAGTATTGAGAATGACTAGAGAATTCGGGTTGGTTGAGATGTTTAGAGTTATGAAGCGGCATGTTGGGGTACAGTCAGTTTTTCTTCGGACGTGGTTTTATGGTGATGTTCAGTGATCGGCTGAGTTTAATCAAGAGAGAAGTGGATGTTGGATGTTGAGTTATAGAAGGCAGTAAGTTAGTAAGTTCAGATAAAGTCAGAGGGTTGATGTTGCGGGTTAAGGGTATTTTGAGGTTCATAGGATTAAAGATAGGGTTTGTATTTTTTTGATGATTCTGAGTTGAGGAAAGTGATTTTGGAAGAAGGTTGTAAGCTACATTGGCATTGATGAGTACATGAAGAATTCTAAGTGATGTGGAGTTTGTAGAGTCGATATAAGAGCTCAGGTTTGAGGTTTATAGTAAGTGATTTCTTGGCAAGGAAGGAAAGCGAGGGTGATGCATCAAGTGTAGTTGAGCGAAAGATGGTAGCAAGTGTTATGGGAATCCAGGATCTGATGAATACGAGTGAAGAAGATATGATGTTTCTCTTTCATGGGTTTGAGGTGAGATCACAAGAGAAGGTTTGATGGTTTTAATTCATTTTTGGGTGGTTATGGTCTTCAAAAGAAGTGTTGTGTTTGAGAAGGAGAACCAATGGTTATGCATTAGAAGTGGATCAAGTTTTAAATGTGAAGACGAAGGGTTGTAGAAGTTAGAAGAATTTAGCAAGGATAAGTGGAGAAGAGAAGATAGATCTTTATGGAGTAAGGGTTTTGGTTGGTGTTCCGCAACAAGTATGGGATTTTTATAATTTGGAGAAGAGGAGTTCACTTTGGAGTGGTGATTAAAGCAAAATCGGTGTGAGTAATATTTTTATGGATGGTTCCTGCTGAAGTTGTGTAGTATAAGAGGAAGGTGGAAGTTTGGTTAGAGCAGTAGTATTTTGGACTCAGTGTAATTATAGGGGAAAACTAAAAGTTTGATGAATCTCAGGAGAGGAGAAGAGAAACAAGGGAAACAATTTAGTATGAGTTTTGGTAGACTGAATTGGCTTTTGGGAGTACGTTTTCATAGAATAGAAACAAGGTTGAGGAAATAAAATGACAAGGTTATTGCAGACGAGAAGAGTTCTAAGGGTTTTTACAAGATCATAGCGGTTTTGAAGGAGGTTCTTGAGAGAGATCGTTTCGGGTTACAGTTGGTGTGAAGAGAGTATCCGGTAAATAGAGGAGCAAGGAAGTATGGAATCAGAGTAGCGCAACGGATGTTAGTGGGCAGGTTCTTATCAGTAAGTTGCTTGTGCGAAGCGCTTTCTTAAAATTGGGTCAGTGGTTTGTGAAGATTGAGCTTCTTTAACGAGGTAAGGATGTCATTGTCTGTTTTGAGTTAAGAGTGTGTGGTGATTTTTGAAAGTTCTAAGTGAAATTAGATGGAAAAATTTGATAAGAGGAAAAGAAGAAGAGTAAGCCTATAGTTTAATCTGCAGTGTAAACTTTGAAATGATAAAGTGATATAGGACGTTGAATAAGGAAAGTGGGTCAATGTGATGAAGAAGAGAAACTAAGTTCTGGTTTCAAGTTGTAGCGTCATTCTCGAGGTGAATAAGCATTAACAGAGATAGGATTAACTAAACAGTAGTAAGTTTGACAACTAGTGAGAAGGTGTCAAAGTAATCAATACCTTCCAATTGTGTATACCCTTTAGCAACAAGGCGAGCCTTGAACCTGTCAACCATGCCATCAACTTTGTGCTTTGTTTTATAGACGCATGCTTGTTGCGAGGGAGATCACTGATAGTCAAAGTCTACTTTTCTTCGAGGGTAGTGATTTCTACCTTCATAGCTGCACGACAATGTTCATGTTGGGTGGTTTATTTATAGTTAGTGAGATCATTTGTACTATAGAGGAAATAAAAGTTCTATATGTAAGAGATAATCTATCAAAATTGAGAACATGTTCAATAGGATGTTTAGTTGCAATGGTACTCTAAGAGGCTATTTGAAAATCTTTTAAATATGCAAGTGTTTTCTAGTTCTAGTAGATCTTCTAGGGGAGACAATGTTGTTGTCTATATGCTCTACAGTATTAGGAGGGAAATGGGGAGTAGGAACAGTTGGGTTGGAGTGATCAACGTCATGATTAATGTCATTAAGAAGAGTGGCATAATTGAGAGCATGTGTCTAAAATTGGGTAGAGTGTTTTGAATGAAAAAGAAAGGCCCTAGTAACAATTAAAAAGTGTTGATGTTTTCTTTCAATAATTCCATTTTGTTAGGGTAATTCATTACAGGAGGTTTGATGAATGATCCCGTGAGAGCTAAAATAGTCATGCATGGCAAATTCAGGCCCATTATCAAACCGAATGACTTTTATGGTTGTTTGAAATTGATTTTTGATATGAGATATGAAATGAAAAATGTGATTGTGGGTTTTAGATTTAGTGCACATTAAATGAACCCATGTATATTTAGTATGATCATTAACATTAGTTAGAAAATACTTATGATAATGCACAGAAGCAGTGGAACATGGTCCTCAAATGTCAACATGGATAATATCAAAGGCATTGGAAGCAACAAAATTATTTGAAGCTAATGGTAGTTTCGTTTGTTTAGCAATGTAGCAAGCCTTACAATTGTCTAATCGAAAGTTTGTGCAAGGGTATTTCTGGTTCAAAATGTCTAATTGTTTATTAGATAAGTGGCCTAAGCGGTTGTGTCAAATGTTATTACTATCAATAGTGTGTATGTGTTATGCACTGGAAAAATGTACAGAAAGAGCAGCAATGAGTTTAGGGCCATGGAAGACATAAACCAGCATGAAGGTTAGTTGAACCAATCTTTTGGTGTGTTGTTCAATTCTAGATAAAAACAAGTTGAATCAGGGTCACATGAACATTATTATGCATAACCAATTTAGATATAGAAATGAGATTATAACATAAATCTGGAATGTAGAGAACATCTTTAAGGTAAAGCTTATCATAGAGTTGGATAGTTCCTCTATGTGTCGTTTGTGTGGTGATGCCATTAGGGAGATTAATAGTGACATGTGTAATTTAATCATAGAAATATAGGTGTTTAAGGGAGGAAATAACATGGCCAGTGGCATCAGAATCTAGTATCAATGATATAATACTTTTATCAGCTACTAAATCAAAATTTAGAATTGTTTTGCCTGTATCCTAGCAATTCGAAATCAAGGAGCCAATTTGGGGAGTGAAAATAGCAATAGGCGCATTTCATGGTCAAAGGTTTCTCCTTGGCTGTCATTGTTGGAGTCTTAATTTCTTGAAGAAGGCTTTTACCATTATAGAATTTGTGATCAAGTGGGAATCCATGCTTCTTATAACATACATCAACATCAACAGTATGACCAGTCTTGTCATAGTAAGAGCAATATTTCTTATTTAGGGAGGGTTTTGCAAGAAAACCATGTTTCTTGAAACATACAGTGTTAGTGTATCCAGTCTTGCCAAAGAGAAGTAGCATTGTTTATAGTTGTAGTAATACTTTTAGATTCTAAGCTATTGAGAAAATTATTTTTCATTAGTTTTCTTTCCTGTTACATAACATAGAAAAAGAATTTGGAAATAAGAGGTATAGGGTTACATGGGATTAAATATTTATATGAAAAATAATTTTTTTGTGGTGGATAAAAGTTTTACAAAAAAAATTACTAAATTTTCATTCTTATTGTGTGATTGGTAACATGTATGATGCATTATATAACAGTAAAATTTTAAAAATTTCATCACAGTATTTTTCACTAGAGTAAATTTATGAGCTATTGTGACAAATATTTTAAATATGAAAAATATTGGTTCAATATAATGTATTACAAGTTAACTCTTTAATTCTACGTTGTCCTCACAAATTTTTGTGAATTTCCGACAATATATCGACAAATTTCCAGAAATTATTTCCGTTACAGAACTTTAAATTATAATTTTGTATTTCTAGTATATATATATATATATATATATATATATATATATATATATATATCATAATCAATTTAATCAATATTTTAATTAGAAAGAAACTAAATCTTTTAGAAGTAATACTATTAAATTGAAAGAAGCTTAAGATAAAAGCAAACTAAATCGCCCTTGAAAGAACTCAATTATTGAGCCGATATGAACAAGTAGTAACTAACAATATATGAATCATGATATATATGAAGTAAATTAATCAACACGTGTCTCGCGTGATAAAGTCACCATCAGTAAAACTTCATTATAATTATTATATTTAATAAAACATCCCTTCATAGGTAAGAAGAAAAACCAACTGGTCACTTATTTATATATAATACTAATTTAAACGTGTTTGAAATTGTTAATTGGCCAATTAATTAAGCTTATCTTCTTCTCATCCCTTAGCAAGCTAATTATATTATTTCTTTGCATTATTTTCAAAGTTTTAACCATTTTTCTAAGTTTCACATGTTCTTTTTTATAGGTGAATTTTGGGTTATATTTTTGCTAATCATACTTATTTTAAGATATTAAATTTTTTTAATTAAGAGACTATGCTTTATACGGATTTGCTATTGAATGACATATTTCATATTTCTAATCGTACAATTTTTCAACCTAAAAAAGTACATTTTAAAAATCAGGCTAAAACAGTTAATTAATAAAAGAAGAACTGGTAAATCGATCCTTTTATAAATTGTATCAAACATAACCAAGTTATGCAAAAGAATCTGTTAAAAGGGTGAACTGATAAAAATCAATGCAATTTTTTATAATCCGATTAAACCAGCCAATAAATTAACACCAATATACGAAGAAGACAAGGTCAAGTTCTAACATTAAAGAGAAAATCTAACTAAATCTAATTATAAAATAAATAATAAAGTTAATATATGATAAGAACTAGAAAATTAGAGTGATTAAAAAAAGATTATGTGGGGAAAAACATAATTGGAAAAGACGACAATGAAGTCCTTGTTTTTCAATAACAACACAATCATTCTTCAATAAATTATAATAAATTGAATAGTTGTTCCTGTAATTTGACAAGATATCTTAGAGTAGATACTCGCTGTTCTTATCCAAAAGTTTTGTGCATCACAATCTTCTAATCATGGATGCTTGTACCCACGATCGCATCCATGGGCCACATACTTCTATAAAATAAACTTTTTTTCTTAATTTAAATTCATGATTCCTCTCTTTTGTTTTAACTATAATTTGTTCTTTTTCAGAACATGCAATTTTAGTTCTTAAACTTGAATGGCCAATAATTTTGGTTCTGATGCTTTTTTTAAATATTTTTTATTTTATTTTTTTTTCAATTATTTAAAGTTTTCTTTTTCACGATATAAATGTGCAAAAGGATATACTATACCTGTAATTTTTTTATGAGATCGAAAATAGTAATAATTACAAGTAGTTTTCAAATATAACTTTGGCGGTTCAATGTATTTTTGAAGGGAAAATTGAATAAAATAATAGATAATTAAAAATTAAAATCATATAAAATATGTTTTGGATGGCGATGAATTTGGGAGAGAGTAGATTCTAAGGTGAATACGAGGGTATTTGGATTAAAAGAACGATTGTATAGTTTAAATAGATTTGAGAAAAAAAAATTTGTGTATAATGTGATGGAAAATAGATTAAAAATGATGTTTTAATTTATAAAACTAGATAATTATTATTTTATCCTTCAGAATAATGGTATATAAATTTAAATGTAAATAGTATAAATTATGTTAAAATAGAATCTTATTTTAAATTAGAAAAATATATATTTAAATTTATAACATTTCATTTTAATAGTGTAAAACTATTAAATAAAAATGTTACAAAGATGATAACTAATAAGAAAACCTAATAATTAAAGGTCACACCCGATTAATGAAAATATAATTATACAACTTATTCACTCTCTCCTCATACGGGATAAACTGGAAGAACATTCTCCTAAGCTCACACAATTTAAGGTGATCATTGTAAAAGTAAAAACAGACACACAATCAGACAAAGACAAAAGGGTAAGCTAATATCAAAAGAATAAAACATGAAATTCACAAACTATCATATATTATTTTTCACTTTCAAACTTAAACACAACACCTAAACATATTATAATTTCTAGACTCAAACATTTGGATACATGTGTTATTGTCAAACTATGACAGATTGTACACTTGTAGTGGTGGAATTACTGGACCATCCTAAGCTAGCACACAAGATTAATTCGTTAAAACGCCATTTGTCAAGGTAAAGGCCCTAGACTAAGACCTCCTACTACTCTCACCACATGCCTCACTCTTCTTTACTTGAGAATGGATGACCATTAGAATATCAGGATAATCCCCAAGACTGAGCTCCTACAATAATACATACACCGGAAACAACCATCAAGAATTTCCCTTTGAAACTCTTTTCAAACCATATTTGACCACCTACATAAGCTCATGCATAAACTATCATATTCATCCACCATAAACGTATAGATAAACATGTTCACAAACCATAAATATCCATTTTCTTATGAGATAATTAATTATATAGCCTGATAATTGATTGTTCAAAGAGATTTAAGCAAATACAACAGTACTAAAATAATTGAATATCAAGTTTGATAATCGATTATCTCAAAATCCCTACTACAATAATCCTAATATAATCGATTATCAGATCTGATAATCGATTATTACAGAGAATGTTTTAGCAAAGATAATATTAGGACTAAAATAATCAATTATCAAGTTTGATAATCGATTACTCTTGTTAGTTTTTACAGCAACATGACTTTCTGGTTTAGGTGCACTTGGGATCTATTCAAATTATCAAATTGATTTCTTTGACACTAGGATTGATGTAAAACATGTTTATGATAAAAATATGAATACAACTCTCCTCATTAACAATTATACATGTTGTAAACCAGAATTTAACAAACTAAGAATCTAAATAAGTCACAATTGACTCAAAAATAGACCTCAAACCTTCATTTTTCTCACAAACCTACTTTTTAGACTTTCCCATGTTAAAACCCCTAAAATGAACCAAAAACAACGTAAAACTCAACCTATTAACTAGTTACCAACTCAACACTAGATTTATGGTTAATTAAAGTTCTAAACTAGTTTAAAATGATCTAAAAACAGTTCACAAACATTAGTTATATCTCCAAATCTTATAGAAATTTAGCTACCAAAACCCCAATTTACACCGAAAGCCAACCCAACAACACTCTCATTCACTATTTTCAATTCTAAAAGAGATTTTTACCTCTTAGAACTCCAAAACAATAACATTCAAAGTTCAATCAAGTACCAATTCACAGTCATTCGTAGCCACATTCATCAATAATCCATATTCGTTCATCAAACATAATTCTTACTAAAATAATTATCTCAAATGATAACATATTAAATAAAACATCATTCTCACAACCTAGCAAACATAATTTCATACTTCCTAACACAATTTAATGTCGATATTAGCTTGTCTTATCTAATAGAAGACCAAACCACTCTATAAAACCTAAAACAACTTATACGTGTAGAAAATCATATATGTTCCTACGAACTACAAAAACACGATTAGGCTACACTATCACGACCACTAATCAACAGAGTCTTATAGAAGACACAAACTTCACATGCAAACAAAGAGAGCTTAGCATGCAAGAAAAGCAAAACTAACCAAAGAAAGGAGCAAAAAACTAACTTACTCTATCTGATAAACTGATCGGTTAGACTTAAAGATCTTACCAATCACTCAGGCGGTCTACGATCTTCAAACAGATGAAAAAGAGATGATAACTCTTAGAAAGAAGTTAGAGAATTCTAGAAAAGTGGTTTCTAAAGATATGATATGTTTTAAAATAATGAAACTCGTTTTTCGCAAAAATATTTATTTTAAAATATTTTAATATTAAAATAATGGAGTTTCGTTATTTTAAACTACTATCATTTCTAAAATATCAATTTTTTAATTTTTAAAAAATTAATATGGCTTTGTAGGAGAAAAATTTCAAATAGATTTTCTTAAGTAATAAATTTTTATATTATTATTACAATTGTTTTTAATTAGATTTGAAATATTTCGTAACAACCTATATTAATTACTCATAAGTAGTTGATCTTAGTGTCATTAAACTCGGTTCTGCTAAATAAGATTTTGGGGTTCAAACTTTGTGATTAGAAATGACATTCTCATAAATGAATAATAATTCATTCTTCTTACTACTTTTATAGTTAATTCCTTAGACTTTATTCAATGTAAATTTGTATATTATCAAGTATACGATAAATAAATGATTTTTCTACATAGAAGATGCATGTAAAACTTGTATATTTAATATAATTTTAATGTCAAACGTTTTAATAAAAGTTTAAACATTCTCATAGTCCCTTGGGGACTTTTTTTATATATGTCTCTCACTTTTTTTTTATCTCAATTGAGTTTTTAGTTTTGAAAAATTGGAACAATTAGGTCCTTGTTGTTAGTTACGTACTAACACTCAGATACCACGTGTGAGCTCATGGTTTTTTTTGAATTTTTTAAATTATTTTTATTTTTATTTTTTTAAAATAAAAAAATTTCACGTGTCAACCTGACATTATGCCACGTGGCAATGACAGTGTGATGTGGTACTAACTATGCCACGTGTCATTGTCAAACCATGTTATTGTATTTGTCTCAATTTGGTCATTGTATTTTTATTTTGTTTCAATTTGTCAGTGTCACGTCACACTGTCATTGTCACGTGGTACAATGTCAGGTTGATAGGTAGCAACTTCTTTTATTTTTAGAAAAAAATAAAAAATAAAATAATTCAAAAAATTCAAAAAAATAACGAGTTGACATTTGGCACCTCTTTAACGGTATTAGTATGAAACTAATGGCAATGACCTAATTGCTTCAATTTTTCAAAAATAAGGATCCAATGGAGATAAAAAAAAGAGTAAGAGACCTATTTGAGAAAAGTCATCGAAAATAGGAAGTATTCGAATGATTAAACCCATTATTTATTTATCTATTTGTGAACATTATCATACCCTTTTCTTTTGGACATTCCGAAGCATAATGTCATGTTCTCAAGCATTAAAACATTTTACCTCATTGGTCTTCCTTTTAGGTGGTTAGTTGTTCTAGCTCTTGGGTGACTGATGTGGCTGAACTTGAGGAAACTTCCTTATCCCTCCTATTGGAATTATTAATATTAAATTCTTTATCATGTTTCCCTTCCTCTCGGGTTGATGTTCTACTTGAATATTTTTGTGTAACAAATCTTCCATTTCAACAAATACACTTATAACTCCACCGTACATCCTTAATGTCATGGTTCAATCCATCTAAGAACCTAGCCATTGTTACTTATGTTTGTTCATTCATTTTGGTTGTAATCATGGTCACCTCCATCTTCTTAAAGTATGTTTCCACAAATTGATTTCCTTGAGTCATTCCTTGAAGTTTGAGTTGCAAACCCCTCCTATAACTTGTTGAAATATATCTATTTCATATAATTAATTCCATCTTAGTCCAAGAGTCTACCATGGGTTATTCATTTTGAATCCTTTCCCTTTAGTACTTATTCCACCAAGTTAAAGCATAATAGGAAAATTGAGTTGCTATGAACTTCATCTTTTTCTCCTCATTATACTCAATGCAAGCAAACACATGTTCTACTTTAAGTTCCCAGTTTAAGTAGGTTTTAAGGTCTCCCACTGATCAAAAATTGTGCTAAGATTTTTTGATCATAATGCAAGAAGAATTCAAGATGAGTATGATGGGCAAGCTAAAGTTCTTTCTTGGACTTCAAATCAAGCAAGAAGACGACGTTATTTACATACACCAAACCAAGTATGACAAGGAGCTGCTCAAAAAAGTTTAAAATGGATAACTCCAAGGAGATGAAGACTCTAATGCATCCAACGAATAGCCTAGGACTACATGAAAGCTCAACAAAAGTGGACAACACTCTCTATTGTCAAATGATAGGCTCACTTTTTTATCTCACCGCGTCTAGACCTGACATCATGTTCAATGTCTATCTTTGTGCGAGATTTAAAACAGATCCCAAAGAAACTCATCTTAGTGATTATAAACGCATATTATGTTATCAAAAGGGAACAACATCTCTTGGTCTATACTATAAAAGGAGTGACATTTTTTATCTTGAAGAATATTGTGATGTCGATTTTGCTGCTGATAAGGTTGAACAAAAAAGTGCAAGTGGAGCATGCCACTTCATTGGAAGAAACCTAGTATCGTGGATGAGCAAGAAGTAGAACACAATTGCACTGTCAACCGCCAAAGATGAGTATATATTTGTTGCACATTGTTGCTCCTCTCAGCTCTTGTGGATCAAGAATCAGCTAGAAGACTACAACCATGTTCAAGGTACGATTCCTATCTACTGTGATAATAATGTTGCAATTAGTTTATCTAGAAATCCTACATTGCATTTACGCGCTAAATATATTAAGGTCAAGCATCACTTCATACGTGATTATGTTAACAAGGGTATTGTGGACTTATTAATATGTAAGTAAAGAATATCAGGTTGTTGACATCTTCATTAAGCCATTAATCGAAGATAAACTTAATCGTCTAATAACACTTATTGGTTTGAGAAACGTTGAATGAATTTTGATTCAACATGCTCAGTGTGATCATATAGTGTTTTAAAGAGTCAATCATTTAGGACACAGTCCACAATACGTCATATTGTTGCATCATCTAAGACAAATCGTTTATCAAACAATTGCATTCATGCATTCAGTGTGTCTAAGTACTAAGCTCATCTCTAGAAGTTGTCTAGAATTTCCAAAGCTCAAACCTTTTCTCTCTCTCTCATATCTGCTAAAATCTTCTGCATGTCAATCAAACCATTACCTTTTTCTATCTTCTTTGTCCTCTCTTCCTCGAAACATTAAACCTCTTCCCATTCTTATCCGCTGCTGACTAACATTTTTCCTAAAATCTTCTTGGTATTCAAGAAACACAAAATCTCTTTTCCGAATCTTTCCGTACTAACCGCATTAAATGGAAGAGACTAATCAATAGGCAATGACTAACTTTTTCCTCTATTTAACGTGCTTCTCTTCTTACCTTCTCAACTCATTCTCTCAAAACCCTAATTTGTCTTTCGTAGTCATGCCCCCTTAGCTCTCTGATTTCCTAGTCCTTTAACATTCCAAACCAATGAAGCCCTCTTCCAAACCTCCTGACCATCATTGTCATCTAATTCGACCATCAGAACAAGATTCACATGCACTAACACAAAAATAGCTTTTAACGTCTGTTATTTTAAGCTTTTGACGTTTGTTACATGTCCGACGTCATAGCGGGAGACGTCAATTTAAGGGATTTTTTTTAAAAAAAAAATTGTTGACATGAAGGTGAGGGAGTAGACAGGTGCCATTGTGAGGGTGAGGAGAAAAACACACACAATAACGGTTTGAAAATCGCCGTCGTAGTTGTCTTAGAATGCGCTCAAGAACTGCACCAAAAGCCAATGAAAACGAATTGTAATCGGTACAAATAAAAGATAATGGTCCCAAACGTAATATAATCGGTGCAAAATGATTTTAAATGGTGCAAAGTGGAAGAAAACTTACCCAAACGTTAATGGCGAACGAGAGAAAGCAAAGGAAGAAGATGAACGCACCGAGAGAGAAAACATGTAATTGGTGAACACAAACGAAACAAAAACTCAAACGAAAATGCGAAAGAAAGTGAGGCTCGCATTCTGAGTGTTTTGGGTTTAAAAGGGCATTTGACGTCGGCCTCCCTCTAGATCTGTCGTCTAATTGGTAAAAATTTCATTTTGGCGCTACTTTTGGGATATTTTCGCAGCTTATTGACATTAGGGAAAGGGGATTCGATGTCTAATGTGTATTAGACATCGGCCCCTACTATGTTTGACATCTAATGTTTGTAAAAGTGACCTTTCAATTATGATTTTGCAGCTTTTGGTAGAGGATTTGACGTCTGATTTGGGGGGCCTAGCGTCTATGTCGTAAAAAAAATTAATATTGACACTTAAAATGAGATAATTTCGGACCTTTTTAACATTTGATCTAGGAGGCCCGACTTCTAAAGAAGGATTTGACGTCTGATTTGGGGGGCCCGATGTCTCTGTCGAAAAAAAATTAATATTGGTGCTTAAAATGACATATTTTCGGACATTAACGTCTGATCTGAGAGCCCGACGTCTAAAGGAGGATTTGACGTCTGACCTTGGAAAAACCGACTTCTATAATGACGTTTTATTTACAAAAATGTCAGCGGTCATTTTTTACGTTGGATTTTCGGTGGTCAGACATTAAAAGCATGACGCTAAAAGCCATTTCTACACTAGTGATGATAACTCAACATCCTTTCCTACTCTTATACTCGGAATTTACCTACCTTATGCACTTAGTTTTTCGACCTTGCCTACACACCTCCTAACACAAACCAACCTTAACCAAAACCCTTATATGTATCCTTTCCTCTTCTTCTTTACCCCTTTCATTCACTCCCCTTACTTCTACCCTATTCTTGAACCTCTAATTCCCTTTCTCTTTTTCTTAGTTGCACCTTTCAGCTCTCTTCTTCTTCTTCCCTCACATCATCACCACTAGCATCGAGTTGTGATGTCCTTTCTCTCCTTCTCTTTTGATGTTTATCAAATAAGGGAGAATGGAGAAAGAGTAGACAAGTTAGCATCTAAGAGCATGTACTCAAGTACATCAGAAGTTAAGATAACATAGAATTAGCAGGAGTTTTTCCAGATTCTTAAAGTTCATCTTAGGAGTCCATGTTTACATTCATGCAATATATTTTGTGTATTAATAAAACATTATTGGTTGTTTTTCATTTTTTTACGTTCATTTTATCCGTTGTTTAATTTATATATCACTTACCACTTTTATCTTTATACGTAATATTGTTTCTTCGAACTATGTACACTAACCGTAAGTAAAAGATAAAAACAATAAAAGATGTAAAATACACACAACGAACCAAAACACACAAAACTTAAAACTAAATGTTGAACTAAGGGAGATTATATTGTTTATATGTATATTTGTTAAACATAAAAAATGGGGATATTATTAAGACCAAATTGTCTATGCGCCTAAACGCTCTCATGTTTTGATGTTTAATCAGATAACATAAAAAGGATAATAATCTGAAACTTACTTAGGGTGAAAACACAAGACCTAGAACCAAAATCCCCAAACATAGAAAACTTACACAAAGACTTAGAACTAGAATCCATAACATAGAAAAGATTAGGAAAGCACTTAGGATTTTAGGTAACAGAAAAATATTTAGGCTAAAACACCCAAATTCATGGCTAAACACTATTGTGCCTAAAGCGTCTAAGAGAGTCGAAGTAAAATGCTTGATGCTCATCATACCTGAAAGAGGTATTCAACACAACTCTCGAAAACAAAACAATAGAGACGATGTTTGTGACAAAACACGTTAAAAGACTTTAATCATTAAAGTATAAAAAGAAAGCTTTAATAAGTTAAACGCTGTCTGTTTAAAAAGAGACAAAACTAAAAGAAGTGTTTACTTGACTAAATGATATCATGAGCTTAAACAATACTTCGTCCAACGATGAAGTCTCTATACAATGCCTGATATATTTAGAAAAGAGCTTAATTGCAAAAAGCTAACTAACGGTAAGAAATCAAAAAGAACTTTGTTTTTCTGAACAAACATTAAATGACATTAATTTCTCAATGTTCAAAAACAACAAAAGTGATAAGAAAAGACATGTTTGCTGCATGCACAATTTACTTTACTCTTTGCAGATAAGTTATTCTACACGCATCAACAAAGCTACAAACCAAATATCAAAAGTGGACGTTAGAGACAAAGGAGATAATCATAGAATGTTCTTCACTTGAAGTCATACCTAAAAGAACGTACAACCTACTTCAAGCAAAGTACTGAAAAAGCATGTCTGCTTGGACAAGTTGACTTACCTAACGATTGTTGTAGAAAGAAGAAAGAGAAAGCACGAGTATCAAGGCTAAAAGATCAATCTAATGGACAGATACTCATAAATCCTTTAAATAGAAGAACTTTCGAAAGAAAAATCAAGAGGATAGCTTAAAAGGAGAGTCAAGTGAGAAGCTTACAACGAAATATCCATCCTACAAGCATTCAAGAGAGAAGAAAACAAAGAGCTCAACAAAAAGAATACATTTGAGCTGAAGAAGAGAAAAAGAGAAGAGAAGAAAAAAAGAGAAAAGAAATCCTCTCAAATTTCATTGTTGTATTGCTTACTATTGTAAGAGAAAATAGACAAACACCTATGAGTGTTTAGACTACTTTCTATTGTAATCACATTCTCTCTACGAGAGATTTAGTTTAAACTACTTATCAGTAATCGTTGATTGCAATTCTAAAGATAATCAAAATACTTACAACTGAACTCGGTTTGAGTTGAGGAATCTCAGCAAGGTTGCTAAGTACCAGTAGTGGTTCGAATACTCAAGAAAATATCGGTTAGGGTTGTTGAGTACTAGGAGTAGTGCAAATACTCAAAGGAAACCTCGGTTAGGGTTGCTGAGTACCAGGAGTGGTGCTAATACTCATTTGTAATCGTGTGAAATTATAGTGGATTCCTTTGTGGAGAGACTGGACATAGCACAGTTGGAGCGAATCAGTATAAAAATACTCTTGCAATTATCTCTTCTCTTATCTAAACAATCCTCTTACAAAACCTGCAGTTGTACTTTACCTCTAAACACAAAAATTTTACAAGCTAAACGTTCATTTTTCATAAAGGAAGTTCTTACAAAACACTACAGGATATATTCTAAATAGCACGTGAACAATCATTATCATTTATTCATATTTATCAAAGTCGAGGGTCTAAGCTTTTAAATGAAAATTTTAGAGCTCGATAACATGCTATATCGGAAGGGTTGGATTAAGTTTTCCATTAATACTATTCAACCCTCCCTCACCCCCTTCTAGTGTTTTTCAGGTACTTCACTACATTCATATGTAAAAGTCAATACTCTAAGTAACATATCTTTTTTTAAAAAATCTATATAAAGAGGGTTGACTGCATGAAGAGAAGAGAACAAGAATCAAGATTTATTATCCTTTTTACTTGTCGACGCTATCTTAAGCTTATGTTGTCTAGATTTCATCTTTGAAAAATAAGCTTGCTTTCTTGTTTTCTTTTTAAAGCTTTTCAAACACTTATAAAAATTTCTAAATATTCAACGCTTTTGCATATTGTCTATCCTCTACAACAGGGTCTAATATAGAATAGAAGAAAAATTGGATGATTGAAAACCTTAGTTAAAACTTCTAGCAAAGCTCTGTATTTTTACTAAAACACAAATAATTAATATAAAAAGTAAGAGATTAAAATTGTTGGAAATTTTTTTGAAATGAAACTACATACAATATAGAAACCAAAGTTATAGTTACTTTTTTTAAAATAAGAGTAGTTTGTTTCGCATTTTTATAATGAAAAAGTTATTTCATATAGATGCTTTTTGTCTGTCTTTAGTAATAATTTTAAAAATTAAGATGTGGGAAAATAATTTTGAGTAACGTATATAGAACATTAATTATAATTTATTTTAAATTTAGAGTTTCTTGTATAACTGTAATTCAACAAAATAAAAATCTTCCTTTTGCGTATTATGCAATTTTTCTCTTTTATGTTATGTTTCATATTTTTAAATATTTATTATTTAAGAAATCCAAAAAGAAAAATCAATGATGTGGTCATTGATGAAGAGATTGAAAGACGAAAACGGAAGAAGAAAAGGTGCATATAACACAGAACATAAAGAAAGAAAGGCGGAAATAATTTATGAAGGAAAAACGACCTTTGCAACAAATGAAAAGTTAAGGCAAAAGTTTTCTAGTTTACCATATTAATTATTTTAAATGCTGTTAGCTACTTTACTCCATACATTTTGTGTTGTTGACCCTTGCAACAATGTTTTAAATGCTTTTCATTCCAATATACGAAAAGCATATTTATAAGGTCGAAAAAAATTAATGAGCCTGGTCCATTTTAACAGCTATGCTATTGACCTATTAAAAATAGAGCGAAGCTCTTAATTTATCCTATTAAAGGGTGGACTCACAGATAATATGTCCATTTTTTTATTACTCTTTGTTAAAAAATAATTATATATGTATATATTATTTATATTTAATTATATAAATATTTTTTATTTTTTTAATTAATTAATTGATATATCTATTAGATAAATAAAATAATTATTTTCTTTAATTATTTTATTATAAGTAATGGAGAAAACTTAATTTATAAATGTTATATAAGTAAGTTAAAATATAAGTATATATTTATCTCTTTTAAAATAATACCGTGTAAAAAACGGTTAATTTTTTCAATATATATATTTACTTTTATTTTAAATTTAAGAAAAACAAACTGATAGATTAGAACAAGTTGGTGGATTACAAATATCAATTTAGCCGACAAAATTTGTGGCGAAGGGAAACTGCGTTTTGCCACCCCCTAATAAGGTATTCTTATACAATTTGTTTAGGGATTATTCCGTTAAAAATATAAAACAACTATAAAATTTTATATAAGTAATAAATTTAAAAAGTTAGTTTTTCATAGGTATGGGAATATAAACTCTAACTGTAATAACTGTTTTTAAATGGAAAGGCAACTTATTTATTTAATGGGAAATATCATCTTAATAAATTTTCATAAAACTTAAACTTTTTTATGTGGTTCAATTGCTTTTTATGTAATATCCAGTTTTTTTTTTTTCATCCCTTTAATATTTAAAGGTTCGTCTTTTAAAGCATAAGAACAACACAATTTTTGGCGTTTTTCTCACTATGAAATGAACTTGATATGCTTTGGTTTAGTTTTATTAAAAGATGATTGTTCTTGATGTAGAAATCAATCAATGATTAACAAATACGTGTTGTTACATAGCTGCTTAACTAAAAATAGTTAGGAGTTTGAACTGTACCAAGACGTTAAAGGTTAAGCGAAATAAGAAAGAAGATATGCTTTGCATCACATCCAAGATGTAGATAATTATAAAGAAACAATGAAAAATCGAAATTAAGTACTCATATATATTATTTAAACATGTGATGATTGGTTACAAATTGTAATTGTCTAATGAAAAAACTACATAATCGCGTAGTGTGAAATCTACATAGACCGTCTATCTTATTGTTATCGTAAAATGTTTATGTTTAGATGTTTTAACAATTTCTATTATTTCCTTTATTATATAAAGAATTTTGTATGCATATAGACAGAGTATATTAGTGAAGTCACAGTTTAACAATAAAGTATTTTCCTTTGATCTTATCTAGCTCATTCAAAATACATTTTCTAAGTAATCTTAATTAATGTTATAACAACACGAAGGTTGTTATGCAATCCCAACATATAAGAAGAAACATAAAATCGACGAAAAAAATGTAAAAAGGTGAAAAATAAAAGAAAGAGGAACAGAAGCAAAGCTTTATATATATATATATATATATATATATATATATATATATATATATATATATATATATATATATATTCTAAGTGAAATTTGTCAAGTACTTTTTAAAGTGGGTTGAGAGATCTTTCATTGCAATCATATTTGAAGTCTTTGAATTTAAATCTGTTTAAAGAAACAGAGTTAAAAAATAAAATATGATTATTTAAGTCTGTTACTCTCATTAAGTGAATTTACATGGAGAGTCACTTTTATTTATAAGTTTAGATAACCAAACTTGTCTCCAAATTGTAAAAGCAAAACTCCAATACTCTGACTTAGAGACTAAAATAAAATCTTTTCCATTAGAAGAATGACAGATGATCACTACTAAGAAGAAAGAATCTCTATTATGAGTGAGAAACAACATACAACTCCTCCAAAGACTAAACGTAACATATAAAACCCAATACAAGGAGCTAAATACAACATATAAACTCATTCATTTAATAACTTGACCCAGATGCAAAATGTCATTAACTTTAGAGCTAGAGAGATTTATGTATCTATCCAGCCCAAAATATATTATTATTGTCATACCCAAAATAACCCAATACATCCAAGTATGAAATATATACAAAATATTAACACCTTTAAAATTAAGAAAATATGATATTAATGATAATATAAATAAAACTCATGTTGATTTATTGTATATGTTATTATATTATTATATCTTGAGATTATCTTATTTGTTATTAGTGGAAGCCTATAAATACATAACATCACATGTGGTATATTAATCCAATACTCATTATTTACTTCCATACTCACAAAGATTTTTTTTTATTGAATAATGATACTTTGCATAAGTGATTTGTTTTTTTTTTTTTTACTTTTGTGACAAATGAGAACTCGCACCCATTGTGGAGATCTAGTTCACCTAGTATCAAGTCCACAATTGAATAATTAGGATGGAGTGATTATCGGATTATACGACAGAAAACATTAAACCTAAGAGAATGGCACTAACAATATTATTTAGCATGCCATGCAAAGCAGCAGTAATAGTTTAATTATTTAGTATGTCATGCATAGCAGAAGGAGAAACGAGGACGCAATTCTGTAATTGCTAATTAATAACTAACTCTATGTAAACCTTAAACTTTTGTTTTTATGCTGCTGCTATCAAACCAAACAAAATTGCTGTAATATATTTGATAAAAATATTATATAAGTGATAGTTTAATACTTTTGTTACTAAATCAGGTCGATCACCTTAAATTTTTTAAGATAATTTTAATTATTCATAAAAGTGTTTTAAACACACATCAAAAGTGTAACAGTTGTAGACCCTATGAAGTTGACTACCTTGAAGCATATAAAATTAAGTTATAACCAACGTGCTTTCATCATTATGAGTAGAAACTAAGTTCTTTTTATTATCAATTAAAAACTTAATACTAATACTAATAATATTATTATTAATTAAAAAGTTAATACTAATAGTGACCTCATTGCCAATCGTTGATATGTCCGAGTGGTTAAGGAGTCAGACTTGAAATCTGTTGGGCTACGCCCGCGCAGGTTCGAACCCTGCTGTCGACGAATTTTCTCTTTTTGTTCCATGTTGTTTTGTTTTTATGTATATAATTTTCATCAAATGTTTATAAATTTAGCATTGATATTAAAATTACAAATAACGAGGTCGATATGTCCGAGTGGTTAAGGAGACAGACTTAAATCTAATTATGTATATAAAGTTTTTATAAAACCCAAGTGAAGAGTTAGAAGTTCTTTTATAATGGGGAATGCTTTACCATTTTTTAGTGCAAAATGTTTATTTTGAATTATTTTGTACAAAATAAGAAAGAGAATAATATATTGGTAGTACTTTTTAAAACTACGTCATTGGTTAAGATATTAGTTTAAGATTTGATAGTTCTATACTGGTAGTAAAAAATTTTATTATTATCATTGTTATTATCATTGTTATTATTATTATTATAATATTAAATGTTAATACTCAATTTCATTGGCTTGCATAACCAATAAAAACCATTTATTAGAAACGCCAAAAGTGTTAAAATATATTTTATTTGTCATCTTGGGATTTGATGATAAACTTTAAAGGTCATCTACATATGCTTTATGTCCAATATTTTGGATAATGGTTGCATCCTTTATACTTATTTTCCTGATACTTTTATTGTTTTTTTCTTAAGAAAAAAAGTATGTAACTTATAGGCCTTCTACCTTATCATAATACTGTTTTGTCATGCTTTTGTTATTTTAGAAAATTTTTCGTTAGAGTTAAGGTCATTTTTTTTAGTATCTGATCATTCGCTTAATTATTCTCTCAAATCAGTTACTGATGATAGTTTTGGTAAATTATTGTCTCACCACTTAACTAATCAAAGTTCAACCCTTTATTACATATAATAATATTCTTTTATTGAAATTTAATTAATATTTTTATTGTGTTTTATTATTATTAGTATTTGAAGTAAACACAGTAGGAGAGGTGAATAGTATTTTCAAAATATTTTCATAATATACCGTCTAATAGTTTGTTAAAGTGTATTTTGAAATATACTATGTCTAGACGCTGACTAAGTTAGATAAATGAATAAATATTCTTTCACACAATGACATAACAATTTTAACAATAGTTTTAAAGGAAGAAAACAATAAGACATAATGTTTTACTAGTTCACTCAAACTTGAGCTACATCCAGTTCTCTCTTAAAAACCTTCAAGGGGTTCCATTAATCTTATCAAAATCACAATGAGTTTAACTCACCCTTGGTTGAGTATTCTTACTTCTGCTTCCGAGTTTAACCTACTCCTGGTTGAGTATTCTTACACCAATCCTAGTCCCCTAGTTAGCATGAAAAGTTCGAGTATTCTTACACTACTACTCCTAGTTCCTAGTATAACTCACTCCTAGTTGAGTATTCTAGCCATTTTTGCACCCCTAGACAACACGTCTAGTCCGAGTTTAGCATCTCGAAGATCTATCCCTAGACAATTGTCTAGATCGAGTTTACCACTCCCGGTTGAATATTATAGCCACTCTTGGAACCCCTAGACAATTCTGGTATCCATTGGATATGCTGCCTAGTTCAATATCACTAACTCCTAGTTGCAAGTGTTTTAGTTCTCTCTAGAACATACAATAGATCCACTTCAGGATATTACAGGGTACAAATGTTTAACTCCCAATGAGAGGATATGTCTACAATTACAATTTGACACTTGTATAGTTACAGACTTAAGTAACTCTCTAAGAGAGGATAAATGTATTGAGGCGTAGTCTTATAACTTGGAGGTTGGTTCCTTTGCTGAAGAGCATAAAACGATGTAAGCTTGATGAGAAACAACATTTTTTTTCAATCTTCATGCTTGTGCTTGCTCTTTTTCTCTTATCTTCATTGAGGTTATTCCTTTCATTAGAGAAGCTTCAAACGATGTAAGCGTGAAGAGTAGTAGGACGATACTTGCTCTTTTTATCTTCTTTTTTCTTCTTTAATGACTTTGAAGAGTTATATATGATGTGGGCTTTGAGCAGCAACATTGTTAATCATTCATCTGATTTTGTTTTGGATGCTCTTTCTCTTCTCTACTCCCTCTAGATAGAAGAGCTTCAAACAATGTGTATAAGTTTGGTGAGCAATAGTGTGAATGCTTAATGCCTACTCTCTTTCTTTTATTCTCTTCATTTCACTATGTTTTCAACTTCATTATTTTTTTCTACATTTCATTTCAATCTCAATTGATTCAACCTCATTTTTTTCTCCATTTCTTTTCTTTATCCCAACTCGGGCATAATACTTTATCGCTCTCTTTTTCTTTTCTTCATCTCTCTTCTTCAATTTTTCTTGGAAGCATAAGACATTATAAGCTTGAAGATAAAATGAGGTAGAGTTAATGACTGAGGATTTTTCTTGAGCACATTTTCTCTCTCTTTCTCTCTCTCTCTCTCTTTTTCTTCTCTTCTTCCTTTCTCTATTTTTCACCTTTTCTATATTTCTACTTTAACCATCATTCTACATTTTTCTCAAAAGCAACAAATTTTTCTTCTTCAGTTTATCTTCTTTATTAGGCCCTTTCGAAACATGATTATTGGATGTTGAGTTGATTTTTCAGAAGAGTAAGTAGCCTTTTGGTGACAGGTTACACTTCTGTCTTTTCATTAGAGGTACAATGCTTTGTACAACTCTATTAGAGTAGAAGTCATTAAGAGATCTATTCTAGAATGTTTTTTTACTTTCTCAACCTCTTTATACAACATGTGCAAATGTTCTGATTAGTCCTTTGTGTATACATATTTTACATAGATAACAAGGACAAGGTATACAAGTAAAATAATACTTTACGATACACACATAAAATGTTTTAAATGTTTATAGTCGTTAACTTGTATTGCTTTTACAAAACATCTTGTCAGTAATTAATGCATCATTGAAATGTATTATTCAATAAGGATTTGATGATGTGTAACTCTTTGGATAGTAGATGACATAAGATATTAGACATTTATGAAAAGTTGTTTTAGATGTGTATTTTATCGCGCTTTTTATTAGACAATCTAAAACACTTTCACTTACAACACTACTTTTTGATGTAACTCATTTAAGCTTCAGTGTTATTTTGATTCTCAATATCTCAACTTGAGAGCTTGAGAGCATATCCTACTATTTTTCGCATGTTCCTAGAATAGCCCCTTCTTGACATATTTTTCTTTTCGTCTCTACATGAGTACAAATATGTTATCTCTAAGGCTTTCATGTAGAATTTCCTTAATGATCAGACACTTCTTGTAAGTACTATGCTAGATGATATAGGTTTCCTAGAAGTGTTATATGTTCTTTCTTCGAGAAGATTTTGCATTAGCATTTAGTCGATTTGTTTAGATTCTCATATATGGCCCTAAGTTTTCATTTGACTTAAGTAAGTTCTTAGACATTGTTTGTGATTGTCTAATTCATTCAATCAGTTTGGTCTACAAAGCATTAACTCAACTCTTGACTTCAAAATTTATAAAATGCTTCTTTATTAGACACTACTTAATTAAAACAACTTTTCTTAACCAATAATATTTCATTTAATGCCGATTGTTAAACTTCAAAACTTGGATTGTTAGACAGTCTAGTCTCTTTAGACGGTCTTGTCTTAATAATATTTTCTTTGATTACTTTGGTCATTCTTTTTATATTCTTTGTATTCTTAGTTTCTATCTACATTATCATTTTGGACTAAGTCAATGAAATAATATGAATCTATAAGATTTTTTATTAGATACTAGATTTAAGTGCATTCTTGAGTAATGTGATCGATGCTTTGATGGTATTGATATTTCTTTGTTGAATCAACATGTATAGAAAGATGGAAGAGGAGTTGGGACTAATATAATTCGAAGGGGTGCAAAGTTATTCCTTTTTTTCAATCGTTTTGAGTTCCACTTTTTCCTTTTGAATTTCCAATGGCTTCAAGCATCCAAGTTTATAAAGATGGGAGATGAAAACTCAATCACGATCCACGTTCAGAGATGGATATCTTTTTTAAGCATTCAAACAAGTGTTACAAAGATGCCAGCAAAAACTAAGTGAATAAGTTTAAAATATCATGTTTTGATACTAATTGACCAAAATTAAACATCCTATTTTTTTATTCAATGCTTAACCTTCAAAAGATACTTAACCAAAACAATGAAAATTTTCAAAATATAATTTAACTCCCTTTTTGTGTTTTTCTTGTTTTTCAAAGATACCTCATTTCAATCAATGGTAGGAATCTCCACTAGACAGTGACATAACTACAAGAATCTTAATAAAACTACTAATGGAACATGTGAAGGTGGAGTCATGTAGCACTTTGATTTTAATAACACTTTAGACATTCTAACAAAACATTTATATTAGTCTCGCCTTTAAAAGGCTATTTCAATTTTTTTGTAAAAGAAATGTAACATTGTAAAAAATGGTAAGTTTAAAGTGTTACCTTATGGATTATGTATTGTACATGTTGTGATGCTACCCGCTCATAAGTCGACCTATTTCTACCTGACCCTAACCTGACCTCATATACTCTAACGACATATTATTTTGAATAAGACAATTAATTCATGACGTAAATAAACCATGGTCTTCCCAAGCCTATATAGGTGAGGGCTTGCAAATCTATAATTATCCTATAAATAGTACATCCATTGAGGTAAATAATTGACATTAATTCTTACAACATTATTTGTTATATGATGCTCCCTAGTAACTTGGGCATTAAAGTGTCTTTTGTAGGCACACCACCATCTAGAGAAGGACGAAAGGAAAACCAAGGAGGATTAAAGAAGTATGTGGAACCTATCTGTTAAGGCAAGATTGTCTAGAGAGACTAGACTACCTAGCAACCAGAGTTTTAAAGTTTAACATATAACATTTAACGAAATATCATTTAGTGAGAAAAACATTTAAGAGAAGTGCATATTAGAACAACTTTGTTAAACAGAAATAAGATAAATAATGATATGTTAGTAATAAAAGATTAAACAATAACTGAAAAAAATGTGTCTAGATAAAGTAGTAATAAATATTGAATGTTTTATCAATTGAGATACTACTTTCAAAAGTGTAGACTCATGTTAAACGCTCATACTATGAATCATGCCTAAATGCTTTCTTAACATAAGAACATTAAATGCATGAACGTACTGTATCTTTGTATGCTTTGCTTTTGCTCTCTTTATCTGTGCAGATAACGACAATGCCAAACTTTATTCAAAAGTCATGCATATAGACCAGAAAGACGTTGAGAGATAGGAAGACATTCTTGGAATGTTTCCTTAAAGCTTTATGTCCTGTCATAGTCGTATAAGCTCTCACTACTAAAACAATGTTGCTCTTCCCAAGATACAAAGTAGTATAAATCTTTATACTAGAAGCCACTTACTATCGAGAGGTCAACTCTCTCTAAGTAACGGATCTTTATCAAAGATGGCTATATAAGGAGGACTTGCTGAAGAGAATATAAGAAGAAATTTTGCTATCATTGAATCCTTTCGTTGTTATTCTCTTTGAAAGCTTACATCATCTAAGTTGTTTCTTTGAACAAGAAAAAAGTTTTCAAGTTCACAGATTTCATTGTATTGAATTTATCATCTCTTTGAGAGTTATTTGAATTTGTACTTGTACTCAAAACACTAATTGTGTTTGTATATTCAGAAGTGAATTAAAACACTTGTATTGTTTAAAATTGTTTTAAATTGTTTATGGTTTAAAATTATCTATGGTTAAAATTGGACTAGTCAAGTTGACTAGGGTAACCAAAAATGGTTGATAATACTTATATACCAAAAGTGGATTGCACTCGTTGTAATCTTATTAAAGATTAGTGGAACAAGGAAGATTGGACGTAGCTCAGGTTGACTGAAGCAATATAAAAATAATTGTGTTATTGTTTCTCCTGTTTCAAATATCTTCCTAAAAGCTTATATGAAAACACAAACGTATAACCACTACTGTAGTTTATCTAACATTCACAATAGTCATTAAACATTGTTTTCACGAAAAGAATTATGAACACTATTGAAACTCTTCATTTCTAGTGTTTCCCTGTATTTCACCATCTTTACAAGATACACTCATCTTCACAAGAATATATTATATACACTAGTCTCAATCTCCTAACATTCGTTGGAAAGATATTTTAAAAGTTTTGTACTAGGGTTGCCAATAACTAAGAAGGGAGAATACTAAATATTTTTTGTTGTTAACAAATTTTTAAAGAAAACTCATTTTATATCATGCCAAAAAGAATTATTATACATGCTATATATTGTTAGTTTAGTTATTATAAAAGTAGTTAGATTACATTATCCTCAACTCTAACTTTTTATGGAAGATATATGAAAATAATAAATCTAGATAGGAGTAGTAAAAAAATGGATGGAGTTGATAAGGTATACATTCTCAAATTGAAGGTATATGAAAATAATAAATCTAGATAGGAGTCGTAAAAAATGGATGGAGATGATAAGGTAAACATTCTCAAATTGACATGCAAATTTGTAAATTACTTTCTACATATTAAGTTTGCATGAAACATGTTCTTAGAAAAGTATAATATTAAATTGGGTAGGCAAATGGATCCAAATCCCCAACTATTAATAGTATAATTGAATATAGTATCACGATATCACTTTCCAACATGTTATCACATGTAGCAAGCAGTGGCAAACAAGAAAATTGCGCACCCCACCATAAAGAGAAGAAAAAGACCAAATGATCAAAAGTTCCATAGCTCACACTTAAAAGAACATATAATAGTGATGAACAATTTTTTCTAGTTTAAAAAATAAGTTTCCAATATGCTCTTTCAAACTTTTTCGTAAGTTCAACTTTTGCATCAATTTATCTATAAATAATTATAAGAAAAAAATAAAAAAGGTTATCTCATAACTTATAAGTTGAAATCAATGTTCAAAGAGGATAAATATTTAATTATATCCAACGTGCGTCCATCGCTGCGATGGTTTAATTGAAAAGTAGCTCACTTATCTTTGTTTAAAATATCATAATCGGGTTTAAATAAAATATGATGATGATTCCTTTTACCAAATTATTTATCTAAATATTAATTATCTTTGTTACATTAAATATTTTTAAGGTTTTAATTAAAGTTTAAAGTACAAAAGATGAGGTCGATATGTCCGAGTGGTTAAGGAGACAGACTTGAAATCTGTTGGGCTACGCCCGCGCAGGTTCGAACCCTGCTGTCGACGAATATTTTTGTTTTGTTTCATGTTGCTCTAAAACATGTTAGACGCTTATGTATGAAATAATACTAGAAACACTTGATATATGACTCAACTCAAAACATGAGAATCAAAAGAAGTAGATAAGCATGATTTTTTTATATCGTACTAGAATTGAAATTTTAAAAAAAATATATATAATTAATAGAAACAAATAAGATAAGGAAAATTTAGTGTTACAGCCCAATAATTAGTTTTTCATTGATGAACTTAATAGTGACTAAATCGATTTACAAGTGTTCATTATGAAAGACTAATTAGCGTGAGTAGTTTTAGCGTCATTGCCTATTGAGACAATAAGGCAATGTTATTCTTTAATTAACATTGATTTCTTTCGTTTTGTGTCAAATTTTGACCAATATTACTATAAAATTTTGTTGTAGTGGTTATCTTATTATATTCGTTTAATTTTAATAAAATTTTACATAAATAATCATAATAACACAACCTTTTTTTAATAATTAAATCATAAAATTAATTATATGTATATATTTATAATGCAGCTATCTACATGTAGAGATGATATAATAAAAACTTAATTTATGGAAAATTAAAGGATCAAATATTTCAATAAAAGATAACATATATTTCAAGCTTTTTCATTGTTAATATGAAACTTGGTAATCAAATTTATAAGTTATTATTTATGATGCACGACTACGATATGTATATCGGATACGACAGATATATGATATACCGATACATTTATTTTGAAAATAACATAATATGATTAAAATATGCACAAAAATTCTTAAAAATATGATAATATACTATTGTTATAGTGTGAGTCCAAATTAAAATCATATATATAAAACATTGTCAAAATAAAAAATTATAAATTATGATCATCTTAAAAGTATTACTCATTTATAAATTAGATATTTCGTGAATAAATATAAGTAAAGTATCATAAAGTATTGCATACGAATAAATATCGAACCTAGATACATAATCCATATTAAAGTATTGGTACATTATAGGTTATTTCATTATATTTATTCTATTTTTTAAGTATTTAAAAACAGTTTATAAAGCATAATTTAAGTAAAAGATGTTAAATGTTTGGTAACGAATTCTTTAAAAGTTAATAAATATTCATATAATATGTTTTCTTGGATTTATACCATAATTATCAATTAAATAATATTTAAATTCTATACACTATTATTGTACTTATGAATGTAAAATGCATTAATAGTGAGCAATTTACTTCCTGATTTAGTACCAGTGTATTATTCCTTAATTATTTATGATTTTAGCAATTTGTAAAATGCATTCGTCTTTACCAATTTAATCATTCATTTAATACCATTATATTATTCCTTAAACGTTTGTATTCACTTGATATGAAAACTTAATTTAGGAAATACATAGATGGTCAAATTATTTTAAATATTTTAATAATAATAAATTATCTTCAAGAATTATTTGAAGTTTTAAATTCTGATTAATATAGTTATGTTTTTGTTTTTTTGTTTAGCTTCATTTTATTATTATTATTATATATATATATATATATATATATATATATATATATATATATATATATATATATATATATTCAAAGTGCACAAGGACTCTGATCAATTTATAAATAGGTACACCTTTTCATGCATTACAAACTCCAACACCCTAAATTGGGGAAACAAAGAAACAAGATGGTCCATTCTTTTGCTAAACAGTCACTCTTGCTTGTAACACTTTTGTGTTTTGTGTTTTCCTTGTGTTCAGCAAGAACAGTGCAAATAGGCGACATTTGCTCGAAACACAACAACCCTAGCATTTGCAACGCAATTATACTCTCAGTGCCAGGGACAAATCAAGGTGTCGATATTGGTAGCGTTTCCTTGAATCTTATTAACATGGCTCACGTCAATGCTTTTGATACCATAACCCTGATTAACGAGATAATAAGAAACAGCAGCGACCCACAAACCCACCAACGTTATAGTTCATGCACTATGGATTACACCGATGTGTTACTTGCTCTCAGTCAGGCTAAGGAATCTTACAGTTCTGGAAATTACAGCGACATGAATTTCAATGCCGCAGTTGTCACGAAAGATGTTAAAGATTGTGACACAAAGGCTTATGATTCATCCCAAGTCAGAATCAATAACCAGTATTTAGCAGATTTCATCATGATTATCATGATTCTATCCGATTTTCTAGCGGGGAAATATTAAGTTCATTGGTTCCTACTTTTGTTTGTGTTTGGGTAAGTATATGAAGTTTTCAATGTTCACGGGGTTAGGGAAAGTGATTCCCATTGTTTTAGGAACGAGTTTTGGAATGTGTGGACGATGTTTCAGGAATGAGTTAATGATAATTTTATAAACATTTTACATTCTCCTTTGTACATTTTATTATTTTTTTCTTTAAAAAATACAAAAAAATTACTTTTTTATGATTTTTTTTACAGTGTGTCAAATCAATATAAAAGTGTGTTATCCAACTTTCACAATACTTTTTTTATTGTACCTATACATAGGTGTCTAATATGTGTGATGATATCATTATTGAAACTAGTAAATCAAGATTCTTAAACTATAACAATTTCAGTATTCTTAATATAGTAATCAACAGATTAATAAAGGTAAAGAGAATCTAAAGTCTTCTCTAAACGATTTCAAAATTAATTTTTGACAAAATAATTCTTATAAAATTTATATTAAAAGGATTAAGCAAATAAAATAAGGGTTAAATATGTTTTTAATCCCTAATCTATCCAGCGAATTTGTTTTTAATCTCTCTTTACATTTTAGTCCTCCTCCTTCAGGAAACCATAATTTTTCGTCCTCAAAAACCAACCGCGTTAAAAAAAACTTAGTTGACTAACGGTGGAGTGTCATGTCATTTTTTTTCTGACAGAGTCAATATGTCCCTCACCGTATAGTAATGACCGAACGATATTGTTAATGACCGAACGGTTATGATGACTGAATGATGATGGTGATCGAACAATATTGGTAATGGCCGAACGGTTATACAAGTGAATGATGATGATGACCGAATGGTGATGGTGCCTGAATGATGATGGTGACCGAACGGTGGGGGATAGATTATGGACTAAAAACATATTTAACCCATAGAATAAATATAACAAAAGAAGATAAAGATATAAAATTTAAATTGGTCAAAATCAAATAAAGAAACAAGTAGAAAATAAATAAAAAGAAACAAAATTGAAAAAAGATAAAAAGGGCTTAAATAATAATCATGAAATTGGTTGATTCGATCGATTTTTCAAAATAAAATTTATCATTGATTTTCTATGGATTATTATTTAATAGATTTTATATTATAAATTAATCAATGCAATTTCTCAATTGACGTTCTCATTGTCAACCAAAGTAATTTATCAATTGAAAGCAAATTTTTTATTACTCATAATAAATTTAACTAGTAATTTCTCGATTAAATATTAGTATGTCTAATTATGTCTATTCTTTTACCTCTTTTATCAAGTAAAGACTAGTTAACTAAAGTAATATCTTGATTTATTCTTGTTAAAGTCTTCACCTTTAATTAAAGTAATTTCTTAATTATTGGCAAAACACACTAATCACATGAAATTTCTAACTTTAACAAAAGTAACTTCTTAATTAAAATTAGGTTTAATCATTTCGGAGGTCCCTATTTATGCATAATCGTCTCAAATAGGTCCTCGTATTGTATTTGATCTCAATTAGGTTCCTTTTTGTGAAGAACTAACTTAATTTGAACCTTGCCGTTAATTAGGCTGGATGACGTTAAAAATTTTTTCTCATGGCATGCTGACCAAACAATTAATTCTGATGTGGCACACTAAGATCGCATTAGGTGAAATTTAATTATGCATTAGGTGAAATTTATTTATAAAAGACGGAATAAAGTATGGTCTTCTTCCTTGGGTGTCCTCTTCCTGTTAGTGTATTGACGAGGGACAAAACGATGACGTTTGAGGAGGAGTAAGGGGCGGGGAAGTGGATCGAGATGAGGCCAAAGATTGATGGTCGCAGAGCCAAAGTTGTCGGTGGCACATCCGGGGGGAGGTGGTGGCTGGAAAGGTGGTCATCGGCGGGGAGATAGGCGTTGAGGATGGCGAGGATGGAGAGGGAGGAGCGGTCGGAGAGATCCACCATTATAGGTGTTGCGGAGGCAAGGAGTGCAGTGAATTGGGAGAGGTTCAGGACGGTGGAGAGCAACGTGGTGAAGTTGAGAGCCGTGAATGAAGGAAAAGAGGGGACTCTCCGTTTTCAATAGATATTTCATTGTCTTCTTTTACTCCGTCGACGGCTTCGAAAGCTCCCACCTCAAACACTCTGAATGGCAAATTTGTTCTCTCTGAAGACATATTTTCAACAATGTTAAAGGATTCCCAGCATATTGGGCATTCTAGCGTTTTCGCTCTTCTCGCCATAGAAGTGTCGTCATCAGAATATTTTGAAACAAGATGATTTGGCTTTGGAGAATCATATTCATTTTTCAGACCCACACTCCCAGAAATAAGAGTAGATGCAAATCGCATAAGAAAAAAACACTAACATTTAATCAACAAGTGAATACACATACCTACAGAAATTGAATCAAGTGATTAAACAAAATTGTTTTCTTTTTTCCCCTTTTTTATTGGTGATTAAACTGAATCAGGTGATTAAACTGAATCAAGTGATTAAACTAAATCAGTTGTCCCTCTCCGCTGCTATCTACAACGTTGACAGATGAGGCGGTCCCTACTTTTCCATCAATGTAGCTGGGAACATCTCGGTGCGCTCCCACGGTTCCGCCACCCTATCGCACCAGAAGATCGATTTGCTGAAGATTATGAAGAAGGCCTCCGATCCCAAATTTGTTGGGGCTAGTTTTTACCCAATGTATCGCAACAGGATAGGTTTATGGTCGAGGATAATTTTTTACAATTTAAAAAATTGAATTCCACGTAACTCTATCACATGCTTAACAATTTCAAAGTCAGCATCCCTACCTCATTGTAATTTTAACACCAAGGCTAAAATTGACTCAATTTTACAGAAAAAGAGACCTAATTGAGATAAAAAAAAATATAATGACCTATTTGAGATGATTCTGTATAAATAGGGATCTCCGAAATTATTAAACCTTAAAATTAAAACCCTTTTGACTAATATTATTATTATATTTTGTAGATTTAACATCACACTGACTTCTATAATATAAAATTCATTTATTTTGACTTGATTAAGGGTTAAAAAACAACAAATAAAAATACTTCACAACAAAAATCAAAAGAACAAATAATTTTAATCATCTAACCTTAAAATTCTATTAGGAAATTACAACAAAATCACCTGTGAGGATTAAAACTCCATGGAAAGAAAAAGTAACCTAAGAATGGAAGAATTTGAAAAAGAGGGGGAAAGGTGTGGAGAAGGAGGGCTGGCCGAAATTGAGCCTCCCAAAGGGTTCCTAAGAGCTCCCTTGATATATTCTTCCAATGGTTCTAAAATTGGATGGGTTCTTTTTTCTTCCTTTTTTGTTGTTGAAGTCTTATTTCTATTAATATAATCACCTCCAAATACCTTTTAAATAAATTCAATATCTCCATTATATATTTGGTTGTTCTAAAGCTTTGAAAATATTTAAAATAATTTTACCAAATCTTAAAAGATTTGACTATTATTATCTTGATATTTAATTATATAAAATAATTATTTTAAAAATATCAAATAGAATATCTAGAGGTATATTTTTTCTAAATTATCTCTTACCATAAATATTATTGTATTACTAAAGGACTTTAAGTTGAAAAAGATAAAGAAAAATGCATAGGTTATTCTTTTATAGCTTTACTTTACATTTTTGCTAAGCCAAGCTGAAATTCACTTAAACATTTTTTTCCTAGTGTTGAGCATAGGGTTGTGACACTGAGCGCCTCTTAACATTTCAACATGGGTGTTGAGTGCATCTATATGGTGTTGAGTATGCTTGATTTTTCAACTTTTCCATTTTATTCACTTTTTCATGCTTTATTAGTCATTTTTCACTACAAAAATATTATTTTTTACTGACAGTTATTTATCGACGATCCAAGATCCGTCGGTAAGTTTAAATTACCGACAGAACTACTAATGAATTATATTGTTTCATTTACTGACATATATTATGTCAATAATGTATTGGTGATTTAATTTACCGACATATCAGGTCGTTGGTAAGTTCTTCAATCAAATGACGTCAAAATTTGGGTATTCCCTCACCCCCTCCCAAATTCCACTTCACCGAAAGTCTTCCCCTTTCGGCTTTATGCTCTCACCCTTTTGTCCTCTGTGTTCTCGCCTCTATGCTCCAATCAACTTCAAATTCATGTGTCTCGTAGTTAGCATTCATCCTTGTCACTATTTGGTGGTCTTGATACGCTGTCGTTGAAACAACAAAATTAATACTACTTTATAAGACAACTTTTTTATTATCAAGTTAGTAGTCAAGAAAGTAGATAGTGTTAAAGTAACCCTGAGTCGTTTCCTAACGAATATGAAATTTCTTTTTAATACTTCACTCTTATGAAGACTCTAAAAAAGTTATTAAACATTATGTGATAAGAATGAAATTCTATCCTAATGAATTTGATGTTGAAGAATGTCGTAAGTTTAATTGAAGAACAAATGAAATTCTTAGAAACAATTATAATGAACTAGGATAATTCCACTGTTTTTCCAAGATAGATTCATCATCAGTTATTCACAAATTATTGTTAAATTGATTATTGTTCGGGTTTCAAATTAATTAAAGTACATTCTTAATTAACTTGAGGATGATCATACAATTAACTAAAGTAGATTTTGAATCAAATTCAAGATCTTTCTAGATTTAAACAATGGTGTGAAGAGGTTGCTGGCGTGACATGGAGTTCCCTGGTGCATTGAGCAAGGGTTAAGGTTTGTGTAGAGCTAGGTTTGAACGATCTTGGTGGAGATTTTGAGTTGCATTTTTTTGCTTGTCGTGGTGTAGGGAGGGTGTCATCATCCAGAGAGGATGTTGAGAGGCCCTACTATTGAGGTAAGTTCTTTGTTTGTGTAATGAATTGGAAAAACTAGGCATAAATGTCTCTAGACTTACCAACAACGATTTGAGAATCTCCAAAATTTGGTCATGAGATTATTGCCTCCAAACACACAACCTAGGGTACAATAGCCTTAATCTACCCCAACAACGATACTCTCCACTGTAGCCCACCCATTCCAACCACCTTCTTAATAATAGTAGGATGAAAAAGAAGAAAATAATTTTGATGATTCTTAGGACCTGTGTTAGTTTATGTACATTTACTTTAAGACTTCTATGTTTGTATTAAGGACATTATAATTATGTTTTTAATGATATGAATTTCATTGTTATTGCATTTGTTGATTGATGTTTGGGTTGTCTACATTCTATAGTTTTGATTGCTCCTGATTATGTTCAGGTTCAATGTGGTGGATAACAAATGTTGCCCACTTCACTTGAACTTGTTTCACCATTTACAAATGGACAACAAATGAATATCCGTCGGTAATTACCGATAGATATAGGTCATCGATAATTACCAGTAGACACATGCCATTGGTACCTATTGACAGTGTATATTCGTCAGTAATAATTTTCGACCAGAGATTATTCATAGATTTTAGTCTATCGATAATCCATCGAAAAACTTAAATTATCGACAAATTTTGGACGTTACCGATTCAATACATATATCGGTAATTCTAGTTTTTTCTGGTAGTGATGTGGTGCTTGACTTTTTTGTGGTTTTTATTATTTGTTATTTTTAAATTAATCCTATAGGTGTCATAAAGAATTAATTAATTTATTTTCAAACAAAACATTATTTTTAATCCCAACAACAAATCAACCAAAATCGAAACTCAAAATCACAATTCGGACTCACCTTCGATACTTAATGACTTCGATACTAAATGGAAGGCGACCAAATTGCACAAACCCATAACCATGTCAAGCACAATCCTCTAGTTGAAAAATTGTAGTCCCTAAATCTCCACAACTTTCATTGAAGAAACAACGTCAAAATAATCCTTCATCATTCTCCACTTTAGCTAAAAAATAAAACAACACTCTATATTAAAAAATAAATAACTGTCACTTAATCTAAAAAGAGAACTATTCAATATATTATTAATTGTAATTATTCACAATATCAATTTTTATTTATCATGTATATTAATTTGTGTAATCATTCATCAACATCAATTTAAGAGAAGATTTGGTAACTTATATAAATTACGTTACTTTTTGTAAGTTATTTTTATATTTAAACACATATATAATCAATATGAATCACACAATTCAATATCTTTTTTTATCTTTTATATATATATATATATATATTATTTGTTATATATAAAATATTTAAGATATTATTATGTAAAATATTATTTTATCGAACTAAAAATGTAATTTATGCTACTTGAATTCTATAAATATTCCATCATAACCTATCGTTCCTTCTCATCCTATTCCCCGTCTTGCGTCCTCTTTTTCCCATTGTTTCCATCAAATGTACGTCGAATTTAATTTAATTAATTGTTAATAATTAATGATATACTTAAGATAGATGACAAAAATTTCTACTTCAAATCGTTTAAAAGGATAAAACATTAAACTAAACTTTTTAAAGATGAAAAGTAAAATTAAATATAAGTTAAAAGATAAAATAAAAATAACTGAAATTATAATTAAATTAAAACAAAAAAAAAAAAACTAAAGTGCACCGAATGGATATGTGCGCAAAATCATAGTTCTTATACGTATGAGTTTCCCAAGACGAACTTATCCTTATTTACCCTTTCCAATCTTGATTTTCTTTTGATATGAAAGAAAAATGCGAAGCAATTTTTTAAATCATATAACGGATGGAGAAAGCCACCCATTTACGTATTGCATAATTTTATACATATCCTGAAGAGACATGATATCCAAAGCTATGTGAGTTTCATAAGAGCAAGTGGACTTATTTTGTTTTGTTTCAATATGAACCCATACTTGCTTCATAAAAAAGTCTAAGGTAGAATGATGATGCAATGTTGATTAGGTACTTTTATACCACATATATATATATATATATATATATATATATATATATATATATATATATATATATATTGATATCAAATCTAAGTCAGTCTCATCTTGAAAAAAAAACACTCATAAACTTATTATTTTATTATATTATGTTAAAAGTAATTTTTTACATAGGTCTAATTTTTGTTAAAGTTTTTTGGATGATTTGTTATTGGGTCAAAACCTAATTCATCATTAATTTCTTTTAATGGAAATTTCGTACAAGTAATGGTTGTTAATGAGGTACTCTAGTTAAAAATCCATCTTATGGAGAAAAGATTTATTTCATAAACTCGTGTATTAGGATTTTGAATTGGTGGTGTTTATTCTTTAGAAGAGTTTGACTTTGATTTTCATTATTTTTTTATAAATAATTTTTTAAGCTAATATCTCATTTCATTTGATATAATGTATTTATACTCTTTGTAAATTTTCCTATGTAATATAATCTCTTTGTAAATATATTAGCCCTGAATTGGTTTATATTGGACATTGAATTGATATAGAACCTTGGACTCACATTTTGCTTATGCTATCGTAAAGGTTGAAGCATTGAAGGCCACACTTGGTTGCTTTGTTTTGTGCGTTGGAAGGGTCCATTAGAAACTTTGGGTGGAAGAGCTTAAGAAATGTGTTGTTAAATTATAGAGGGGGTGGGGGCAGTCATCCTTCCTACTTTTTTTCTTGTGGTTGGGACTTATACATCCATGGTCTTGTGTCTCATTATTTTCCTATTTTTGCGAAGCAAATTTTGGGTGACAGCTTCATGAACGTGTCCGATCTAAGGACTCATTCTGTGATAAATATCTTTTAAAAAATAGTTATATATTTTCAAATATAATATATAATTATTGATTTTTACATAGACATCTTTAAAAGGGTTAAGAGAACATATGTGATCAATTTCGATAAATTGTTACTAATAATAAAAAGCATGTTCGTTTTTTCTAGCGAAAAAAACGCAACTAGCTTAATACTATTCTAATCTTGGTTAGTGACTTCATTCTATACTAAGTAACTCGAATTAAAATAGCTCATAAATGACTTAAGCAATTCACCTTTAACCCTGTCTCAGTCATATGGGACATAATAGCTACTCTAGAAAAAACAACTTTTGTCAATCACCCCGATGTCACGGACTGGATGGTCCAGTCTTAAAATAAATTTGATCATTCAGAGAAAGTTATGGAGGTCAGACCAATAAGGCTGCAATGTCCCAAAAGGAACAGAAGATAATAATGAACTTGCATCAGTCCCGACTAACCGAAGTACTATCTCACTGCCTACATTAAATGGAGATTTTAATAAAAGGATATTTGTAGGTAAAGATGTTGTATGCTCTTAAAGGATTACTTTACTATTCAAAGCATAAATTTTCAAGTCAAAAGTTTTGATTGTTTTGGTCACATGTTTAGGCCTGTGATGAATGTTTCGAAGTGTCGTAGGTCCCTAAAGAAACATCTCTGACTATAGTAACCCGCTTTGATTGCTGGCATTGAATCGTTGGTGCCGTTAGATTTTTGCTTAACTTTTTCGCGTTTTCAGTTCCTCCGTTAGGTAGTATTATAAATTCCTCTTTCCACGTTTCCGAATTTTGGATTCTATACTGGGCCTTGCGTTAAAACTGGTTGGGTTGTGCTTTAGTTTTGGGTCTCATTTTAAGGGCTGTTTTTAAAACTATGATTTTATTGCTACCGGATGTAGTTGAGATGTTTCACATGTGGTTTTTTTTAACCAAAGTAGGCAAAAAATGGGGTGGTATTTACGTAATTGGGTAATTTTTTTTTACGAAAATAGGCAAGTTGGGCTATCTCAAAACAACTTTATACAAAGAAGAAATCATTGTCAATAGATTTCACCCTATCACTCACACAAGGTTAGTTTTGTTACCGTGTCATAGGCCTTCAGGAGGCACCTAGACTAAGATTTCCTACTACTGTCACCACATGAGTCAATTTTCTCTACTCGAGAATGAAAGATCATTAGAGTGTTAGGATAACTCCTAAGACTGAACTCTCTGCATTCATTCTAAAGATACTTGAAACCATACCGAAAAAGTCCCTCTATGGAACCTATTTTACCAATCGTGAAACCATTTGAATCCATATGAAACCATATACATATAATCTTTCACTTTTACATAGCATAGAAACATATATAACATTGATTATACTTCAAAGAACCATAAACAATCCAACAAGTCATCAAAAATCACGTGAGACCATTTCATATACATTAATACACAAGAATAATCCAAGAAGAACCACTAAACAACACAAAATCCCTTTAAACTCATACCTTGGAAAGTAAAAGAACTTTGAAACTCTCACCAACAACTCCGGGAGGGTCCAGAACCCCCAAAACGACCTAAAGAACGTCTAAAACTAATATCCAAAACCCCGAATTTGGTATTTCTAAAACCTGAAAAAGAAACCAAAACTGGTGCGGTAGTGCTCAGCGCCTAGAAGCTACCCCTCAGCGCCAAAGCCATTGGAATGGTGGCACTCAGCGCTGACGCCCCTAGAATGGGGGCGTTCAGCGCCAGAAACTGCCCCTCACCACCATATCAATTGACAACACATTGTTTTCATGGACTTTGATGCACTTGAGACTTGTTCTAATAATCAAAAGGGTTTCTTACACACTAGAATTGATATGAAAATACATTTATAACTAAAACATGGTACATCTTTGATCATTAGACCCAAACTAGGTGCATTACACCCATATGACAACTCCAAAAGTACCTAAACTCAAATCTACACTTTATAACTCAAAACTCTGCAAACTAAAGGTATGAAAAAGTCTTAAATGACTCAATAACAGATACCGAGACATTCCTTCTACACCAGACTCTCTAATTTAGAATCTCACTAGTCAAAACCCCTAAAATTAACTCCAAACCAAGCTAAACTCAACCTATCAACTATCAAATATTCTTGCATCATATTCTTACCATTCTCAAAGTTCAAAATAGTTTTAAACCACTCAAAGATAGTCCTAAACATTCAGTTTTACATCAAACTTGTTTCCTTTATATTTACAGCTATCAAAACCTTTGAAATTAAACCTAAAACCTACTAAAACCACTATATTGACCCATACCAATTTACCTATCAGATTTTTACCAACTCAAGGTGTTAATAAGTCACAATTAACATGAAACATCAGATTTCCCAATCCACCCTCTATCTCACAAACTTGCCTATTAAAACCCCTATTTTTCAACCATAAAACTTAGTTATTTGATAACTACTCATCCAATAAACATTCCTATCAAAAACATTCATTAATTCAGTTTCAATCCATGCAATTATGACAACACCAAATATACAAATCACATCATTCAAAGTATACAAACATTATGTTATCTGTAATTATTATCTAAACACAAAGAGTCTTAAAAAATTCGTCACAATTACATTTAATTCATAAAGATACTAAATTCATACCGCACACATAATTTAAAGCAAAGTCAAACGTCTAGTTTCCCTTACCTTTTAGAAACTCCAACCAATTCTAAAGAACCCTACTTTGCTCCCTCAGCTCCAAGAAACCAAACAACATCTATAGACAACGAAAACATGATAAAGGTATGCCATTAGAATCACTGATCAATAGATAACCTAAGAGAAAACTCAAACCATACATGCAACAGAGAAAGCTCTCAATAAGATAACGAAAAATGTGTTTAACGATAGTGTTAAGACAAGATCGTCTAGAGAATAAACTGTCTTAGTCACTCAGGTTTTTTCGTTTAACAATAAGCATTAAACGAAATACTGTTGTGTATGAAAATCTTTTCAAAAGAAATAGTGTCTAAAGAAGAAATATTTTGTAACGTCTGAAGCCAGGCTTATGAGTATAGTTTTCTAGACCAAACTGTCTAATGAAATAAAATCATAAACAACGTCTAAGAAAAGAAAGTATATCTCATTGAAATCACACTAGTGCAAAAACAACATATAACGTCATGCATTCAACATCCAACCACTGAATAGCCAACGTTAAAAATGAGTGGTGACATTCTTGTAAATAAATGCAATTATTAAACGTCGTTTAGAATTGTAATTCGACGTAAAAGGATATAAAACGTCGAATGCCCTTTAAATTTGACGTCAAAAGGTTAGTGAATTCAATAAAAATTTGAGTGAGAGATTGAAAATTCATTCACTTTATCTTAGCGCGCGATACCCTCTTCTCTTCTCAAACTTTTCTCGAACGAAATTTGACAAGCATCACATGTAATCTTTCTTTCATTTGATACAAATGCATCTTATTTAACTACTTTATGTATGATTTTTGTTTGTTTTAACCGATTATTTTCGTGCTCTTGTCTTTCATAGGCACATTCTGCTTTCTCTCTCACTGGTGACGAAACTTTATTCCGATAAACCCACCTTTTGAAGGTTAGTTTTCGTTTTCGTTTTGAAGAATTTATGTTTGAACTTGTTTGTTGTTTTTTTTTTGTTGAACTTGTTTGTTGTTTTTGATTGGTTGAACTTGTTTGTTGTTATTTGATTGAACTTGTTTGTTGTTGGTTATTATTGTTTGTTGTTGATATTACATTACACGTTCATAGTTCATGCTTTATAAAATACCAAAAACTGAAATTTGTTGTTTGTCTGCTTTTCAGGTTTCGTAGAGTTGTAAAAAAGGATCACAATTAATTAAAAAAAATTGATTAACGTCGAATATTGACAAAATTCGACGTTAACGTTAACGTTGTATATTGAGAAAATTCAACGTTAATTTAACGTCGAATTTTTTAAATTCGACATCAATTTAACGTCTCCTAATATGACGTCGTTCACGATTTCACTGTTAAAAGTCCAAAATATTCGACGTTGTACACGATTTTTGTACTAGTGTCATCTAATAGACTATATGAGAAAACAAGCTAACATCTCATGAAATGAAAGTCTGTCTCTTTAATACATTATAATGCTGAAGGAAAATCTTATTCAAATACAATATTATCTCAAGCAAAACTTTTTAAAGAATACATTGTCTAATGAATGACCATTAAATGTTATAACCTTTGAAGTAACACCTAATGTTCATACCATCTGATGATACATGTTGTATGTTTTATCAAACGATACATTTATAATGACATGAAAAATGATAAAATGTCTTGAACATGCAATATAGTCTAACGCTTATTAACATTCAAAACATTTAACACACATAAGATAAAGTACTTCAATGCTTGTATACTTTGTTCTTAATATTTGTGCGCATCACTAAAATAGAAATATATGATCAAAATCATTGCATCCAAGAAAAAGACATTGTGAGATAAGAAGAACGTTATAGGAATGTTTCCCTTGAAGCCTTATACTCTATCTCATCATATAAGCTCAATTTTGCTTAAGGTTATGAAAGAGCTCCAACCTCTAGAAAGTAGACTAAAGTATGACTTCTCACCTAAAGGCTACCTCCTTTCCTGAAGTCAATTTCTTTGTCTAATAGTCATCTTTCAAGAAAAACTATACATAGAAGAAAGTTTGAAGAGAAGAAAAGGAGAATGATAACGAAAGAAGAATAAGAACGCAAGAAGGATAACATAAAAGGAATATAATAGTGAACTCAAGCTCGCTACATTCATATATCGTTTGAAGTTGAATATCTTTTGAGAGAAAATTCTTAGCAAATCACATAACTCGTAATATTGTTTATATAATCTTTTTGAGAGTTATCATGTGTACCTTTGCTCTTAACACTGTTTTGTTGTAAATTTTGAAGAGAATTAAAACACTTGTCTAGATGTATTATCTAGGTTTGAGACTAGAAGTGGTTAGAATACTTGAGATTAGAAGTGGTTAGAATATTTGTAAACCAGGAGTGGTTAAACTCAAACTAGTCGTGTTGACTAGGTGAACTAAAAGTGGTAAGAATACTTGTTGTAAACTTGGAGAGGTAAAACTCGTGTAATATTGTAAAAGATAAGGGAGAACTTGATGTAGTTCAAATTGAGTGAGCCAGTATAAATTATGTGGTTTATTGCTTTGTTATTTAAAAACATTTTCCATTTACTCATCTTATAAAAACCAACGTCTAAACATCTTACAAGTTATTTATTTCCTTTACAAACCATTAGACTTTGCTTTACGAAAGAATTTCAAAAACACTACTTTCTCGTACATGCATTAAAAGCGTTAGATGTTTCTGAAGCGTTTAGGCAATGTATGTGTAAAAGCTTTTAGGCATAGTATTTGTATAAACTTTTATATGCATAGTCTGATGGAGTCACGTTCAATGTTTAGAATATCATTTCTGCATACAACGTTTAGTGAACTTATCCTCAACAATTTATTGGGTTAAATATTATTTCGTTAGACATTTTTATTAAATTTTAAAACAAAATTTGCTTCAACGATTTGGTCTTAACATAAAATTAATTTATAAGAAAAAAAATCATATAACAAATCCTGGAAAACCTTTCCAATATATACGATAAGCTGAAAGAATAACTAGTGATGAAACAAACTCAAATACATTCTTGAACACACAGAATGCTTGATCTATTGGACATACGCTAATGGATTTTCCTCATTCGTTCTTCTTCTTTTTCTTGTGTAATGTATGTGCAATTTGGTTGTTTAGCCTATAAGTAATGAAAAAGTTCCTTTAGTCTTTGAAATAAAAAATTGGTCTAAAATCCAAAGCAAAGAGTCTATCCATATTGTCATTTCCAGCTTTCATTTTATATGATAAAGAAGACCGGAAAGAAAGTGATTTATGATAATACAAATATTACTTAAACCAAGTCACCTATCACATTAAAGGTATTTTCTTTCATATGTCAGTTCCTTATCCATCTCGTAATCATCCACTAAGAACTAGATGGCCACCATGTTTTTATTATATTTAATACCAATGCACCACTATCTTATTTGTACGAGAGAAAATATTGAAATTGAATTTTTTAAATAAGGTCATACCTTTTCTATATATTTTTCTATCACATTGGATTTGGAGATTTATTTAATTTTTCTTGTTATCTTAATGCTATTGATCCAACCATTTCAACAAACATAATGAATATTGAACGTGATTTCTTAGAAAAATAACAAATATGATCCGTTTAAGCTTGATTTGATATTGGTTTGTCAAAAATAAATTGGGTTGGGCTGACTTGCCAATTGAAACGAGTTGAATTTTACAATGGGTGTTGCTCCCTCCACCACTCCAAGTGCTCCTGCACCTCTCCATTATTTCCTTTTATTTCAAAAATATTCTACACCTCCCCATTATTTTTTTTTATTTCAAAAATACCCTACACCTCCCCGCTATATTCAACAATCTTTCTCTTTCTCTCTCCTCATTAATGGAGCATTCACATGGCTCAGATTTAAACTTGTGATATATTGCAAAATTTTATTTACATTTTCCCTTAAATAAGTTTGATTCAATCTTATTTTCACTATTCAATATATTTTTTTTTCTTCAAATTATTTAATAAATGGTAAAATTTTGTTCTAAATTTCTAGAAAAATGTTTATATATATGTGTTTTTTTTTACATTTAATATCTATAATTTTTAACATTATATTATGTTTTAACTTACCGACATGTTTGACTCAAATAACTTGAATAAAGTATTTAATTTATTAGATAAATAATATAAAAATATTATTAAATACTTAAAATATAAAAGAAAAGTTATTTGTTAAAGATTTGAAATTTATTTAGTTCTTTCGTCATTATAAAGTTAGTATATAATAATAATAATAATAATATATTATTTACTATTAATATTTATGTTTATTATTTTGTATTTGCATCTAACTTTTAAGTTTATAAAATGAAAGTGGTAGAAGCACTAATATTGAAGTTTCCTCTGAATTTTATATTTTGCAATATATCACAAGTTTAAATCTAAACCATATAAATGCTCCATTAATACATAGAGAGAAAGAGAAAGATTGTTGAGGATAGTGCGGATGTGTAGGGTATTTTTGGAATAAAAGAAAATACTGGGGAGGTATAGAGTATTTTTGGAATAAAAGAAAATAGTAGGAGGTGCAAAAGCACTTGGGGTGGTGGAGGGAGCAACACCCTTTTACAATTTGGTCCGGTTCATTATCAGATTGCCAAGTTGGTCCATCTATTTTTTTTTTTCGATCATCGAATGTATAATATCACATGAAGATAGATTGAAATTCTTTATTTTCTATATTAAAACGACTACCTCCTAGGTTATTTTAGATCTTGGTCGAGTTGTACCAAACCTTAGCCAAGTTGAATGAAATCTTAGTTGGATATTTGGATTGTGTTAATATGAAGTGTTAGGTTGTATTCAATTTTTTTAATAAAATCAGATTGTTGAGTGGCCTGATAAGCTACCAAGCTTGACAGACCAAATTGATTCGAACTTTCGAATTGAAAACGCTATTTCGACTTATCTTTTCTATCCAGAGTAAGAGGCTGACCCACTTGACATATTTTGTCATCATTAAACAATACTTTAAATGAAAGTTATGATGAATACATTTTTTCACATAAACATAAAATAAGATCAAGTTCACATGTTATATTTACTAAAAATAAAAGACCCATTTATACATTTTATTATTACCATAAATATATTACCGAATTATACAAGTTTAAGGGGTTTGAATATCTTAAATAATAATATTTCGGTTTCAATAATTTGGATAAGAAAAAGAACAAAAGTATCAATAAAAGTGAGTTTATTGCATTAATTACTCATTGAAAAAGTTGGTGAATATTTTATACCAATTGTCTAATAAATTCAAAAATAACTTTATGTCAACTCAATGAATACAACTTAATTGATAAAAAATTGTGACTATACCACTTTGTGAGAAAATATTAGTACTCAATAAAAAAGTTAAGTTATTTGAAAGAAGATATTAAAGTGTAAGAGATATACCTACTATTAATAGTGCGGTAGCATGTGAGTTAAGTTTTCAAGAAAATTCAAATCAATTAAACTTTTTTCTCTAAACTGAAATCCAATTAATTTTATGAAAAAAGTGCATTCATTCAATTTGGGAGCGTAATTGATGTTGCACTTTTAGTTCTTGCTAACGAAAATCATTAGCAAATCAGAGTCCAAACTAAATGCCAAATAACACTAGTTGGTGGTTGAAAACTATCAAGTTTGTTTGCTTAATTTATTCTTCTACTAAAAACATTTTTACTATCTTTATTAAAAAGTTTAATAAATTTATTAAATACGGTTGTTCATAGGACAAATTTGCATAATCTGGGACAAAATATGTTCATCCAACGAAGTCAGAAAAGTTTCCTTGGCTATTTCCAAAATCCATCATGCTCCCTCGTAAACGATCAGATAACAATTATTCTCTCTCCACCAGTAGGCTATTAGGCTCCATATCGTTTGGGCCTTCGATGTCTTGAAAAGCCTATCCCACTCAGAAGCTGCCTAATAAAGTTTGGGATGTTTATTAAAGGGAAAATATTTTTTAATAATTTTTTTTACAAAGTTTTTTACAACAGAGCGTGGTAGTTTATGATTCACCTATTTAAATTGATCTGTTCATATATATATATATATATATATATATATATATATATATATATAATAAAAAAGTTGTTAACATATCATATATCATAGTATTAGAATAAATATAAAATAAAAATTGAGAAAAATAGATTTTGTATGTTATTAGAAGAGGTTTTTAATATCACAACATATGATCTTTAACAATTTTTTTTTTAAATCTATGAAAATGATCAAATTTATTCAACAAGTGGTGCATATATATAAATAAATGATTTATATGATTATTTTCATGTGCTCCTGATGTCTTCTTGAATATAGATGAGTCTAATGCATCACATTTTTAAGTCAATTTCTGTTTTTATCTGTGCAAATCTTTTCTGTTTGTTCTCTGTAATATTTTGTTTCAACCTTGTATTGAGATTGTGTTTCTGCTTAAAATTCTCTTTAAATTCTAGTATTTGTTGATTTCCATTTTCCAGTGTCTTTCATGTTTTGATGTGTTGGTTCTACTGAAGCTTTAGATAGTTTTAATTCTGCACATAAATATGAAATCCTGCATGCACATATTACTTGTTTAAATCTCAATTAGACTTGTTGGCATTTAGGTATTCCTTCTCTGTTTGTGATTTTGGCTTTTACATCTAAGTATCATATTAAATTGGAAAATGTCATTCTACAAAAGCATGGTTGCATCATTGAAAATCTGAAATTGCATTCTAGACTTAGGTTGTCACATAGAACTTAGGTTCAAGGAGTAATTTTAGGTTCATCTCTCACATTCTTGCATCATTCTAAACTTAAGCATACCATTGCATGTGCATATTATATGCATGATTTAAAATATAATTTCAGTTGTATAGTTGAACACAAAAATATTTTGAGTAACCTATATTATACTTGTCATAAGTGAGATATTAGAAATTCTCCATTACGTAGTAAATAACTAATTTGATTGAAGTTACCTGAACAATTTGGAGATATGACTATTTCCGATGGTACTTTACAAAGATTATTGAAACTCTAAAGATTAATAATTTCCATATCTACATATAACTACTTAATTAGTTGGATAGTTTTTCAATACTATATTAAAAATTTAGGACTTGGTCAAAACCCAAGAGAGGATCATGATCATAGAAAAAAAAAACATGCATTCACATTCTGAGAGAACAAAACTTTTAAATAAACCCACTTGAAGTGCTTTTCTTTATCTCTTCGCTTCTGTTTTCTTTGCCTTGTGTAATTATCTCCATTCGTTTTTCCCACTACGATTGGGCGCTTTCTTATCATTCTTTCAAAACATTTTTTGTAGTGCTTTTTTTTGTTTAATCGCATATAATGTACAACTTTAAAGCTGTAAGAAAAGTATATTTCTTTCTTTCTGTAATATCCCAAGAATAGATACCACATGAGCCGGCATAACACACACACACACACATATATATATATATATATATATATATATAAACAAACACATATCTTCATTAAAGCCTTCTAAAATTATATGTATTAACCAAAAATATAGTTAACCTTCTCCAAAGCACTAACCAGTAAACTCCAAACCCCAATCAATATGAAGTTATAGCTTCGTAATTTCAGTATGAGTACATCTAACTATACTAAATACTTATATCAAATAAAATTATTTTTCGCAAAAAAATCATTATATTCTATCTTAGAGGATTGAAAACAAGAAACTATATATTTTTTGTTATATATATTTTCAGGGATATGTCGAGAATATAGATATCGATCTCATTATAGAAAGAATTGGGTATCTCATAATTGGAGAACTAGTCGTTACATACAATATTGATAATGAATAATAGAATTTGAGTATATAAACTTATATCTTGAAAAATCAATAAAGGTCCTAAGTAAATGAGACTACTTAAATTATACATTAATAACAACAACAAATAAATTCCACTAACTTAGAAGATACCAAGTCATTACAGTTATCCTATCATAATTATAATTATATATAATGAGTTTCTAAAACTAAGAGTGTCTATACAAAGGCTAAGCGTTTTAAAATAGTTAAAACATCAAATATACGTAGGAACTAATCATATTGTCTATACATTAGTACCATCATCGTCCATCACCTACTTCAATGAAAAATCAACCTCTACTCATACTAATTAGGTGATCATTGCAAAAGAGAAACACAAGCAAACATACAAACAAAACAGAAGGGTAAACTAATTTTAACAAAGAAATAAATATGCAATTTTAGATCAATAATATAAAAATTATACTTTCAAATCAAGCAAATCATAAGCATACATGTAGGCTCTACACTTAACCATCCATATACATGTATTGATGTCAAACTCTGTCAAGTTCTGCACTTGTAGTGGTAAAACAACTAGCCTACCCAAGCTACCACACAAGATTAGTCCATCAACCACCTATGGTCAAAGAACAACCCATAGACTAGGACCTCTTACTACTCCTCATGACATAACTCACCCTTCTCTACTTGAGATTGAATGATTATTGGAATGCCAAGATAAACCCCTAATACATAATTCTTACATCAATACATACACTACTTGGAACAACCACAAAAACTTCCCCTTGGAATTTCTTTCACACCATTAATTAACTATACATACAACCATGTTTGCAAACCATACAACATTAATAATTCCATACAAGTAGGCATTGAATCTAGGGTTAAATATGTTTTTTGTCCATTAACTTTTAGTTAAAATTGGAATTAGTCCATATTTGAAACTTTGACCTATTTTAGTCTCTCAACTTTAGAAATGTGTGAATTTAGTCCTTTTAACCAAATTTTGTTAAGTTAATTTGAAGTTCTAAACACGTTTTCCAGCTAACATTGAAGCGAAAATGTGCTAAACGGTGTAAACAACTCAAATACTATCAGAAAATACATTTAAAATGTCAAATAAACTTAACAAAGTTTGGTTAAAAAGACTAAATCCATGAATTTCTAAAGTTGAGGGACTAAATTAGGTTAAAGTTTTGAAGATGGACTAATTCCAATTTTAACTTAAAGTTAAGAGACCAAAAACATATTTAACACTTGAATCTATATAAACTAGTTCAATCAAGCAAGCATAAGAAAATGCAAAAAACACAAAATAACTTTGAAGTAGATTGAGCTTAATGCCAGGTATGGCGCCCAACGAACCAAACCTCTCGTTCAACGAGCCAGATCTCTCGCCCGACGAATTAAGGAGAAAAGGTTCTAAACTTAAAGGGGAAGAAAGGACACTCAATGCTAAAAAAACATCGCTCATCACCTAGAAAATATAAGCTCACTATTTTTTGAGTGCTTAGCACTACACATGGCCGCTTAATGTCACAGTAAAAATAAAAAAACTTTGATTCACTAGTGCAGCAAAAGAATGCAACAACAATTATTTTAGACAATAGGCAATAGTTCACAAACCCAGACATATTAAGGTGAGGTAGAAAAGGGGAACAGGGGGTTTGGCTTTAGTTCAGAACCGAAGCCACAAGTTGAAGATTTTGCTTCTATAATAAGAAAACCAAAGCAGTAAACCGAAAAATTAATAAAATAAATATAATTTTTGGTTTCAAGCAGCAGTTCCAATAGTAAACGCTACCATAGACCCTCTTTTGCTTCGGTTTCTAGATGAATCGCTGCCACAAGTCCAATTTTATTTAAAATACTTCTTTAAGCATGCTTAAGGTTTTATATTCCCCAAAATGCCCCATTAAACCTCCCTCATGCATCTCTTTAATGAGGAATTTTCTATGTGAACCTTGTGCAATAAAAGTTTTGCCCTTTTTGAAAAGATACCCATCCTTCAAATACAAAATGGTAGAGAACTCAAAATCTTGAGAATACAATTCAGATATGTTATTAAATCCAAGAATTTAGGCTCCTAAAGTGGGTAAAAGAATATTTATTCTTGATAAAGCATCAACCACAATATTAAACTTACCCTTCTTGTACTTAATAACATATGAAAATTGTTCTAAGTACTATGACCATTTGGCATGTCTCTTTTTCATTTTGTCTTGTCCTTTCAAATACTTAAGTCACTTATGGTCACTATGAATGACAAACTCCTTCAAAATAAGGTAATGTTCCCAAGTTTGAAGGGCTCGTACAAGTCCATACAATTCTTTGTAATAGGTGGGATAATTACAAGAGGCACAGTTTTTCACTAAAGTATGCAATGTGTGTCCTTCTTATAATAAAATCGCACCTATATCAACTTTCAAAGCATCACACTCTAGGTCAAAGGTTTTAGAGAAATTTGGCAAAGGTAGAATGGGTGCCTTAGTGAGTTTCTCCTTGAGAAGATCAAACATTTTTTGTTGTTTCTCTCCTTAATGGATTGTAACATCCTTTTTCACTAGTTCATTGAGTGGTGAAGCTAGACTAGAGAAATTAGGAACAAATCTTCTATAGAAACATGTCAAACCATGGAAGATCCTAACTTCTCCTTACCATGAGAAGGTTGCCTTCACAAGGAAAAAAGTCTTCTCCATTGGACTCTGATGACTTCTCACTTTCACTCTCACTAGATGTAGACTCACCTTTACTACTATAGAGATCAATGCCCCTTATGATGATAGTTCTCTTGGTGGGGAACTGAGTTGCTATGTGTCCTCTTCCTAGACATTTACAACATTTAATGTCACTAGTGCGAGTGTGTGTAGAGAACTCTCCCTTTCCCTTCTCATGTTCCTTGGCTATATTTTTAAGTGGTTCTTCTCTTTTAAAGCTCTTTTTGTCATAGGAACTAGAGTGAGCTTGAGTTTTCTAAGAAGTTCTTCTCAAGTTTTGTTGTTCTACCTTTATAAACATTTGAACTAAATAATTCCAATCTCTATAAGGTAGAAGCTCAACTTTATCCTGTATGTCAAAATTAAGACCACTAGAAAATCTAGCCAAAGTGATTTCCTCATTGTCAATTATGTTTGCCCTTATTATATATAATTCCATTTTCGGTCTATACTCCTTGATGGACATAGACCTCTATTGAAGTCTTTGGAGTTTATCCATGAGTTCCTTATTATAGTAGGAGAGAATGTGCCTCCTTCTTAGGGTAGACTTAAGATCACTCTAATATCCAATAGAGGGATCATTATGGCGACACCTCTCTTGGACTAAAGAAATCCAACAATACATGGCATAGCATTAAAAGCTAAGGGTATGCAATTACACCTTTCTTCACTAACTTGGTGGCAAGCAAAGATTTGTTCGACCTTCATTTCCTAGCCAAGGAAGGCTTCTACATTATCTTTGCCATGAAATAAAGAAAAGTAAACTTTAACTTCTTTAGGAGTAGGTTCCATTCTTTGTCTTAGAGATAGAAAATTGTTGATAATAATCTCCTACTCTAAGAACCCTGTGCTCAGAGGGTAACTATTGAATTCAAAAGATGGACTCAAACACAAGCAAAGATGAATTTAAAGACACTTAGACCTACTCGGGCTGTAGTATAACAAGGCTTAGAGTTTAATCTCTTGTAGCCAAGTCACTCCTTAAAATGCAAATTAAAAGCAATGTGAATTCCTAAGGTGAGGGTTGTATATAGTTTTGGCTCCAAGCACACTCACAGACTAAGTTCAATTTTAAAGTTGAAATTTAAAAGAGTTGCTAAGAAATGGAAGATTCTTCCAAGATTAAAAGGCCTTTTAATAAGTAGTAAAAACAGATTACAAATACAACAAACAATGGACAAACACTCTCTCTCGGTTTTGATGTGTGCACTCCACCAGCCATTCTTTCTCTCAGCTTTTAGAAATTTAATTCACCAATTCCCTTGCTGTTTGCTCACTCAAACTTTTGTTTAGACTATTATTTACTCTTGCCGTGAAAACACTTGGCTCAAGAGTGTCTTCCAAGCCTTCGCCTCTTAGAAGGCTACCACTAGTTAGGGTTAGCTTCCTGGAAATATTTCTGCACCAACACAAATTCACACCACCAGCATGTTCCAAAATAATAAAAGCAATGAAACGAAAATTAGAAAGTAGCTGAAAAAGAATTGTGACTGACAAATCCAAGACAGCGAAAGAGGACAAGCAAGAAACAAATAAGTTGTGAAAGAAGGATAACACTCAAGCAGAAACTAATGATCAGGTCTACAATAAGATGAACCAAATCTAAAATCAAGGAAAGATACTACAAGTAAGTTGAATCACGCATGACAGAAATAAATTTTGCAATGCTTAAAAGGAAGATTACAAGTCTTAATTTTCAATGAGGCTTACTCAAATTAATTTGACTAATATATCAGATAATGCAAAAGTTATCAACGTATTGTGAATTGCACTTTGAATTTTCTTTTACTATGCTCATTCAAGGCTTCGGCCAACAACTTCTTTTAACATATGGTTCTTTTTATTCACAAGGCCACTTCAATACTGTTATAATTCAGATACTTTTGCTACAATTCACAATATGGTAATGAAGTTATTTTAATTCATCTTAGCAGCATGCAAGTCATGATTGTCGAAAGTGATTCAACTTAGAAGTTTAAGAACGGACACAGCAAAAGCCACTCTCGGTCAGTGCAGTATTTTGAAAAGAAAATAGATCAAACAGTGACTACACAGACTTCATTTCATGGCCACAAACAATGACTTACTGCAGAATTTTAAAACAGAACAGCAAAGACTCAAAGAAATGTAGACTTATGAACTTGACAATGATCTACTGTCAAGCATGAAAATCACACTCAAAGACAATAACATCTATTCCAATGTCGGGTAATTGGTTTAAAAATCAATACTGCTGTGAGCAACTTGCACCCGAGCTCCTATCACGCATTTCATGGCTCATTTTAGTGTTCAACTACTTGTCATATTGTTCTATTACTTGAACAATTGGCATTTGAATAAACTCAAGTTAGATTTAGGCTTTTAAATAGGGAGTTCGTTAAAAATAGGCAAGGTTCAAGCTAGACGAATTGTGCAAAGAAAATTATAACCTCATTTTTTAAGCAATGTTTTTTTAAAAATTTTATCTGACTTAATTTTATTTCCATAAAATTATATTTTCCGATATTACATGTCAAAACGTTCAAATTCACGTTATTTAGAATTATTAGTTAAAATTCTAAATTTCACAAAATAAACATTTCTTCAACTATCTTTAATCATGTTTGTAAAAATTTATACTTAATAATATATAGTCAAAAAAAAGTTTTAAAGACATTGGATATGATTGAATCAATTAAAATTTACTTTCAGTATATTAAACACCAACATATTTTGATATAAGTATTTACTTTCCATGTAAATTAATAAAGATTATTTGCTGTAGAACTAATGAGTAATAATATTATAAAGATCAAAATTCCAGGTCATATACGTATTTATCAACAAAATGTAGTCTCTAGGAATATCCCAGACAAATTAAAAGGCATGTTGTTGAATTTAAAAAAAAAAGTGTGTGAGAGTTTTAATTAAGAGTACGTGTAGATGAAGGTTCCCTTTAATTTTTGGTGGCGTGCGTGTGGGTGTGAGGTGTAAAATCTGAATCAGAATAGCTTCATCCCATAACCTTTGCTTTTTCCACCTCACCAATTGCTTGTCTCTTCTTCCAAAGTGACCACCTTTGAACCCCATTTCCTTTTTAAGCCCTCCACTATATTATTGCACTATAACATAGTGAAATAGCAAGACCAAGAAGAAGGAGAAGGAGAAGAAGAAGAAGAAGAAGGAGAAGAAGATGGGAGATTGGGGTCCAGTTTTTGTGTCAGTGGTGCTTTTCATTCTGCTGACTCCAGGGCTTTTGGTTCAGATTCCAGGAAGAGGCAGCTTCATAGAGTTTGGAAACTTCCAAACAAGTGGCTTATCAATATTGATCCATGCTATCTTATACTTTGCCCTTGTTTGCATCTTCATGTTAGCAGTTGGAATTCACATGTACATGGGCTAAGTCGTCATCATCATCATCATCGTTATCCCATGTATACACTTTAGTATATACTTTTCTTGTTTTGCTTCTGTCTCCTTTCTGTTTAGGGATGTCACTTCTTTTCCTTGTAACGCCCTTTTTTCTTCATCTTTCAATAAATTTCTTGGAATCAAGCTTCTGAATTAATTAATGAGAAAAACTCAGTTTTTGATGCATCACTTTTTTTTTTCTTCGTTTCCTCTTGATTTGCTTTAGTTAGAAAGAACTTGGATGTTGAGTGCGTGGAAACAATTATTTAACGTGAATTAAAGATTCTCTCTTCTCGTTACACTTCAAATAATTAATAAACAAGCAAATTTCTCTCATTTTATTTACTGAAAAGTTTTGTGTGCACCTTTCTATTTTTTAATATCCTTCTTACAATTCTCCGATATGTAATAAAAGGTAATTTTTTTTTTATCTTTTTAGTTGATTCATCTTAAATAATTTTTAATTTAAAATAAGATATTGTTTTATTGATATAGGACGACTGATGAGTAGAAAATCAATTGTTTATGTATTGTTCTTATACGCTTCAAATGGGACACGAGTCGGTAAAAACATGTTAATGGGTTTATTATTTTTTGAAAGAGAAAATAATGAGAATTCTCTTGGTTCATTATAGTGTCCAGTTATTTGGAAATGTCACCAAAGAGTTTCATGAAGAATTGGACATATTGGAAATTTTACATTATTAAGAATTAATATAATCAATTTTTAATATATAACTTGCTATAAATAATATGAAGTTTTGCTAAATTTAGAAGTTTATTTTCTGAAATAGTGTTATAATTTACCTTAATAAGCTTTTATAGACACTGAATTATAATTTTTTAAAATATTATGAAAAACCTAATTATTTTAAGGTAAGAAGTGTTGTTTATTTGAGTGGATTTTGATGTAAGTGAGAGTGAATATGGAAGTAAATTTTTCTAAACTATCACCTCAATCAAATTCTATACTAATTCTCACAAACTTTAACTTTACTTCCAACTTCATTCTCATTTACCTTCAAATCCATTCAAATAAACAACAACAAAATTTATCTTCAAATTCTCTCAATCACTCCATTACAAATCTATTCAACTGAACAAAGTCTAATTGTTAAGACAAAAAGAATTAAAACGCTGCAAAAGAAAAGAAAAAAAAAACTAACTAAAAGGGAGCAAGATAATACAAGAAGGAGCTAAGATATATATATATGATGCTGTTAAAAGTAGAGAATCTATAGATTAAATAACTATCACAGTAACATTCTACAAGTGTCATCATTGGTTTAAGTTAAAATAAATACAATATTATTCTAAGTCTATTCAATATTATCTTTCAACACAGGAAATCTTTTTTAGATCTTCGTAACCCCATCCTGATATGACATCTTTTATTCGTAAGTTGAATCTTACTCTAGCAATGTTCAGGTTATATAATTATTTAGTTTATTTAATTATATATTATTGTTAAAAGTTTGGTTATAATAAAAAACTGTGGGCCGTCCACAAATAGTTAATATAAAATTAAAAAGACATTTTCGCCCTATAATACTCCAATAATTTTATTATGCACTTCTAAAAAATTTTAAAATTTTAAAACTATCCTTTATAATTAAAACAACCTTACACTTTATTTTTGATATTTAATCGAATTTTAAAATTTGATAAAGCTTTTAAACAATTCAAATTTAAAAATTCAATAAAAATAAATTTTTTATCGAATTTTGAAATTTGATAAAGAAAAATATAACTTTTAAAATTGTTTTTAGAAATTAAAGATACAGATCAAATATTTGGAAATGAAGGGTGAAACAGCAAATTGAAAACTGTAATATTTAATTGGGCCTTGCAGAGCTTTAACCCTGTGATAATTTTGATTGCAGTTCTAAAAAAAAGTGCACAACTGTTTCCTTTAAAGATCTAGATTCTATATGCTCAAGCACAACTCAAGTGATTCTATACATGAATTTTATTTCTTTATATATAATTAAATATAACTTTAATTAATTATTTATGAGTTTAATCGGCATTATTGTTATATTGAAAATGACCAATAAAACAAAATTGAAGCAAATTGAACGAGCCGCAAGTGCACTGCATTGTTGTTGTTTGAATTTTGAACGGAGATCGGGATGAACCCTTCTCCAAGCCCATACATGGATGTAGAAATATCCTTTTAGAAACAAATCAACTAAATTATATAAGCAATTTCTATGTGATAAAAGATGAGTTCACGTGGATAAAAAGGGTTGCTCTAGATTTAATTTTTTGAACCAATTCAGTTTGATCCTATGTCTGGATAACTGAAAAAGAATATTATAGGGTCAATCGTATATCTATCGGACTGAAATGACTAAAATATGTAGTAATGGTTGAGTTTGTGTGATGAATATTGTACTTATTTTAATTTTAAAGTTATATTTATTCATATATTATGTGTTTTCCTTATGAGTGAAGTGTAAATTTTATTGTTTATTTTAGGTTTAATCCTTTTAGATATCCCTATTTGTGTAGGGTTGTCTCAAATAGGTCCTTGTATTTATTTTTATCTCAATTAGGTCCCTATTTTTGTAAAATTGAGTCAATTGAAACCTTGCTGTTAATTTTAATAGACGGCGTTAAATTTATTCAGTCGTGGCATGCTTACGAAGCAAATTTTAATGACGTGGCACACTGAGATTGTATTAGGTGGAATTTAATTATGCATTAGGTGAAATTTAAAGTATTGTCTTCTTCTTTGGTGTCCTCTTCCTGTTAGGGTTTTTGAAGTTGCAGTGATTTCACACAGATCATTCAAAAAGTATTTTATCTTTTATGTCAATCAGCAACCAGTGCCTCAATTCCGTTCATTCAATACAATATAAGGGGTTTCACTACAGGAAAAATGCAATTTACAGACGGGCTTTTACCGAAGGCTTTGAAGCCCTCGGTACTGAGTTAATTACCGAAGGCTTGTAAGCCGTCGGTATCGTCCTGGGTAATTTAAGTCCCAATTTGTGTTTTTCGATCCCCAATCTAATTCTCTTGTGCTTCGTCGCTTTCGTGCTTTCTTCACACAATCCCCTCCCTTTCTTCAGCCGTCAGTTTCTCGGTCAGTCAGCGGTGGTGGTCCGTCAAGGTGGTAAGTGGTGTGTTGATCAGTCGTCGTTGACGGTGCATGGTGGTTTTCGGAGTGTTGGACTAGGGTTCGTCGTCGGTCTGTTGCTTCGTTGAGGGTGGTGGTGTGGAGGTTGAGGGACTTTGTTGGAGGGGCCGCTGTGGGGTGTTGTCGTTGTCGTGGTCGTGAAGCGATATTCTGATAAAGGTAAGTTCCACAAAATTTCGTTCACACCGTCATGTTGATATTGCTGCCTTCATCTACTTTTCATTCATTTGTTCATTCACTTGTTAGTATATGATTGAAGGAACTTGGTTGAGGGAGTTGGCTGGAGTGGCCGTTGTGGGGTTGCGTCTTTGTCGTGGTGCATAAAGGTTGCCATCGTGAAGGGCTATCTCGGTTGAGGTAAGTTGTGCATTTAAAAATTGATTATGAGTTACAATGCTCTCTTGAGAATCTGTTTGATGTTAGTGTATGTTGTTGTTTGCTGTCTTGAATCTGTTTGATGTTAGTGTATGTTGTTGTTTGATTGAGAAAGATTGGTTTGTAATTGGAATAAGGGGCAAGGCACTGGCATGCCAGTGAGAAGTTTAAATTAGTACTAATAACAAGTCTGAATGGTTGCTCAATGGTAGGTTGAATACTCTAGACGTCTAAGTGTACTGAATGCCATTATTATTTTGACTGTAATTGTTATGTCTCTTAGTTGATTCCGCATTGAGACAGCTAAAATTGACAACAAAATTTGGTTTCTGGTTTTAATATAAAATCTCTGATGGCTGCTTAGTATTGTGTTCACTAATTTCATTTATATTTTTACCCAAAGTTAATTAGCTTCCTTTTAAAACCATCTACTGAATTAATAAAACTTTCTTTTTGTATGAATGGTTCTAACACGACCTCTTGATAGATTTATATTACAAGATATGAGGTTGATTTGATTCATTTTTGGACAAGTGTAAGTTTATAGTCCTTGAAAAGGATGAAATTTAATTCTGCTCTTCAAAGTAGTAATCTCTTTTTGGATCAACATCTTCTGTGTTTTTTTATGAGCATAGGGTCTTGGGTATTCCTTCTATCCGACATTAGTTTTTGTTTATTTGTTATGATACATGAAGGTAATGATTTCAAATTTCTGGGGCACTGAGCAATATGTTAGTATGACTGTACTGGAACATCTGCATCTTTTTGGGGTGTCTTGGTCTTAAGTTTTTTATATATTTCTTACAAATCTACCTTCTTAGGAGTTAAACCTCGAAGGTTTCCCCTATATCTCCATTTATTTTCCGAGAAAATCTTTCTCTTAAATTATATACATATTCCTCTTTAATCTTCCTTCTAAACTTAAACGTTGCACTATTCTCCTATATCTGAATTTTATGTGCTGGGAATTTCTATCCATCTTGCAAGGGAAAAAATAAATTTCTCAACGAGTGGCAAATAAAATGCAGCAATTTTAATATTTAAGAGAATTTTAAAAAGTGTTTCCTTGATTAATTATGCAATCTGTCAATGTGTTAATTTCAGGAAGTGTGGTGTCTAAAAAGGATGTGGCTGAAACCATTCAAAGGTTTAACATACAAGTCAATAATTTGACCCAGGTAAGCATATGACCTGTGTTGACAACTCTATATGTACTTCTTATGAAATTTTAATTTAAAGTAAGGATTCTAGGATAATTAAGTAGTTAAGATGAAAACAAGAGTATTCAAATCTAATATGATTTTATTATCTTTATTCTATAAGATTTATGTAGTTAAGATAATGATTATTTTATTTTAGTCCAATTTGATTCTCTTTTTTCTTTTACTTATTTATATTTTGTAATTAGGATCATTAGTATTTATTATAGCCATCTTTGCCTATAAGACACATATTTCTGACCAATCAAGCATAATAGATATCACTTTCTTCTAAATTGCATGGTTTGTTCTTCTCCGGATGAAGTTGCAGGGGTGAATAAAAAGCAACAGTTGTTGTTAAGACAATGCTTTATGAAATAAGAAAACAGTCCCCTTATATATGTTATCTTGTTCCCAACATCGGAGGCATCAATGTGTTGTATGAGCTTTGGAAGCAGAGCAGGCATGATGGTTTTCATTGAAACAAAAAGTTTGGCCACATCGCTTCTGTCATCCTGATGGTCCAAACCATGAGGGAGAGTCACCATCTTTACCAGTGCCTCCTCCTTGTTAACATTGTTATTCATCTTGCAATTCACCAAATTAACATTGTTATTGATCTTTGATGGGTATGTCTGTTGAGCAGAAGCTGAATCTTGGTATAAATGGCACTTTAGAATAGCTGTAGGAGCATACACCATTAGCATGTTTGAACCATTATATTGATCCCTTCAAAACAACCAATAAAAAAAGGTTGGTTCAAGAAAAATAAAGACAAGAGGAAGAAAATAAAGAAAAGGGATTTGGAGAGGGAGAGTAATACCTGGTGGAGGGTAAGCATAAACTTCACTGAAACACCAAAAATTAGAAATAGAAAATGAGAAGAGAGAATTATGAAAAAATATATCATTTTCCTGGTCAGCTCATGAGTGCTAAAATTATGTTAAATTAAGATTTTTTTAAAATAATCACTAACGATGTGGTATTATGGACAGAGTATGTTGATTTGAGAAGAGGAACCTCTGACCTCTCTCTCGTTCTCAGCCACCAACACCTGTTTTTTTGTTATTCTTTTTTGCTTCCTTTAAATATTTATAAATGTATCTTATATTATTTATGTCCAAGTCCAACAGATAAGCCTCCCTCTTCTTTCTTACACACACTGCGCACCTTTTCTCTTCTCTGTTGCTTCGTTTTTGTCAACAAATACTTACACATTACAAACCAATCTCTGTCATGTCAGTGCTCTCACTTCTCTTTTTTTCTCTGTTTCATATTTTACCAATTAGCTTCATAATAATGGATGTTCAATGTATTAATTGATGTTCAATGTATTCCTGATAATTGATTGCATATTTGAGATGCACATTATGCATGTTTGTATGTGCTTGAAAACTTATAGGCAGGTCTGTTTGTAATTGAAATTTGATATACAGGTTTGGATTGCACAAGAAATGCCATTTCGTGAAAGCTGCTCTGCAATTTACCGAAGGCTTTTGCCCTTCGGTAAATGCCCAATGTTGGTCATTACCGAAGGCTTCTGCCCTTCGGTAAATACCCTCGTTTGGTCATTACCGAAGGCTTTTGCCCTTCGGTAATTACCGAAGGCTTTTGGCCCTCGGTAATTACCGAAGGGCGAAAGCCCTCGGTAATTGTTAGCGACAAGGGATTTACCGAAGGATTTTTGGCCGTCGATAAGCCTTCGGTAAACACCCATTATCGACGGCCTGTGGCTTTTACCGAGGGCTTTTGGCCTTCGGTAATGCCCTACTTTTTTGTAGTGTTTATATATTCCAGAATCTTCAAATCTTAAACAGTAAATCTTCTTCCTGTTGGGTAATTGGAAAGTGCATCCCAAAGAATTGAGAAGCTCAACCAGATAGAGAAAACTAAAAAGAATACACCTTTCCAGATGCCTTTAGAGGCCAAGAAGTGGAACTTGGGGACAAACGTTCAAGAAATTAGGAACAAAGTACACAAATCCCATGTCCCACTACACATTTTTAACACTTAACTAAGAAATTAGGAAGAAAGTATACAACTTTCCTCTTCCCAATTCCTCTGAACCGCTTCCGCGATCGATCAATGTTCATTATCTGATTCAATTCCAAACCCTAACCCTATCAATTGCATTGCCCTCTTTTTCCCACCCCTTCAATGGCCAATGTCTCTGTCGTTGGGGAGTGGCAACTCCTTTACAACCGCTACTACCAAGGTCGTCGTTGCGCCCTTTGGCGGCCCAGTCGCCGTCATCAGTGACGACTCCAAGATCGTCCAGCTACACGCCGAGTCTGCCCTCCGCAAGCTTCGCCTCTTCTCTTCCTCCGGCGACCTAACCTCTCTCTAGGAAAAGAGTGCTTCAAGGACAACGTTGCAGATTGCGCGTTTTGGGGGAATGACTTGGTTTGCATCACTGAGGCTACCCAACTTTTCTACACGCAGATTTCAAGAACCCAAGGGCGGTGAAGCTCACAGATCCCCTGATCAATGAGATGCCTCATTGCTAGGCGTGAATGATGTTGTGATGCTTGTTGTGGAGGAGGATGGCGTGCAGAGGCTCGGGGAGGGAGTTCTGCGTGGACCATTGTAGAAGATGGTGGTTTCACGCGAGACTGTTAGCGGAGGCGGTGCTGGGAGCAGCAGCGGTGGAGAAGGTGCTGAAGCTGGTGGAGGACGCAGCGTGCGTGACAGAATTCTGAACAAGGTTCTGAAGGGGTGTGGCGACAAAGATTAGGGTTAATTATTTTGTTATCAGTCATAGTATAAATTAGGTTTAATTATTTAAAACTTGAAATAAAATAAATTACACAACCACGTGCCGCGTCATTAAAATTTGCTTCGTCAGCATGCCACGACTCAATAAATTTAACGCCGTCTATTAAAATTAACGGCAAGGTTCCAATTGACTCAATTTTACAAAAATAGGGACCTAATTGAGATAAAAATAAATACGAGGACCTATTTGAGACAACCCTACACAAATAGGGATATCTAAAAGGATTAAACCTTTATTTTAAGTTAAATATAATGTGATTTTTTTTTTAGATTATTGTGAAAAAAATTGAGATTTAAATAGGATTGAAGGATTGCGGTTATGACATTTTCGCTCAAGCACAATTCTTTAATATTTATTATTTATGTTTATTTTTTATCTTAAAGTTGTATTTATTTATGTATTTATCAAAGATGGTATTATGAAAGAACATGGAAGCAGAGGAAGATCGAAAAAGGTAAGTAAACATTATAAAACTCATATTTTGTGTATTGATACTTTGATATGTTGCAAGAGAGACAAGGAGAATCCTAGTTTATATAGGTTCCTCCAAATAAGAGAGAAAGAAGAAAAATAAGTAAAATCCTTAAATCCTAACTAACTACAAACCCCATCTGACTCATTATTGTTCCTAAGGCGTAATATTAACTAACACAATCATTTTGATAGCCTTCCCTTAAGTTGGATGATGTATATTGACTAATCTAAGCTTGGGGATGATAATCGAAAGTGAACACTGTGAGAAAATTTTATGAAAATGTCAGCAAGTTGTTCATCCAAGCGAATAGGAAGAAAATGCAGAAGATTGGCTTAGATCTTCTTTCATACAACGTGGCAGTCCAATTCAATATGCTTCGTCCTTTTGGGGAAGCTTTGGTTTAGATTTGTTATCACAGTAAATGGCAGCTATGGCAACAGTTTGGATGTGAAGATCGTGAAGATCTTGAAGAAGATAGTGAAGCCATTGTATCTCAGACACGGTGGAAGCTAGAGCCCGATACTCAACTTCAGTGGAAGACCTAGAATCAATATTTTGTTTTAGATTTCCATGAGATGAGAGAGGGACCCAAGAAGCTGCAGAAACGTATAGTAGACCTTGTAGTGTTAGGACAAGTGGTCCAATCAGAATCACTAAAAGCCTTTATTTGAATGAGAGTCAACAAATTGACAATAAAACACAAGTCAGGTCTATTATTGATAAGGTAAAGTAACTTCCTCATCAATCTGCGATAGGAATTGGAATTATCCAAGTAGTTTTTTGTTTTATACAAAGAATAAGTGTTGCTCCAAAAGGGACTAGAACATGGCTTGCTTTCTAGCATTTTGGTTTCTTCAAGAATATCCAGAGCATATTTCCTTTAACAAAGATGAATACCCTTTTTAGACCTAGCCACTTCAAAGCCTAGGAAGCATTTGAGCTCTCCTAGATTTTTTATTCGAAATTGATGGTGTACGAGAGCCTTTATGTGATTAATTTATGTCATAGAATTTCCTTCCAAAATAATGTCATCTACATACACATGTAGGGCTATGAAATCTATTGATGTTTTCTTAACAAAGAGAGAATGGTCAAATTTAGATTAAGTGTAATTAACAAATATAAGTGAAGTACTTGAAAAAACTAGAAGGGAGGGGGGCTGAATAATGGTAATGGAAAAATTCTTTCCGCAACCCTTCTGATATAGCACGTAGTCAAGCTCTGAATATATCTTATGAAAGCTTAGATGTTAGACCTAGATTTTCCTTGAGTATTCGCATCACTCTTGATACTAGACTACCGTGCCTAGATTTTCTCAACTCAAAATAAGTTCAGTTGCAAGTGTCTTAGTTCTCTCCATAACTACAATCAATAATTGCTTACAAGTCGTTCAGGCTATTACTCTCGCAGAGAGGATATGAATATAATACAAAGCAGTCTAAACACTCGCAAGTGTTTCTCTCTTTTCACTTTCTCTCTCTCTTACAATTAGTAAGCAATATAATAATGAAGCTTGAGAGTATTTCTTTTCTTCTCTTCTCTTTTTTCTTCTTCTCTTTTTCTGCTCAGATATGATTTTTTTCTTGATCTCTTTCGTTTCTTCACTTTTGAGCGCTTCTTAGGATATATATATTTCGTTGTAAGCTTTTCTTTTGCTATTCTCTTGACTATCCTCTTGATTTCTCTTTCGAAAGCTCTTCTATTTAAAGGCTTCTTTAATAAATGTTCGTTAGACTAAGCCTTCACCTTGATTCTCATGCTTTCTCTTTCTTTGTGTACAACCGTCATTGGATAAGTCAACTTGTCAGAGCAAGCATTCTTTTTCAGTACTTTGCTTGAAGTAGATAGTACGTCCTTTTAGGCATGTCTTCAAGGGAAGAAAATTCTTTAAATATCTCTTTTGTCTCTAACGTCCATTTCTGATATTTGATCTAAAGCTTTGTAGATGCGTGTAAAATAACTTATCTACAAAGAGTAGAGTAAATTGTGCATGCAACAAATAGGTTTTTTCTTATCAGTACTTTTGTTATTTTTGAACGTTGAGCATTTAATGTCATTCAATGCTTACTCAGAACAACAAAGCGCTTTTTGATTTCCTACCATTGATTTGACTATTAAGATTTTCTTTTAAAGATACCAATTATTGAGTAAGACTTCATCTTTGGACCAAGTATTATTTTAGCTTATGGTATCGTTTAGGCAAGTAAACACTTATTTTGATCTTTGTCTCTTCTTTAGTCAGATATCGTTTATCTTGTTTATGTTTTCTTTTATATTTTATATTTTAGACTTTTAGTGTGTTTTGTCGAAGACAACACTTTGACACGGTTTGTTTACGAGAGCTAAACTGAATACCCTTTGGGTATAATAAGCTTTAAGCATTTAGCTTTAACTTTCTTAGACGCTTTAGGCAAAATAACCATTTAGCATAGTGTTTGGGTGTTTGTGACCTAAATGTTTTTCTATTTCTTAATAACCTAAGTGTTTTTCTAAGGTTTTCTATTTTGGGGATTCAGGTTCTAAGTCTTTTGTAGGTTTTCTATGTTGGGGATGTAGGTTCTAAGTCTTGTGTATTCATCCTAGGTTGTTTTCATATTATTATCCCGTTTTAATATTATTTGGTTAAACTTCAAAACATGAAAGCGTTTAGACACATAAACGATTTTGTCTTAATAATCTCCCCCTTTTTTATGTTTAACATATACACATTTGAACGATATATAATCTTACTTGGTTTTGCATTGAGTTTTATGTTTTGTGTGTTTTGGTTTGTTGTGTTTTACATCTTTTATTGTTTATAGCTTTTGCATGCGGTTAATGGACACAGTCGAAAAAACAATATTTGTGTGTAAAGAGAAATATCATAAATGAAGACATGATATGAATAACAAATGCTAAAAATAATAAGTATAAGAACAACAACAGAACATATAAACAACAACCAACAAAATTTTATTAAAACATAAAACATATTAATTACATGAATGTAAAAATGGACTCCTAAAATGAACTCTAAAAATCTGGAGACTTCCCCTTGACTTTGTGTTATCCTAACGATTGAGGAGTCTAACCAATCGGTCAACGATCAAGGCAATTAACTCTAATGTTGAACAACTTAAAGATAAAGTGTGATTGTTGATAATAAATCTAGTCCAAAATCTATAAATATAAGTTTGAGGTAAGGAGGTATATGTGATTGCATTTACTGCACCATTAACATATGAACTGTCAAACGTTAAGCTAATTTTGGTATTTGAGTATTTTCTGCAAGTTCCATCCATATAGTTTTGCACGAACAATTACGAGAAGACTTGGAATGAAAGATAGCTTTGGACCTTAAGACTATCTGCTGAACATTGGACCGTTGATCTCGACCCTATATTCCGAAACAACTAATAACTAATTATTTCTTTGTTTTTGCACTCTGTAACACCTTTCCCTATCATGACTTAAAGTTAAATTTCAACTTTTTCAACCCTTTTCTCTCTTTCCCTCCCTGTATAATTGTTTATGTACTTTTACATTGTCTACAAACAAAGATATGGAGTAGGAATAAAACAAGGAAGTATAGTTATATTTTTCTTAATTTTTTTCATGTCATATGATTCAAAATAATGTATTTTTAATTTTATTTCTTTTAGATTTAACTAGGAAAAAACATCTCAAAATTCAACTTTATTTTTACTCTATATTTCTTTTCTAAATATAATTCAATTTCCTTTTTCTTATTTCTTTTCACACCATCAAACATAACCCTCAATAGTACGAATAAAGCAAAATCAGAAAATCATTCAATTCATCCATCCTTAAAAAAAATTGTATCAGATATCAAAGCATTTTCATTTTGGGAAAAACTAAATTCAAAGTGAAATTTAAGAAATAAAATTACTGCAAACTCAACGTTTTGTTGAGAATTTGCAATTTTTCAGCTATCAACCAAAACTCTAAATATTAAAAGAAAAAGAAAATGAACCTAGGAATTGGGAATAGGCAAGCAAGTATCATTTCTTTCCTTTAGCCTGCTTATCAAACTCTTTGCTTCATTCTTCACACCTTAATATACATAATTTCATTTCATCTAAGTCCACACAAAGGATAAATTAAGAATCATATTGATGAGAGAGATACAAAAGAGAAGGAAGGAAGGAAAAGATTGGTATTGATTCTAAATATGTTAGGAAAAGCATATGAAAGTAACATAGCAATCACTTCCAGTTGCATCTATTCCATTTTCAGCATAGTTGCTATAAGAACATCATGTGAGATGCTCTACGGACATAAATAACTACTTTATTGGATAATTACACAACACTATTGCAACTAACAGAGTGTACAATCAAGTTAGAAAGAGAAAGCAGCGCATAAGTTTACTTCCAATAACGGTTGCTGCTGCTTAAATATATAGATGAACAGTAAGAACAACGAAGAACAACATGAGCAGCAAACCATAAATTACAGTGTGCACAAACATGGATGCAACGGTGGTCTTCATGTTCATGAACTCAAAGGGTGCATTCTTCCCCGGCAACTGAAAGATCATTCCTGGGGACAAGAGCCAAAATAGTGCTGCAGCTATGAGCGGAGGAGCCCAATCGTTCATTGTAGACTTCAAAGAATCACTGCCCAAGTTTGAAAGAACTAAGAGCAAGTAGAAGAACGGATGCTAGAGAAAGATCAATATATCCCTCAAAGGGGAATTGGAATTGGAATCCTATAAAGTTTGGCATAAAAATTATGAATAATTCATTCACTTTAGCATGTGTTTTCTGGCCTCCTTTTTATCCGGGCCTCTTTGTGGCTTTTTTCTGGATAAGAAACGCATCGTTTTATTTACCATGAAGCTTTTTCTCGAGAATAGATATACTTAAATATAAAATTAAAATTCATTTTATTCTAAATTTTAATATAATTTGATTTCTAAACTTTAAAAATAAATAAATATAATTTTTTAATTTAAGTATATTAAATATGTCAAAAAGTGATTTATAATGAGAGTTTGAATTGTTTACATTATTTTGATGTGTTTTAATTTAAATGTTAGTCTTAAACATGGTTTAATATTGTTATTAGATTAAAAGAATTGTATTTATTTATTTTTAAACTTAAAAATTAAGATATATTAAAATTTAGAATAATAACGGATTTTAATTTATTTTAATTAAAAACATATTTAAAAGCTAGTAAAGTGAGGATGATAATGATAAAACATATCATTGTCCATTTAGTGCCCAATGACAAGCCTGGTTTCTTTATTGTCCCCTCTTTGTGCCGGTATTAATGGGAGTTGAACAAAACAAAATTAAAATAAACATGAAAGAAAAAGAAGCTACAAAAGCAGAATACGAATCAGCCAACCACACATAAAAAACACACAGACATGCGCTAAATGGAGTTTTTTTTATCTTTCCTAAAAGAACTTTTTTAAACTTTGGCATTTCCCTTTCTTATGTTCTTTTTATTCTTTAGCTTTCCTTGTGGGTAGGAGTGCTCATAGATAAACACTAATAAAGAGAGGGTTTATTAAATATTATGAAAATAAGTTTGATTTTGATGCATTAGGTATAGATTATTTTGAATCTTGTACATTGTCAATTATATTATTGCTTTACAATTTTCAAATAGTACATTTATCGATATCTCCACATGGTGATAAAGTTTTCAGGAAAGGACAAAATTATTATCATTGTAAAAGTTTAACCAGAAGTAGCAAGTGATTGTTATGATCAAAGTTTGAAGATAACTCTCTATTATTTAAAAAGGATTAGTATCAATAGTTCAGCCTAAAAATTTGGAGTTCTATAGTGCCTAATGGACAGAAGAAAAATATTTTTTTTAAAATAGTGCAGTGGTTGCTCAAAATATAACAGTGTTATGTTGGGTTCTCAATTATATCTTTAAAAAGTCTAACTTATTCAAATCTATTTTCTCTTACTATTTAAATGAAGTGGAGAGGAGCCTTTTAGTTTAATAAAGAAATTTATTTTTTAATTTTTGAAAGAGAGAAAACTTGTTGACATGTTCTCAAGCTATTTAAGTAAAATTATTATTCTCGCTTTGTTCACGGTTGGATTGACTAAAATTTTAATAGTCAATTTATAGCATAGGATTCTCTTCTTGATTAGTAAGATCGTCAATTGGAGATTTGTTATTAGGAAAATTAGTCTCACTTGTTTGAGCTTTTGTTTTGGCTTTCTTGACCTATACTTGATCCAGGAGTTTGATTTATTGACTTGTGCTTACAAATTTTTACTTCTTACATGGAGAGAGTTTTTCCACATTAAAAATATTAGTTCTCTTTTGTGATTATTGTTGTCATTTTCTTTTGTTATTTCTCCTCATAGATTTTTTCAAGTTTGGGAGAATTATTTTCACGGCATACTTTGGTATTTTTGGTTGTTGTAATTATTTTCCTCAAAATGGTATCAAAGCTCTTTGGTTTGGCCTTATATTTACTTGCTTTGAATAATGGAGGAAAATACAAAGATGGTTGCTTTAAATAGTACAAATTATCATTTGTGGAAGGACAAGATGAAATACTTATCGTTTGTGAAGAAATTGAATTTTCTTGTCTTTGCTACACAAAAGTTGAATTCTAGTCTAATGAAGAATCAAACTTTAAGCACCAATAGGTATGTGATTTTATTCGACAATATGTAGAAGACAATGTTTATAATCACATTGCTAATGAGACACATGCTAGAACTTTGTGGGAGAAGATTGAGTCTTTGTATACTTCTAAGTCACACAATAATAAATTAAATTTGTTGAATTGCTTGATGAATTTAAGATACAAAGAGATTTCTTCAATTTCAAATTATATAATGAGTTTCAAGGGTTCCTGGATCAATTGTTAGGAATGGGTATCAATTTTAATACTCTACTGGAGTATTGGGAGATTTTTCGAGTTTCAATCACAATTTCAATCCCTAATGACATTATTTCTTTCCAGATGGAAAAAGTGATGCTCTTAATAAAGAGATGAGAAGGAAGACACATGGTTCTTTATCTTATTCCGAGGTGCTTGACATAGAAAATAGGGGAAGAAGTCAGGAAAAAAGAACCGAAAGGTGGTAGAAAGAAGAACAGGACTAATTCCAAGTCAAGTTACAAGAATGTGGAGTGCAATTATTGTAACAATGCACATTCAGAAAATATTGTTTTAAGAGGAAAAAGGAGAACAAATACAAATAGGTTGTGTGACCCTATTGAGAAAAAAGTAGTCAAAAGTTGTGATGTGCAGTTCATGGAAAACCAAACCATTGAAGACATGAACAAGGTGGAAAACATTACACCTGAGAAAGTTAATGATCTCACTATTGGTAGTCTAATGCAATTGCTTATTCTCAATTTGGATAATGTTGAAACTGATGCTCAAGATGATTAGAAATATAGTGATGTTGATGATTAGTGGGTTGGAGATAAAGTAGAGGTTTTGATTGACGATGATCAAGAGGGACATGATGATGATCTTGGTGATACACCTGAATTTCCATAATTCCTTATCAGAAGGTCCAATTGGCTGATAAAATCATCTTCTAGGTATTCTTCTAATGATTATGTAACCTTTACTAATGGTGGAGAATCTAAATGTTTTGAAAAATCTTTGGATAGTGAAGAAAAACAACAGTAGATGGATGTAATGCATGATGTGATAAATATTTGCATGATAATCATACTTATGATTTGGTGAAATTGCCTAAGGACAAAAGGGCTTTAAAGAACAAGTGAATTTTCAAGGTGAAGCAAGAGGCCAATTTTACATCTCCAAGGTACAAGGGCAGATTAGTGGTAAAAGGCTTTAGACAGAAAAATGGTGTTGATTTCAATGGATTTTCCCATTTGTGATGAAAATGTCATCCATTAGAATTGTGATAATTTTAGCTTCTATTCTTGATTTGGCAGAAGAGATTTACATGTAACAACTCATGGTTTTATTATTGAAGGCAAGGAAAATTATGTGTGTAGGCTAAAAAAAAGTCAATACAGGTAGAAGCAATCTCCAAGATAGAGGTACAAGAAGTTTGAGTTATTTATGTGTGATCAAGATTACAAAAAGGACTACTTCTAATCATTCTGTCTCTATTAGAAAGTTCTCTAATGATGACTGACTTTATTATCATGTTGTTGTATGTTGATGACATACTTATTGTTGGAAAAAATATTTTCAGAATTGATAAGTTAAAGAAAGTCCTTTGACGAATCTTTTCCCAAGAAAAACTTGGGAGTTGCTAAAATGATTTTTGGCATAAGTATCTCACGTGATAGAAGAGAATAGAAAATTTGGTTGTCATAGCAACACTACATCAAAAAGGTGTTATAGAGATTCCAAATGAAACATGTTAACGTTATGAGCTTCCTCTTGCTACTCATTTCAAAATGAATGTTAAACAAAGTCCTTTAAATGAACTTGGAAAGACATATATGAGTATAGTTCCTTTGGCATCTATGGTAGGTAGTATGCAATGATGTGTATAAGACCAAATATTACACATATTGTTGGTACAATTAATCAATTTTTGTCAAATCTAGATAAAGAGCATTAGAATGGTGTGAAATGGATTTTAAGGTATCTTCATAGTATTAGTGATTTGGTGCTTTGTTTTTAAGGTGACAAAGCTACCTTAATGGGTTACTCATAATCAGATATAGTTGGAGACATTGATTCTAGAAAGTCCACTTTGATGGGTTCACTGTAGGCACGTGGGTCAACCTACCTGGTCCGCCCCATATTGTCATCATGTTTGCATCTGACCATTGCTCTTACAGTTGGTCCCTTTTTCTAGGGGTTTGCCATCAATACATGATACTTTGGATGTTAAGTTGTTGGAGTTGAATAAAGTTCATAGAGATGACAATGGTGTTGATATGATAACTAAGGCATTGCCAAGGAAGAATTTTGAAGCTTGTTGTGAGATGATCGGATTAGCGGTCAGCTCCACATAATTGTGAAGAGGACATGCATTGGGTTGGGATCCCAACTATGAGTTTAAAACCTCTAACCTAGTCAAGTCATTTTATTTTATTATTTAATCTAAGTGCAGAAGGGTCTTTTAGGTCAAGAGAGAGGTTTGTTTTTGTTGTCCTTAGAAGAGAGAAGAGAGAGAGACAAGTTTTTGGAATATTAATCAAGTTGCCTTAATAAAATTATGATTTCCATTTTGCTTACCGTTGGATCTAGTTAAAATTTTGACAATAAATTTGTAGCATATAACTCTTTATTTCAACCATTGGAATCATTAATTAGAGGTTTGCAGTTAGATAAATCAATCTCGCAATGTTGCTTTATTTTAGGTATTTTTCTTTGTTTTTCATATTTAAGAACATTATTGCTATGATGTATTTGATAGTTATAGAGACTTGTTTGTGCTTTTAATTTAACTCTTTTATACATATATTTAATTTGAGTGGAATTTAATTTACCAACTTGTACCAATGAATTTTTACTTTAAGAGGGTTTTTCAGTTTTTCCACCTTAAAACTATTGGTAAATATTGGTGTTCTCTTTTTGTGATTATTATTGTGATTTTAATTTTCTACTATTCCTCATATATTCTTAGGATGCTTTAGGAAATTATTTTTTGCTGCATAATTTAATATTTTTAGTTGTTGGTTGCCCATCACAAATATTATCCACAATATGGATTACAATGTTGCTCTTAATATGACTATAAAGGCTCCAATATGGTTTGCTCCTAAAACCGTTAAGGTTGCAATAACTGTTCAAAGGTCTGTGACAGTTCCTAATAATGTGACTCATAATAAGATGACAATTGTTTATAATGACGCAGAAGACTACTCATAATATGATTCACATTTGTATAGTTGAACATGCTTAAATAAAAATGACTTTCATATAAACATGATACTAAAAAAATTATTCCATAAAAACGCTAATTGATTAAAATCAAGTCCATATTCACAAAATGAAAAGTATTGAAATTTATTAACAACACTCTAAATTGAATGAAACTAAAAATACAAAAATCCTGATAAAAACCACAGACTAAAAAACTAATACTTGTACCTTTTCATGTGAGCAAAATTAAAAACAGCAACAAAATTTAAAATTAAAACAAAAATAAAAAAATATTAAAAATAGAAACAAAAATATAATTTTTTTTAAAAAAGTCAGAAGCACTAAAAAGTTATAAACAAGAAAAAAAAAACAAAAAAGAAATAGGAAAATAAAAGAAAAAACATAAATATTAAAAAATAGAAACAGAATAAAAAAATAAAATAAAAACAAAGAAGATGACAAACAGAAAAGAAACAGACAGTTTTAAAAATAGAAAAAGAAAAAAAAGAAAATTAAAACAAAAAACAATAAAAAATAAAAACAGAAAATGAAAAATAGAATCAACAAAAATAATAACTTAAACCAAAAATAAATAAAATAAAACAAAGAAGATCTGGTGAAATAAAATAAGATTAAATAGGTTATATTAAGATGAAATGTGAATATTTCCTATTTTCTATATCATTAAGTAGTTTTTAATAATTAAGTTTTTTTCTAAAAAAATTGTATAAACACGAGACAAAGTGTGAATTTAGTTTATAATATCGTTTAGCTAAATAAGCGCTTTTTTGTTTTTGTCTCTTCTGAGATAAATAGAATTTAGTTTGTTTCAATCTTTCTTTTATGTTTTAATTTTTAAATCTTTTAATCTGTTTTATCTGAGACATTGTCTTGACTTGTTTTTATTTAGAGAGCTAAGCAGAATACCTTTTTCAAGTATGATAAGCATCAAGCGTTTAACTTCAATTCTCTTAGATGCTTTAGGCATAAGAACATTTAAATGTGTGTTTTTCTATTTCCTAAGAACCTAAGTGTTTTTCTAAGTTTTTCTATATTGAGGATTCATGTTCTAAGTTTTGTGTAGGTTTTCTATGTTGAAGATTCAGCTTCTAAGTCTTGTGTTTTTTACCCTAAGTTGTTTTCCAATTATCTTCTCGTATTAATGTTATTTGATTAAACACTTTATAACATGAGAGCGTGTAGACACACTTTTGTCTTAAAAACAAGCATTATACAATTATAGCAACTTTTGAAGATTCACATTTATTTAATCTTATCAATAACAACAATAAAGATATAAAGGTCACGATATTAACTCAGTCGTAAAACATAATTAAAAGTACAACTACATTAAAAATATCAAAAGTAATAAAACTCGTTCATCCATGAATTTAGTTCATTTACATCTTATTTTTTTTTTTGTTTTGAACTATACTTATTTTCTATTAAGATTGAAATATTTATATAATTTCGTTATTCAAACTCCAAGATGATAATATAGAATCTCAATTTAGAAAGAATGATTAGATATTTAAGATAATTATTCTAAAAGATTTTTATGTTAAAACGATTCTTAAAATAATGGTTTTAGCAAAATCTATTTAATATATCTACATTTATTTATCCATTAGCTTAAGAAGCTTATAAAACATATCACTACATTAAGTACTTACTCAATTATCTATATTACCATTATTTTTATTGGCTTAAATATCGAAGATCTTTATTAAACAAATCTTTCATATGTTTCTCTTTAACACTGAAAACTTTTCTTACTATAATAAGACAACAATTTAACTCTTAAAAACCTCATAGTCCTTACTGTATCCAAATCCAACTGTATCCAAATCCAATAAAAATACAAGATAACAAAAAATAAGAAAAAAAAAAGTATTTTGTTTTCAAATAAGTGTATTTCCGAATAAAAAAATGTATTTTGTTTTCTAAATAAGTAAATAAGAAAAAAAATTAAAAAATATATGAAAACAAATATAGATATACTTGTTAAAGTACAATCTCAACCAAATTTGAATTCGAGATAAGCTTCAACATCTCTGTTTCAATTTCAAACAATACCAGACTGACATCCAAGCGTCCCTGAAACATTTTGCAAGTGCACCAGGACTAGTATAGAGATTCTCAGGCACCCCAAATGCCCTGCTCAATGATATTTATTATGGAATTGTTTGTTTGTAACTTGGGAATAAAAATGTCATTTTAATTTAAAATTTTATTTAAAAAATTAAAAAAATAACTAATGATTATAAAATAATTTCACTATAATAAGATACATGGGTATAATACTTAAGTCCTATAAACTCCTTTTAATGAGATATTGACATGATAAAAAAAATATTTTATATTTTAAAAATTCAAAATGATGAAAATAAAAATAATATACTTTTATACTAAAATGTACACTTTTACATAATTATTGAAAAAAATAATTAAAATGTAAATTTTGTAAACCTTTTGAATAAAAATTGTAAAAACCTTTAAAAGTGATTGGTATAAAAATAAAACTAAAAAATATAAAAAAAATTATAAATAATTCCTATAATGTGGATGACCTCCAATTATTATGAAAATTAAAAACATAAATAATAAAACAAAAATATAATTGTGGAATGATTACCCAAGTCATAACCCAACCATACGAAAAAGAATGGTGGGGCAAGATCGGTTTCGTCACATTTATTGGTGGGTCCACCAAACCAAACCCGGTAAAAACCAGATCCAGATATCTACGCGTATTAAAAAAAGTTAACGTTATTATACCAATTTTCTAGTATCGGGTACAGACAAGCATAGCCACCCATGAAAGAGGCAAAACAAAAGCTCAACCCTGCAACCCTTCACTTGTGCTTGTGCTTCCAAATTCCCAAGCGTTCCTTTCGGTGATTTCTTCATTACTCTTCATTATATTCCAAGCACCACCTAAAGGTACAACCTTTTCTCTTATCTCAACCGACAGCTACATTTTTCTTTTCTGGGTCCAAAAGATCCGCTTTCCCTTCTGATTTTCCGGGAAGATGACTGACTGGGCACCGGTGTTAATCGGGGTGGTGCTGTTCGTGCTGCTTCAACCGGGTTTACTTTTTTCCTTTCCGGGAAACGGGAAGCAACTTGAGTTCGGGGGCATGAAGACAAACGGCAAAGCTATTTTCATCCACACACTCATCTTCTTCGCACTCTACTCAATCCTAATCTTGGCTGTTAAAGTTCACATCTACACTGGCTGAACCGGTTGCCGGGATCTGGGTTCCCTTTATCCTCCAAGGTATACTATTTGTTTACTGAGAAAAGAAATACCATTGTTGTCTTCTGCTTTTGCTTTGTTGTTGTTGTAACCTTAGTACTCAAATAAAAAGCAAATATTTTTCCTTTTGGCTATGGGAAATGCATAGATCTGCAGTTTTTTTGGTGGTTCTGTTTGCTGCCTTAGTTTGATGCTTTAATCTGAACTAACTAACTTCCTTTTCAAGTGCCTCCTGGATCCAAAAGCTTGATTTTGTACTTGATGATAAGGGTTTTTTAGGTTAGTTTGCCATGATTGTAGTTAAAGCAATATAATATTTTTACCTCATGCAAGATTATTTTAAATTCCCTGAATAATTTTTTTTATTGAGAATCGATTCTTGACGGAAAATTAAATATATACAATTATACAAGTATATATAAACTATGTACGTGCTTTATTTAAAATTGTTTTAGCTAGTATTTCGTAAATATTTCAGAATGAATCTAACCATGTATAATATTGGTTTTGAAGAAAACCAAAATATTTATAGCAGATGTAATAAACTTGTGGCTTAGGTGTGAACAAGGCCTTTGTACCTATAATAAGGGGAAAGTTCAAATAACTAAATCCGAATTTCTATAAGGCTTTTGTTTTCTACAAGGCTTTGTTCACTTCGAGGATATCAACGAGTGGATGAAGTTGAGAGTAAATTTTTTAATTGTTTATTTGGGTGAATTTATAAATAAATAAGAGTGAATTTGTAAATAAAATTTATAAAAATTAGGGTAAAATTTGATTGATGTATTAGATAAAAAAATTGTTTAATTGAAAGAAATTAAAAATTATCAAAATGTTCTTAGTTATTAAAGTAATGTAAAATAATAATTTTTAATGTTATATTTAATTGTAAAAATATTTATAAAGAGTAAAATATTAATGTTAATTATTAAAATTAATTTTAAAAATGTAAAAAGTTATAATTTACTAAAATGAAATTATTTTTAAATTTAATATTTTTGAGAAAACAATTTTAAAGAAAGTTAGAGTACTACATTATATAAATGAAGTGCAAACGTAATAACATACAGATATATTTGTCATAATTTATGATGAAGTTGTTTTGGTGATATATGTAAGCAATCTATTGAAACGATATTGTATTGATATCCATATTAGGTGTATTGTATTAGATGAATGTGAAGATAGAAAGTTGAAGCATTGTTTGAATAAATTATCATCTATGAACAAGTAATAAGTTTTGAATTTCTTCTGAAGTTGCATTAGATAAATGAGTCATGACTGTTAACAGTGAATTTCGACGTTCCATGGCCTGAATTTGTTGTTCAAGAATTGCACGTAGCTTCTTCTTTTAGTAATTTTCTTTTTCTATTCATCAATGATTCGAGAATCTATCTGATTTGCAATTCATTAAGTTAAATAGAAGTATGATAATTGATGTCAAAGCAAGTAGAATTGAAATATATCTAATGTAAGAAATAAAAAACATAAGTCAATGTAAGTAAATAAGTCGTATAATACTATCACCGAATAGTAAATAATTTAATCATCTAAATGGTGAAGAATTAAGTTAATATTATGATTCATGTTAGCAAATTGTCTCTTCATGTCGAGATATAAGTTTGCCAAGTTATCTTTAATACGCTGAACTTGTCCCTACTTTTGTTTCATATCATGCATTATGTGTTGCAAGTTTTGTACTCCTTTTCACATTTGGGTCATCATAATAGAATTTGAAGGATATCAAGGAGGTTGCATAGGGTTCTCATGTTGAAGACTATGATGTTGTGGTTGCTCTTCATCTTCATCATCACCGAAGTCGTGTTGTCAAACACCGTTGACATTAACAATATTCAACCTCTTCAAAGAATTAGATGAAAAATGTTGTCTAGTGCCAATTTGAGTACTGGCATCAACATCAAGATGTACTCCAATGTATTGCATGATTTGGGTGATCAAGACACTGTATGGTAGGGGTGTATCACCAGTTTTGCATTTAAGCATATGTTACACGATGTGATGATACCAATTGGTATGTATATTATTTTTGAGCACCCATAACAGAAAGATATCTTAGTGCAATAATTTTGCAAAATTTTCAGTTCGTGGATTAAACATGTGCACAATAACATAATGCAGAAGTGTATCATTAATATTCAAACAACCAACCGTTTTAACACGTTGACCCTACATTTCTTGTCTAACCATAGTAGCCAATGCCATCTTCCGGGCATAGGGAAAGTCATTTGGGATATTTGCGAAACACAATTTCTAACCCTTGCACTTCATATGAGCACCATTCATCAAATCAGTAGGTTTCAATCTAATTCTTCTCTGGTTAACCTCATTGAGAAGATATCCATTTTCAGAAATCCTCATATTTGAATAAAACACTTTGATCAAATCTGGATAGAAAGGTCGCTCCAATGTAAGAAAATCTATCACTCCTATGTTGAAAATATAAGTTTGACACGGTAAATGATTCGAAATTCATGCTTTTTGAAACAACAATATTTCTTGTGTAGAAGTCAGTGACAATGTTCCTTCTTATGACTGTCACTAAAGAAATGACACTGATATAAGTAACAAATGGTTTGACATATGTAAGAGCTTCTATCTCAGTTGTGAGTTCTTTTCTTTTACGGCTTTTTCTAGGCTTTTTAGATGATGATGATGTCATTTACCAATAACTTCAACAAAACAAAAAATAAGACCAATAACAAGTTAAGTCATAATGACAATTCAATGTTAATAATAACAAGATCATTCACAAACTATTATGAGTCATAACCATTACTTAAATATTGTAGAATATTAAAAAACAAGTTATAATTACAAAACAACTAAAACTATGGCATTGACACCTGTGGTTAGTCATCTCCCATCATCATCTTGCATAACTTATTCCACCTCTTATGTGGTGGAAGTCCTATCAATCTTTTTGTAATGTCGGATTTTCACATAGGAAATCATAACATTGCTCTAGGAAGATTTCATCTGAAATATTCATTGCACTCAGCATCACATATATGTCGCCCTTTGTGTATGTGAATGTAGGGGAACGACGTTGGACCACCGTTTGGTTACTCAGAATTTAATTTCTCTTTTCCATGACAATGACATGTCGTTTGACCATGTTTGAAATCTTCTCAAAGTGAACATTGGTAGATCCCATGACATTTATGAAGCCATATGGACTGGTCGTTAATTTATCAAATTGAGCATCAATTACATCGACCATAGGTGCTTTCCTCTTCGATCCTCGTGAGGATGAAGTTCCTCCGGATGGGACGGAAGGCACATATTGAGTTTGGCCTGGACTACACTCATCCACAAATGGGGGAGATGGTGGAGTTGGGTCTATAAACCCTATATAGATGGGCTACACCCAGCTAGAACGTATGTGAACACAATACAATCAGTCTTTCCTTTTCCTTCTAAACAGTACAATCCTCGAAAGTGAACACAATGTTAACCTTGTCTGGAGAAAATAGACAGAAGAAAAAACAAGGAGAAGGGCAACATAACACAACACAAGACAAGGAGAAAAAACACTATATTGTCCAGGGTGTAGCCCATCTATCCAAGGTTTACAGACCCAACTCCACCATCTCCTCCATTTGTAGATGAGTGTAGTCCAGGCTAAACTCAATCTGTGCCTTCCGTCCCATCCGGAGGAACTTCATCCTCACGAGGATCGAAGAGGAAGGCACCTATGGTCGATGTAATTGATACCCAATTTGATAAATTGACGACCATCCTATATGACTTCACAAATGTCATTGGATATACCAATGTTCACTTTGAGAAGATTTCAAACATGGTCGAACGACAAGTCATTGTCATGGAAAAGAGAAATGAAATTTTGAGTAACCAAACAGAGATCCAACGTCGCACCCCTACATTCACATACACAGAGGGCGACATATATGAGATGCTGAGTGCAATGAATATTTGAGATGAAATCTTCCTAGAGCAATGTTATGATTTCTTATGTGGAAATCCTATATGTACAAAAAGATTGATGGTACTTCCACCACATAAGAGGTGAAATAAGTTATGCAAGATGATGATGGGAGGTGACTGACCATAACTGTCAATGCCACAATTTTAGTTGTATTGTAATTATGACTTGTTTTTTAACATTCTGCAATATTTAAGTAATGATTATGACTTATAATGGTTTTTGAATGATCTTGTTATTATTAATATTGAATTGTTCTTATGACTTAACTTGTTATTGTTCTTATTTTTTGTTTTGTTGAAGTTATTGGTAATGACATCATCATCATCCAAAAAGTCGTAAAGGAAAAGAACCCACAATTGAGACAAAAGCTCCTACATATGTTAGACCATTTGTTGCAAAAGTATTAGATCAACGTCGTTTCTTCAGTGGCAGTCATAAGATGGAACACTATTCCATTAACTTCTACACAATAAATATTGTTGTTCCAAAAATCATGAATTTCGAATCATTTGCCGTGTCAAGCTTATATTTTCAACATCATCTTGTATTTCAAGGAGTGGTAGATTTTCTGACATTGGAGCGATCTTTCTATCTAGATTTGATCAAAGTGTTTTATTCAAATATGAGGATTTCGAAAATGGATATTTTCTTAGTGAGGTTAACAAGAGAAGAATTAGATTGAAGCTTGTTGATTGGATGAATGTTGCTCAGATGAAGTACGAGGGTTAGAAATTGTGTTTCGCAAATATCCCAGATGACTTTCCCTATGACCGAGAGATGGAATTGGCTTCTGTGGTTAGACCAGAAATGCAGGGTCAATGTGTTAAAATAGTTGGTTGTTTGAATTTTAATGGTAGACTTCTGCATGACGTTATTGTGTACATGTTGACTCCGTAACCTAGAAATTTTGCAAAGGTATTGCACGAAGATATCTTTATATTATCAGTGCTCGAAAATAATATACATATCAATTGGCGTCATCACATCATGCAATATATGCTTAAATGCAAGGCTGGTGATACACCCCTACCATACGGTGTCTTGATCACCCAAATCATGCAATACAGTGAAGTACATCTTGATGCAGATGCAAGCACTCAGATTGCCACCAAACAACATTTTTCAACTAATTCTTTGAAGATGATGAATATTGTTAATGTTAACAGGTGTTTGGCAACACGACTTCGGTGATGATGAAGACGAAAAGCAACCACAACATCATAGTCCTCAACATGAGAATCTTGTGCACCCTCCTTCATATCCTTCAAATCCTAATATGATGACCCAAATGTGGGAGGGAGGTACAAGACTTGCAACACAAAATGCAGGATATGGAACAAATGTAGGGGCGGGTTTAGCGTATTGAAGATAACTTGACAAACTTATCCCTTGACATGAATCGACAATTTGCTAGCCTGAATCATAATGTTAACTCAATTCTTCACCATTTAGATGATTAAGTTCTTTACTATTCGATGATTGTATTACATGACTTATTTACTTACATTGACTTATGTGTTTGATTTCTTACATTAGCTATATTTCAATTCTACTTGCTTTGACATCAATTATCATACTTCTATTTATTATCAACTTAATGAACTGCAAATCAGATGGATTCTTGAATCATTGATGAATTGGAAAAGGGACTTACTGAAAGAAGAAGAAATTCAGGCCATGGAGTGTCCAAATTCGTTGTTAACAGCCAGGACTCCTTTTATCTAATGCAACTTCAGAAGAAATTCAAAACTTATTATGGACAATGAACATTCAAGAAGATAAATTTATTTAGATAGTGCTTCAACTTTCTATCTTCACATCCATCTCATACAAGACGTCTAACAGGGATGCCAATACAATATCGTTTCAATAGATTGCTTACATACTTGACCAAAGTAACTTCATCATAAACTATGACAAATATATTTGTATGTTATTATTATGTTCGCACTTCATTTATATCATGTAATATTCTAACTTCGTTTAATTAGTTGTTTCTTCGAAAATATTAAATTTAAAAATAATTTCATTTTATTAAATTATATTTCTTTACATTTTTAATATTAATTTTAATAATTAACGTTAATTTTTTATTCTTTATAAATTTTTTTTAATTAAATATAACAATTATTATTTCATATTACTTTAATAATTAGAGACATTTTGGTAATTTTTAGTTTTTACCAATTAAACAATTTTTTTTATCTATCACATCAATCTAAACCTACATTAATTGTTACAAAATTTATTTTCAAATTCACTCAAATAAACAACAAAAAATTTATCCTCAAATTCATCAACTCACCCTTCCCTAGTCATCTCAAAACAAAACCTAAATTTTTTCATAAATAACCTACTGTACTACGAGGATAATAAACTTTTTTTTAAACAATCGAATTACCTGTCCAAATTCGATTTCTAAACAATCGAATTATGAACTATGATATATGTTATAAGACAGGTACTTTTTGAGAAGCTAAGTTTAAGAAATTTATATTTATTTAGTAAAATTAATTTAGTTAAGAATAATTTTAGTGTAAAAAGTTAGAAAAAATACAATTAAATAGTGATGTGTCTGTAGATGAAATTAATTGTTTTTTTTTTCAAATTTTGATGTTTAAAATTACAGTTAAAATATTATTTAATTATAAATTTGTATTTTAAAATAAGAGAAATGATATGAATAAATATATAGTTGTAAAAAAATATTGTCATGTAATAATAATAATATTTTTAAAAATAGGTAAGTGATACAACTTATTTTAGAAATGTATATTTAATTAATAAATGTTGAAATATCTTATTTTTTATTAAATGTTGAAATTTTATAATTTAATATAAATTTAAATTAATAAAATTGCATGAGTACAAATTAGAAAATAAATAACATTGATGATTTATATTTGGATAAAAATATAATTAAAAAATGGTCGAGTGAAAATATAAATTATAAATATTTTTGTATTTAGTAATATAAATTTATTTAAAAATAAGTTAATAGAAGAATTTTGAAATTAAAATAATTTTGTCTGCTTTTTAAGTTATTGATTATTTTTTAAATAATGTATTTGATATAAATTTCATGAAATTTATTGGACTTAATAATATAAATTTGAAGAATAATTTTCTTTATTTAATTTATTAAAGATCGATAGGTGTAATTTTGGTGAGTGTACAATATAAATGATAAATATGTTTGTATTTAGTAATATAAATTTATTTATAAATAAGTTAACAGAAGACTTTTGAAATTAAAATAATTTTGTTTGTTTTTGAAGTAATTGATTATTTTTTAAATAATGTATTTGATATAAATTTCATTAAATTTATTGGACTTAATAATATAAATTTGAAGAATAAGTTTTTTTATTTAATTTATTAAAAATCGAGAAGTGTAATTTTAGTAAGTGTACAATATTTAGTTTTTTTTTGACAAGTAAAGAAACAAGATTTTTTTTTCTAAAAATTGATATATTTGAAAGAAATATTTAAAAAATATTTTTTTTTGCTGAAATGTAATTTTTTTAAAGATTTCAAGTATATTTTTCATATATAATCATTTAAATAAATAGATATTAGTTGATTTTCGTAAAATGTACATTTTTAGTTAAAGTGATCGTTATATAAATAAATTTACTGTAATTTAGTATTATATAAGTATAAGATAATTAATTATATTAAGTGGGTCTTTTAAGGTTTGAAATATATTTACAATGATTTTTTTAAGTGTTTTAGAGTATGATAATATAAACATTTTCTTGACTGAATTCCTTTGTGAATATTGATCTATCCTCTAATTCTTGATTACTTTGATTAATTTTTGGAATTTTTTATTTTCTTGTTGGATTGAGACAAACTTGTGAACTTTGGTGGGTTGGCCAATAATTTGTGTTTAAACTCTAAAACAAATTGTTGTAGATTTTGATTATTACATTCAATCTATACACAATATTGATGTATGTGTTGAAATTATGGTAGGTATGTTTACAAACACATGAAAACATGAGAAATGAAGATTATGATACTTTTCATAGAATCCCCTTCATCCAGTTTAATGATGAATTTTCTAGAGGTTGAACTTATCCCGTGTTTACTACCTCTTCTATTAATAATGTTGTGTCGGTTTTATCAAATTGAAATATCCTATGTTTTATTTTACATGAGCATCTTATAGGACTTTTGCAACTTTTGATTAGACATGATCTCATGGAAGCAGTTCCAGGCATTACACGTGCAGAAACAGTCCGAGGACCAAAGAAGTAGTGGATTGAAATAGGTGCAGTGGAAATTTGGTGAACTGAAGGTGTTTCACGAAGGTTTGAATGACAGAATGGTTGGTGTTTGGAGCCTCTAAACTCATACAATCTTCCTACCAGGGAAGAAAGCTAGAGGAGATTGGGAGAATAAGGACACAAGATTTGATCCAAGAGTATAAGAAGTTGAAACAGGTTTTGTGCATATTTCATTACACTCGAAAGTAGAAAATTACATGATATTTGCTTTCTTATTTATAAGTGAAGAGGAGCTTATATTTTCTGTCAATTTTCCTCTAAAATTCAACTACATCCAGTTGGATAGGCCAGCTAACAAATGCTGCTTCACATAGTCAACCGAGTACACACATGAAAAATTCTACTTAGTAAAAGCTGAGCACGCGAGGGTCTTGGTTGGGTACGAACAAAATCCAGAAGGCAATTCCCTTTGTAATCTCTAATCGAGAAAGCAAGCCTCAAATATGGATGTCAACCAGATTTTCTCCGTTTCTTTGTTCTTTTGCTTCCTTTGACCAAAGAAGCTCTTGGTTAGTTGGTCTATGATCTCCTAGGTTTATTGAGTCCTAATAAAGTAAAAATAAACAAATATTTAATGGTTAGAGTCCTTTTAACGCTTAAAGAAAAACAAGAAAGAGCTTTTAAAAGTCCTTTCTTGTACTTCCCTTTTATAGTTTTAGTTTAAGTTGATGTTCCTTTGAATGGATATCCATTTAGTTCCCTAAATAGGTTTTCATCATACCGCTTCTTAAAAACGATTTGTCCTCAAATCAAGAAGGTATAAAGAAGCATAACTTTGACTTATTGTTTTCCTCCTAGATCAAAAATATATCTCCAACAAATAACAAAGATGAATATTATTAAAAGGATGTATCCAAAGAAAAGAATACAGAAAGAAAGCCTTTTATTTTTGAAAAAGGATTTATTAGAAAGATCCTTGGACTTTATTGTATGTTTTCTTTCACTTTGTTTTGAACATTCCCCTTCATTGTGTAATAAAACAAAGTGATGTTTTTTAGAAGAAGATTCAATATATTTACCTTTGGATGAATAATTTAAAAGCATGCATAACTTCTTCTCCTTTCTATTCTCTCCTTTAGAAGGTTATTTATTCAACCTTTCTTCTTCTCTTTTTCAATTTTTATTTTTATTTTTAGTTCATCCTCTTTCACTTGTTGAGGTGTAAGAGGAATCAAAATTATTCTACTTCCTTTATGAAGAAAAGTTATTTTATTGGTGTAACCATCATGAGTGGATTTATGGTCATATTGTCATGGCCTACCTAATAAAACATGCCCAACATCCATTAACACAACATCACATAAAATTGTTTCTTCATAGTTTTCAATGGAGATAGGTACGCTTACTTGTTCTTTGACTATTATTTCTTCATCCTCTTTTATCCACTAAAGCTTATAAGGCTTGGGACGAGGAATAATAGTTAAGGCCAACTTTTCCATCATTCTAGAACTACAACAATTTCAAGATAACCCATTATCCATAATTAATGAACAAGTATTTTCAAGAATTTTGCATCTTGTGCGGAATAGATTCTCCCTTTGTGATTGCTAATTCTATATGTTGACTTCCAAGAAGTCTTTTAACCAATAATAACTCTCCTTCACAATGTACGACTTCTTCCTCGTAAATGGAAGTATTTCAATCACTAGAAGAACATTCATCTTCATCTTGATGCTCTAGGATATAAGTAGACCTTTTGTTAGAACACTCAAAAGCATAGTGTCCTTTGTGACCACACCTAAAACACTTGGTCTCTTTTACCCTATCATTTTTAGAAGGTTCTTTAGAGGGATAATTTTCTTTTTTTTTTTCCTTATCCCTAGGTCCCTCTTCTTTTAATTTGGAGGGTTCACCTTCCCTCTTGAAATCTTTCCTAGGGTAAGAAGAACTAGAGTAGTCTCTTTTAGAGGAAGTTTTCCTCTTCAATTGTTGCTCTACTCTAACACAAAGTTGGACTAATTCATTAAGATCATTATAAGGTAAGAGTTCTACCTTATCCTTTATGTCATAGTTTATCCCACTTTGGAACCTAGCAATTGTTATCCTTGGCTCATCTCTTATCCCAGCCCTCAACATGAATAATTTCATCTTTTGTCTATACTCTTCAACATTCATGTTTCTTTGTTGGAGTTTATGGAGCTTGTCCATCAACTCTCTATCATAATAGGCTGGCACATGCCTTCTCCTCAAAGTTGACCTTAGTTCATTCTAATACTTAATTAGAGGTATATTCTTTAGCCTTAGAACTTTTACCATGTTTATCCACTAATACAAAGCATAACATTGAAAGCTTAAAGAGGCCATGGTCACTATTCTCTCATCATCTATCTGGTGATACTCAAGCTGAAATTCAATCAAATTCAACCTAGTTGACCCCAACCGATATTTGACCAATGTAAGACCCATGAAAAAAAAATATTTATAATAGTAAATTTTAGCATTTTATTAGTAATAATAATTTTAATGGATAGAAAAATATATATTTTGAATATAAAATTATAGTAATTTTAGAAGGAGAGGTTAAAATTTTTGATAACTTATTTAGTATTTTTTTTTTTTAAGAAAATCGAATAGTAAAAAATGAATAGTGAATAGTAAAAAGTGAATAGTAAATAGTAAAAAGTGAATAGTAAATAGTAAAAAGTAAATAGTAAAAATAAATTTTCAGCATTAAGATTCCTTAGCATGGAAGTAAGTAGTAGGTAGAAATTAGGATCAGATTTGGTGAGAAAATGATTGAAATATTATTTTTAAATAATATTAAAATAATAAATAATATTAAAATATTAATGAATAGTAAATTTTTTTTTTACTATAAATAGCCATGGGAGGGAAGGGTATTTTGCACCAAGAAAAGAGGAATCAAGTGAGAGCTTGAGAAATAGAGAAGAAAGAGCTAGGGAGAAATTTTTAGTTGCAAGAAGAGTAGAGGTTCTGAAGGGTTTCGGGGAAATAAATTCAGATCAAGAGGAATCTGGAATAGAGGTAGGGGAGCTAACTTTTCTAAGCTTTTATATTATGATTTAGTACTGTTTTATTACTATTCATGTCTTGAAATTATGTATGAATATTGTTAATGCTTACTGTATGTTTATCTATATTGATATTCGGTATAAATATTATATGCTGTTGTTTTGAATCTGTTAATAAGAAATTTGTTAAAAACTAGTTGAGGAACACTTTGGCTAAGGAAAGACTTGGTACTTAAGTTGTCCATTGTGACGCACCTCTCTTTCCTGGAAGTCTACTCGACAGGTTTTTAACTTAAATCTTGTGTACAGATTATGTACTGTTAAATTATCATGTAATATATCTTGTTGGAATATATTCAGTTTGTATGATTTCTGAAATGATTGAAGTTTATTTGATTTGAATTTATGCATCTACACATGTATGAATATTACGGGGAAATGTCGTAAGGGTATAATATGAGTCGAGGAATGTGAGTATGGTATGAGTCTCGCGGAGAGATTCTGTAATGTCAGGGTATGTGTATGAGGATTAGGGGTAGATTTCGTAATGGTATAATATGAGTTGAGGAATATGAGTATGGCATGAGTCTCGTGGAGAGATTCAGTAATATTATAGTATTTGTGTATATGTTGATGTTGAGGGTCCCGTAGTTGGAGGTTATCCTGATACTCTAATAATCATCTAGTCTCAAGTAGAGAGGGATGAATTATGTGGTGAGAGGAGCAGGAGGTCCTGGTCTATGTGCCGGTTTTGGACATAGTGAGGGGACTAACCTTGTGAATGGTATGAAGTATTTTGGAAGTGTATTTGTAAGAAGAAGTAGAAGTCATTCCAAGTGCATAACCTCCCGTGACCGCTCATCAACGTATCATCCGGATGAGTGTCTATTGGGTATTGTGGTGTCTATTGGGTATTGTGAGACGAGTGTCTAATAGGGATTGTGGTATGAGGGTGTCGAACATTATTATTATATGATGTTTATATCAAGGTAATTATACATGTTTTAAATGATTTGTTGCATGTTAGCTCACCCTACTTGTTTGTGTTTTGTGTTTGGGTATGTGCGATGATCGTATAATTCGTTATACGGGAGCAGATGAAGGAATGTCGCCTCACATAGTGCCAAGGAAAGGGAGGAGTAGAAGAACTATAATTAGAATCTTTTTACATGTATAGACTTATATTAACTAGGAAATTTTAAAGGGTGAGATTACGGAATGTTACCGTAAATGTAATGTTAATTATCAAGTGTGAAAATTTGGGATGTTACATTAATGTAAAAAGTTGGGTTGTTACATTAATGTGAGAATTTGGGATGTTACATTAATGGTATCAGAGTAGTTCGTCCTTAGGATGACCTTTGTGTCATGGGTCTGTCGTGTCTTCTCTATGAAGAATTGAGTCTAAATGGTATACTTACCATTTTCTCCAAGTCTAGATAGTAGAGTATTGTGTCTAACTACTCATGACTTTTACGAGAGATGATTTTCCTTTCTTAATTCTCAAGGTTTATGAAAGATATTAGAATTAGTTAAAGCCTTCATAGGGAGATATAATACTAGAATTTGAGTTTCAAAGGATAAGTGAAGATGTTGGTGTTTAGAAGTTATGTTTTAAGATGTTTGCAGGACAAAATCAGGAGATTAGATATCTTACGTTTCACAAAAAGGAGTTAAGTTCAAAGGCTAGATTAAGAGAAGCTTTGGATAAGCATGAATGTAGCAAGGTTTGAGAAATCAGTTTGGTTTAGTATATCAGTAATGTTAGAAGTCAGAAGAGAGGGAAGTGTTGATGAGAAACGGAGTGGCATTGTGTGAGATTGGTAACATGGATTGATGTATCAGTGATGGTTGGAATCTGAAAAAAAAAATGGTGGAAGATTTGAAGATAAAGTTTAAAATAAAAAGGGATAGGAATACTGAAGTAGATTAAGGATAAATCAAATATTAGACGAAGAAGAGTAGAAGAGAAATGGTATAAGGCATAAAGAGGATTGAGAGAAAGTTTAATAGGAGGAGAAATTTGTAAGTTAAGAGAACACGAGGTCTTTAGAGAAGAATGAAGTATTAAATGGATTCTAAGCTAAATGGATGATCAAAAAGAGATGGTTAGATTTTTCCAGTAAATGTATTAGAGATAAAATTTGAGAGTATGTGATTTTGGTATGACGAGTGGTAGAGAAAATCCAGGTACGAAAATTTTGGCTTTCAGCTTATGCAAAGTTTTGGTATTTTTATGAGAGGATTGAAGAGTCATGATTTATGGTTGAAAATCTTATTGATTTTGGAATATTAAAGTTAGTAGAGGCAGTGTAGGTTGAATTAATATTATGAACATGGCAAGACAAGGAAGAAGAAGAGTTTGGAAATAGATAAAAAGGAGAGTTGCAATACTAATGTGATTAGGGAATTTGGAATAATTAAGAAGTTGTAGGTTGTGATTGGAGCAATTTCATCAGGCATAGTTATATGGTAGTATTCAAACCTCAATGGTGATGTAAAGGATGGGTAAAGATTTATATGTCGCACCTTGATCTCTGACCAATGATGTGTGTGAGTGAACTTATTTATATTTACTTTTAGTTCGCATAAGATAAAAATTTAAGATTTGGTTAACACTAAATATCCTGGGGATATGGTTTTGATATCGGGAAGCATGTTATAATTAAGGTTGTGTTGTGGTTGATTGCATTAATAAGCTCTTTAAGTGGTGGCAATTGCCCTGATAATCTCTAGAAGAGTGGTAGGAAGTAACATGGTGGTTAAATGGTTTGGAGAGTATACTTGCCTGAAAAAGCTCTTGAATAGAGTGGTGGGAAGGGATACTTGGCACAATGGTTTTGTGCTATGACATGTTTTGATTACCCATAAATTCTTTATATCTGTAGGAGTTATTTCAAGTATTAGAGGATTAATTAGTTTAACCATTAAACTATATTTTAATGTCATAGGATGGATTTAACTTATGTGGCATAAGTGGTTTATTTAAATGAGTAGGTGCAGTGCTGATATGGAAGTTAGTTAGTTTTAAATTCGGCCTTATTAAGATTAAAATAAGTGGTTTCAGAATTTATAACATTGTTGATTGAGTGATCTGCTGAGTCTTATCAAAGATACGCAGTTGTTAGGTACTGGGTTAGAGGCAACGTTAAGTTTGTGGATTCATGTTAGGTTAGGATGTGGGAAGGTATTTTGAGGACAAGGTTTATATTCCTAAGATTTAGAGTTTATAAGTTAATTCTTGGAGAATGTTTTAACTTAGGCTAGTAATGTTTGCTAGGAAAACAATTAGATGAAGGTTGAGGTAATTTGGAGTATAATCTTGAAAGAAGTTTGATTATTCTAGTTTTGTCAAGTATTTCAGAAGTGTTTATCAGGTAAAAAAAAAAAAAATAGTGGTTCAACATTTAGTGTGGGTTAAATAAAGGATGAGGATCAGTATTTTAGGGATATCTGATCAATGCAAGTGAAGGATAGATATTGTAGTTTAGGGTATGATCGAAAGGATGGTTTGGTCATGTTCCAATATGTTTTTAGAAGTTTATGGTCTTCAAGAATTGTGAGTTGATTGTTGAACATTAAGTGTGGTTAAGGGTGAAGGCAGTATTACCGAGAGTCAGATAAGTTCATCAAGGACGAGTGAAGGAAAGGATGCATGATCTTAAGTGTGGAAGGGTTTCTATGGATGTTATAAAGCATACTCAATATAGGTATTATTTTGGACAAGTTCTTGTTAAATGGGTATAGAAAAGAAAAACATAAAGGATGAATTGTTTAGTAATAGTGTTTTGGACTCCGTGTAATCATCAGAGTAATTATAAATTTTACGGAGAATAGAAGTAGAGGGTAAGGTGGAACAATCTAGTATAATTTTGGTAAACATAACTGGCTTTTAGAGGTGTACAATTTCTAGGAGTAGAAATTGTGTTGAGAAAATATAATGGAAGGTTGTTACGGAAAAAGAATGATTCTTAGAGTTTTATAGGGTCATGAAAGTCTTAAATAGGGATCTATAAGGAGAATCACTTTCTGGTTATAGTAGGAATGAAAAGTTTTCTAGAATTTTGTGATTAATAGTTTATGAGTAATGAGTTCTTTTAAAACATTAATGGATTATTTTGAGACTAGTGGGGTATGTTTAATGGTGGTTTTGACGAGGCTAGAAGTGACAAGTAAGAGTGTTTTGAAGGTTTATGATTTTAAATTTTTCGTGAGTACATTTCAATTTGAGATGCTAGAAATTTTATGCACAAAATAAGTAGAGTAAATGAGTTTACAAGGAAACTAGAAGATAAGGTGAAATAATCATAACTTTATTTTTATGTCGAATTTTCGAATTTTCGAGGACGAAAATTCTTGTTGTTCGGGAGAATGTAAGACCCATGAAAAAAAAATATTTATAATAGTAAATTTTAGCATTTTATTAGTAATAATAATTTTAATGGATAGAAAAATATATATTTTGAATATAAAATTATAGTAATTTTAGAAGGAGAGGTTAAAATTTTTGATAACTTATTTAGTATTTTTTTTTTTAAGAAAATCGAATAGTAAAAAATGAATAGTGAATAGTAAAAAGTGAATAGTAAATAGTAAAAAGTGAATAGTAAATAGTAAAAAGTAAATAGTAAAAATAAATTTTCAGCATTAAGATTCCTTAGCATGGAAGTAAGTAGTAGGTAGAAATTAGGATCAGATTTGGTGAGAAAATGATTGAAATATTATTTTTAAATAATATTAAAATAATAAATAATATTAAAATATTAATGAATAGTAAATTTTTTTTTTTACTATAAATAGCCATGGGAGGGAAGGGTATTTTGCACCAAGAAAAGAGGAATCAAGTGAGAGCTTGAGAAATAGAGAAGAAAGAGCTAGGGAGAAATTTTTAGTTGCAAGAAGAGTAGAGGTTCTGAAGGGTTTCGGGGAAATAAATTCAGATCAAGAGGAATCTGGAATAGAGGTAGGGGAGCTAACTTTTCTAAGCTTTTATATTATGATTTAGTACTGTTTTATTACTATTCATGTCTTGAAATTATGTATGAATATTGTTAATGCTTACTGTATGTTTATCTATATTGATATTCGGTATAAATATTATATGCTGTTGTTTTGAATCTGTTAATAAGAAATTTGTTAAAAACTAGTTGAGGAACACTTTGGCTAAGGAAAGACTTGGTACTTAAGTTGTCCATTGTGACGCACCTCTCTTTCCTGGAAGTCTACTCGACAGGTTTTTAACTTAAATCTTGTGTACAGATTATGTACTGTTAAATTATCATGTAATATATCTTGTTGGAATATATTCAGTTTGTATGATTTCTGAAATGATTGAAGTTTATTTGATTTGAATTTATGCATCTACACATGTATGAATATTACGGGGAAATGTCGTAAGGGTATAATATGAGTCGAGGAATGTGAGTATGGTATGAGTCTCGCGGAGAGATTCTGTAATGTCAGGGTATGTGTATGAGGATTAGGGGTAGATTTCGTAATGGTATAATATGAGTTGAGGAATATGAGTATGGCATGAGTCTCGTGGAGAGATTCAGTAATATTATAGTATTTGTGTATATGTTGATGTTGAGGGTCCCGTAGTTGGAGGTTATCCTGATACTCTAATAATCATCTAGTCTCAAGTAGAGAGGGATGAATTATGTGGTGAGAGGAGCAGGAGGTCCTGGTCTATGTGCCGGTTTTGGACATAGTGAGGGGACTAACCTTGTGAATGGTATGAAGTATTTTGGAAGTGTATTTGTAAGAAGAAGTAGAAGTCATTCCAAGTGCATAACCTCCCGTGACCGCTCATCAACGTATCATCCGGATGAGTGTCTATTGGGTATTGTGGTGTCTATTGGGTATTGTGAGACGAGTGTCTAATAGGGATTGTGGTATGAGGGTGTCGAACATTATTATTATATGATGTTTATATCAAGGTAATTATACATGTTTTAAATGATTTGTTGCATGTTAGCTCACCCTACTTGTTTGTGTTTTGTGTTTGGGTATGTGCGATGATCGTATAATTCGTTATACGGGAGCAGATGAAGGAATGTCGCCTCACATAGTGCCAAGGAAAGGGAGGAGTAGAAGAACTATAATTAGAATCTTTTTACATGTATAGACTTATATTAACTAGGAAATTTTAAAGGGTGAGATTACGGAATGTTACCGTAAATGTAATGTTAATTATCAAGTGTGAAAATTTGGGATGTTACATTAATGTAAAAAGTTGGGTTGTTACATTAATGTGAGAATTTGGGATGTTACATTAATGGTATCAGAGTAGTTCGTCCTTAGGATGACCTTTGTGTCATGGGTCTGTCGTGTCTTCTCTATGAAGAATTGAGTCTAAATGGTATACTTACCATTTTCTCCAAGTCTAGATAGTAGAGTATTGTGTCTAACTACTCATGACTTTTACGAGAGATGATTTTCCTTTCTTAATTCTCAAGGTTTATGAAAGATATTAGAATTAGTTAAAGCCTTCATAGGGAGATATAATACTAGAATTTGAGTTTCAAAGGATAAGTGAAGATGTTGGTGTTTAGAAGTTATGTTTTAAGATGTTTGCAGGACAAAATCAGGAGATTAGATATCTTACGTTTCACAAAAAGGAGTTAAGTTCAAAGGCTAGATTAAGAGAAGCTTTGGATAAGCATGAATGTAGCAAGGTTTGAGAAATCAGTTTGGTTTAGTATATCAGTAATGTTAGAAGTCAGAAGAGAGGGAAGTGTTGATGAGAAACGGAGTGGCATTGTGTGAGATTGGTAACATGGATTGATGTATCAGTGATGGTTGGAATCTGAAAAAAAAAATGGTGGAAGATTTGAAGATAAAGTTTAAAATAAAAAGGGATAGGAATACTGAAGTAGATTAAGGATAAATCAAATATTAGACGAAGAAGAGTAGAAGAGAAATGGTATAAGGCATAAAGAGGATTGAGAGAAAGTTTAATAGGAGGAGAAATTTGTAAGTTAAGAGAACACGAGGTCTTTAGAGAAGAATGAAGTATTAAATGGATTCTAAGCTAAATGGATGATCAAAAAGAGATGGTTAGATTTTTCCAGTAAATGTATTAGAGATAAAATTTGAGAGTATGTGATTTTGGTATGACGAGTGGTAGAGAAAATCCAGGTACGAAAATTTTGGCTTTCAGCTTATGCAAAGTTTTGGTATTTTTATGAGAGGATTGAAGAGTCATGATTTATGGTTGAAAATCTTATTGATTTTGGAATATTAAAGTTAGTAGAGGCAGTGTAGGTTGAATTAATATTATGAACATGGCAAGACAAGGAAGAAGAAGAGTTTGGAAATAGATAAAAAGGAGAGTTGCAATACTAATGTGATTAGGGAATTTGGAATAATTAAGAAGTTGTAGGTTGTGATTGGAGCAATTTCATCAGGCATAGTTATATGGTAGTATTCAAACCTCAATGGTGATGTAAAGGATGGGTAAAGATTTATATGTCGCACCTTGATCTCTGACCAATGATGTGTGTGAGTGAACTTATTTATATTTACTTTTAGTTCGCATAAGATAAAAATTTAAGATTTGGTTAACACTAAATATCCTGGGGATATGGTTTTGATATCGGGAAGCATGTTATAATTAAGGTTGTGTTGTGGTTGATTGCATTAATAAGCTCTTTAAGTGGTGGCAATTGCCCTGATAATCTCTAGAAGAGTGGTAGGAAGTAACATGGTGGTTAAATGGTTTGGAGAGTATACTTGCCTGAAAAAGCTCTTGAATAGAGTGGTGGGAAGGGATACTTGGCACAATGGTTTTGTGCTATGACATGTTTTGATTACCCATAAATTCTTTATATCTGTAGGAGTTATTTCAAGTATTAGAGGATTAATTAGTTTAACCATTAAACTATATTTTAATGTCATAGGATGGATTTAACTTATGTGGCATAAGTGGTTTATTTAAATGAGTAGGTGCAGTGCTGATATGGAAGTTAGTTAGTTTTAAATTCGGCCTTATTAAGATTAAAATAAGTGGTTTCAGAATTTATAACATTGTTGATTGAGTGATCTGCTGAGTCTTATCAAAGATACGCAGTTGTTAGGTACTGGGTTAGAGGCAACGTTAAGTTTGTGGATTCATGTTAGGTTAGGATGTGGGAAGGTATTTTGAGGACAAGGTTTATATTCCTAAGATTTAGAGTTTATAAGTTAATTCTTGGAGAATGTTTTAACTTAGGCTAGTAATGTTTGCTAGGAAAACAATTAGATGAAGGTTGAGGTAATTTGGAGTATAATCTTGAAAGAAGTTTGATTATTCTAGTTTTGTCAAGTATTTCAGAAGTGTTTATCAGGTAAAAAAAAAAAAAATAGTGGTTCAACATTTAGTGTGGGTTAAATAAAGGATGAGGATCAGTATTTTAGGGATATCTGATCAATGCAAGTGAAGGATAGATATTGTAGTTTAGGGTATGATCGAAAGGATGGTTTGGTCATGTTCCAATATGTTTTTAGAAGTTTATGGTCTTCAAGAATTGTGAGTTGATTGTTGAACATTAAGTGTGGTTAAGGGTGAAGGCAGTATTACCGAGAGTCAGATAAGTTCATCAAGGACGAGTGAAGGAAAGGATGCATGATCTTAAGTGTGGAAGGGTTTCTATGGATGTTATAAAGCATACTCAATATAGGTATTATTTTGGACAAGTTCTTGTTAAATGGGTATAGAAAAGAAAAACATAAAGGATGAATTGTTTAGTAATAGTGTTTTGGACTCCGTGTAATCATCAGAGTAATTATAAATTTTACGGAGAATAGAAGTAGAGGGTAAGGTGGAACAATCTAGTATAATTTTGGTAAACATAACTGGCTTTTAGAGGTGTACAATTTCTAGGAGTAGAAATTGTGTTGAGAAAATATAATGGAAGGTTGTTACGGAAAAAGAATGATTCTTAGAGTTTTATAGGGTCATGAAAGTCTTAAATAGGGATCTATAAGGAGAATCACTTTCTGGTTATAGTAGGAATGAAAAGTTTTCTAGAATTTTGTGATTAATAGTTTATGAGTAATGAGTTCTTTTAAAACATTAATGGATTATTTTGAGACTAGTGGGGTATGTTTAATGGTGGTTTTGACGAGGCTAGAAGTGACAAGTAAGAGTGTTTTGAAGGTTTATGATTTTAAATTTTTCGTGAGTACATTTCAATTTGAGATGCTAGAAATTTTATGCACAAAATAAGTAGAGTAAATGAGTTTACAAGGAAACTAGAAGATAAGGTGAAATAATCATAACTTTATTTTTATGTCGAATTTTCGAATTTTCGAGGACGAAAATTTTTGTTGTTCGGGAGAATGTAAGACCCATGAAAAAAAAATATTTATAATAGTAAATTTTAGCATTTTATTAGTAATAATAATTTTAATGGATAGAAAAATATATATTTTGAATATAAAATTATAGTAATTTTAGAAGGAGAGGTTAAAATTTTTGATAACTTATTTAGTATTTTTTTTTTTTAAGAAAATCGAATAGTAAAAAATGAATAGTGAATAGTAAAAAGTGAATAGTAAATAGTAAAAAGTGAATAATAAATAGTAAAAAGTAAATAGTAAAAATAAATTTTCAGCATTAAGATTCCTTAGCATGGAAGTAAGTAGTAGGTAGAAATTAGGATCAGATTTGGTGAGAAAATGATTGAAATATTATTTTTAAATAATATTAAAATAATAAATAATATTAAAATATTAATGAATAGTAAATTTTTTTTTTACTATAAATAGCCATGGGAGGGAAGGGTATTTTGCACCAAGAAAAGAGGAATCAAGTGAGAGCTTGAGAAATAGAGAAGAAAGAGCTAGGGAGAAATTTTTAGTTGCAAGAAGAGTAGAGGTTCTGAAGGGTTTCGGGGAAATAAATTCAGATCAAGAGGAATCTGGAATAGAGGTAGGGGAGCTAACTTTTCTAAGCTTTTATATTATGATTTAGTACTGTTTTATTACTATTCATGTCTTGAAATTATGTATGAATATTGTTAATGCTTACTGTATGTTTATCTATATTGATATTCGGTATAAATATTATATGCTGTTGTTTTGAATCTGTTAATAAGAAATTTGTTAAAAACTAGTTGAGGAACACTTTGGCTAAGGAAAGACTTGGTACTTAAGTTGTCCATTGTGACGCACCTCTCTTTCCTGGAAGTCTACTCGACAGGTTTTTAACTTAAATCTTGTGTACAGATTATGTACTGTTAAATTATCATGTAATATATCTTGTTGGAATATATTCAGTTTGTATGATTTCTGAAATGATTGAAGTTTATTTGATTTGAATTTATGCATCTACACATGTATGAATATTACGGGGAAATGTCGTAAGGGTATAATATGAGTCGAGGAATGTGAGTATGGTATGAGTCTCGCGGAGAGATTCTGTAATGTCAGGGTATGTGTATGAGGATTAGGGGTAGATTTCGTAATGGTATAATATGAGTTGAGGAATATGAGTATGGCATGAGTCTCGTGGAGAGATTCAGTAATATTATAGTATTTGTGTATATGTTGATGTTGAGGGTCCCGTAGTTGGAGGTTATCCTGATACTCTAATAATCATCTAGTCTCAAGTAGAGAGGGATGAATTATGTGGTGAGAGGAGCAGGAGGTCCTGGTCTATGTGCCGGTTTTGGACATAGTGAGGGGACTAACCTTGTGAATGGTATGAAGTATTTTGGAAGTGTATTTGTAAGAAGAAGTAGAAGTCATTCCAAGTGCATAACCTCCCGTGACCGCTCATCAACGTATCATCCGGATGAGTGTCTATTGGGTATTGTGGTGTCTATTGGGTATTGTGAGACGAGTGTCTAATAGGGATTGTGGTATGAGGGTGTCGAACATTATTATTATATGATGTTTATATCAAGGTAATTATACATGTTTTAAATGATTTGTTGCATGTTAGCTCACCCTACTTGTTTGTGTTTTGTGTTTGGGTATGTGCGATGATCGTATAATTCGTTATACGGGAGCAGATGAAGGAATGTCGCCTCACATAGTGCCAAGGAAAGGGAGGAGTAGAAGAACTATAATTAGAATCTTTTTACATGTATAGACTTATATTAACTAGGAAATTTTAAAGGGTGAGATTACGGAATGTTACCGTAAATGTAATGTTAATTATCAAGTGTGAAAATTTGGGATGTTACATTAATGTAAAAAGTTGGGTTGTTACATTAATGTGAGAATTTGGGATGTTACATTAATGGTATCAGAGTAGTTCGTCCTTAGGATGACCTTTGTGTCATGGGTCTGTCGTGTCTTCTCTATGAAGAATTGAGTCTAAATGGTATACTTACCATTTTCTCCAAGTCTAGATAGTAGAGTATTGTGTCTAACTACTCATGACTTTTACGAGAGATGATTTTCCTTTCTTAATTCTCAAGGTTTATGAAAGATATTAGAATTAGTTAAAGCCTTCATAGGGAGATATAATACTAGAATTTGAGTTTCAAAGGATAAGTGAAGATGTTGGTGTTTAGAAGTTATGTTTTAAGATGTTTGCAGGACAAAATCAGGAGATTAGATATCTTACGTTTCACAAAAAGGAGTTAAGTTCAAAGGCTAGATTAAGAGAAGCTTTGGATAAGCATGAATGTAGCAAGGTTTGAGAAATCAGTTTGGTTTAGTATATCAGTAATGTTAGAAGTCAGAAGAGAGGGAAGTGTTGATGAGAAACGGAGTGGCATTGTGTGAGATTGGTAACATGGATTGATGTATCAGTGATGGTTGGAATCTGAAAAAAAAAATGGTGGAAGATTTGAAGATAAAGTTTAAAATAAAAAGGGATAGGAATACTGAAGTAGATTAAGGATAAATCAAATATTAGACGAAGAAGAGTAGAAGAGAAATGGTATAAGGCATAAAGAGGATTGAGAGAAAGTTTAATAGGAGGAGAAATTTGTAAGTTAAGAGAACACGAGGTCTTTAGAGAAGAATGAAGTATTAAATGGATTCTAAGCTAAATGGATGATCAAAAAGAGATGGTTAGATTTTTCCAGTAAATGTATTAGAGATAAAATTTGAGAGTATGTGATTTTGGTATGACGAGTGGTAGAGAAAATCCAGGTACGAAAATTTTGGCTTTCAGCTTATGCAAAGTTTTGGTATTTTTATGAGAGGATTGAAGAGTCATGATTTATGGTTGAAAATCTTATTGATTTTGGAATATTAAAGTTAGTAGAGGCAGTGTAGGTTGAATTAATATTATGAACATGGCAAGACAAGGAAGAAGAAGAGTTTGGAAATAGATAAAAAGGAGAGTTGCAATACTAATGTGATTAGGGAATTTGGAATAATTAAGAAGTTGTAGGTTGTGATTGGAGCAATTTCATCAGGCATAGTTATATGGTAGTATTCAAACCTCAATGGTGATGTAAAGGATGGGTAAAGATTTATATGTCGCACCTTGATCTCTGACCAATGATGTGTGTGAGTGAACTTATTTATATTTACTTTTAGTTCGCATAAGATAAAAATTTAAGATTTGGTTAACACTAAATATCCTGGGGATATGGTTTTGATATCGGGAAGCATGTTATAATTAAGGTTGTGTTGTGGTTGATTGCATTAATAAGCTCTTTAAGTGGTGGCAATTGCCCTGATAATCTCTAGAAGAGTGGTAGGAAGTAACATGGTGGTTAAATGGTTTGGAGAGTATACTTGCCTGAAAAAGCTCTTGAATAGAGTGGTGGGAAGGGATACTTGGCACAATGGTTTTGTGCTATGACATGTTTTGATTACCCATAAATTCTTTATATCTGTAGGAGTTATTTCAAGTATTAGAGGATTAATTAGTTTAACCATTAAACTATATTTTAATGTCATAGGATGGATTTAACTTATGTGGCATAAGTGGTTTATTTAAATGAGTAGGTGCAGTGCTGATATGGAAGTTAGTTAGTTTTAAATTCGGCCTTATTAAGATTAAAATAAGTGGTTTCAGAATTTATAACATTGTTGATTGAGTGATCTGCTGAGTCTTATCAAAGATACGCAGTTGTTAGGTACTGGGTTAGAGGCAACGTTAAGTTTGTGGATTCATGTTAGGTTAGGATGTGGGAAGGTATTTTGAGGACAAGGTTTATATTCCTAAGATTTAGAGTTTATAAGTTAATTCTTGGAGAATGTTTTAACTTAGGCTAGTAATGTTTGCTAGGAAAACAATTAGATGAAGGTTGAGGTAATTTGGAGTATAATCTTGAAAGAAGTTTGATTATTCTAGTTTTGTCAAGTATTTCAGAAGTGTTTATCAGGTAAAAAAAAAAAAAAAATAGTGGTTCAACATTTAGTGTGGGTTAAATAAAGGATGAGGATCAGTATTTTAGGGATATCTGATCAATGCAAGTGAAGGATAGATATTGTAGTTTAGGGTATGATCGAAAGGATGGTTTGGTCATGTTCCAATATGTTTTTAGAAGTTTATGGTCTTCAAGAATTGTGAGTTGATTGTTGAACATTAAGTGTGGTTAAGGGTGAAGGCAGTATTACCGAGAGTCAGATAAGTTCATCAAGGACGAGTGAAGGAAAGGATGCATGATCTTAAGTGTGGAAGGGTTTCTATGGATGTTATAAAGCATACTCAATATAGGTATTATTTTGGACAAGTTCTTGTTAAATGGGTATAGAAAAGAAAAACATAAAGGATGAATTGTTTAGTAATAGTGTTTTGGACTCCGTGTAATCATCAGAGTAATTATAAATTTTACGGAGAATAGAAGTAGAGGGTAAGGTGGAACAATCTAGTATAATTTTGGTAAACATAACTGGCTTTTAGAGGTGTACAATTTCTAGGAGTAGAAATTGTGTTGAGAAAATATAATGGAAGGTTGTTACGGAAAAAGAATGATTCTTAGAGTTTTATAAGGTCATGAAAGTCTTAAATAGGGATCTATAAGGAGAATCACTTTCTGGTTATAGTAGGAATGAAAAGTTTTCTGGAATTTTGTGATTAATAGTTTATGAGTAATGAGTTCTTTTAAAACATTAATGGATTATTTTGAGACTAGTGGGGTATGTTTAATGGTGGTTTTGACGAGGCTAGAAGTGACAAGTAAGAGTGTTTTGAAGGTTTATGATTTTAAATTTTTCGTGAGTACATTTCAATTTGAGATGCTAGAAATTTTATGCACAAAATAAGTAGAGTAAATGAGTTTACAAGGAAACTAGAAGATAAGGTGAAATAATCATAACTTTATTTTTATGTCGAATTTTCGAATTTTCGAGGACGAAAATTTTTGTTGTTCGGGAGAATGTAAGACCCATGAAAAAAAAATATTTATAATAGTAAATTTTAGCATTTTATTAGTAATAATAATTTTAATGGATAGAAAAATATATATTTTGAATATAAAATTATAGTAATTTTAGAAGGAGAGGTTAAAATTTTTGATAACTTATTTAGTATTTTTTTTTTAAGAAAATCGAATAGTAAAAAATGAATAGTGAATAGTAAAAAGTGAATAGTAAATAGTAAAAAGTGAATAGTAAATAGTAAAAAGTAAATAGTAAAAATAAATTTTCAGCATTAAGATTCCTTAGCATGGAAGTAAGTAGTAGGTAGAAATTAGGATCAGATTTGGTGAGAAAATGATTGAAATATTATTTTTAAATAATATTAAAATAATAAATAATATTAAAATATTAATGAATAGTAAATTTTTTTTTTACTATAAATAGCCATGGGAGGGAAGGGTATTTTGCACCAAGAAAAGAGGAATCAAGTGAGAGCTTGAGAAATAGAGAAGAAAGAGCTAGGGAGAAATTTTTAGTTGCAAGAAGAGTAGAGGTTCTGAAGGGTTTCGGGGAAATAAATTCAGATCAAGAGGAATCTGGAATAGAGGTAGGGGAGCTAACTTTTCTAAGCTTTTATATTATGATTTAGTACTGTTTTATTACTATTCATGTCTTGAAATTATGTATGAATATTGTTAATGCTTACTGTATGTTTATCTATATTGATATTCGGTATAAATATTATATGCTGTTGTTTTGAATCTGTTAATAAGAAATTTGTTAAAAACTAGTTGAGGAACACTTTGGCTAAGGAAAGACTTGGTACTTAAGTTGTCCATTGTGACGCACCTCTCTTTCCTGGAAGTCTACTCGACAGGTTTTTAACTTAAATCTTGTGTACAGATTATGTACTGTTAAATTATCATGTAATATATCTTGTTGGAATATATTCAGTTTGTATGATTTCTGAAATGATTGAAGTTTATTTGATTTGAATTTATGCATCTACACATGTATGAATATTACGGGGAAATGTCGTAAGGGTATAATATGAGTCGAGGAATGTGAGTATGGTATGAGTCTCGCGGAGAGATTCTGTAATGTCAGGGTATGTGTATGAGGATTAGGGGTAGATTTCGTAATGGTATAATATGAGTTGAGGAATATGAGTATGGCATGAGTCTCGTGGAGAGATTCAGTAATATTATAGTATTTGTGTATATGTTGATGTTGAGGGTCCCGTAGTTGGAGGTTATCCTGATACTCTAATAATCATCTAGTCTCAAGTAGAGAGGGATGAATTATGTGGTGAGAGGAGCAGGAGGTCCTGGTCTATGTGCCGGTTTTGGACATAGTGAGGGGACTAACCTTGTGAATGGTATGAAGTATTTTGGAAGTGTATTTGTAAGAAGAAGTAGAAGTCATTCCAAGTGCATAACCTCCCGTGACCGCTCATCAACGTATCATCCGGATGAGTGTCTATTGGGTATTGTGGTGTCTATTGGGTATTGTGAGACGAGTGTCTAATAGGGATTGTGGTATGAGGGTGTCGAACATTATTATTATATGATGTTTATATCAAGGTAATTATACATGTTTTAAATGATTTGTTGCATGTTAGCTCACCCTACTTGTTTGTGTTTTGTGTTTGGGTATGTGCGATGATCGTATAATTCGTTATACGGGAGCAGATGAAGGAATGTCGCCTCACATAGTGCCAAGGAAAGGGAGGAGTAGAAGAACTATAATTAGAATCTTTTTACATGTATAGACTTATATTAACTAGGAAATTTTAAAGGGTGAGATTACGGAATGTTACCGTAAATGTAATGTTAATTATCAAGTGTGAAAATTTGGGATGTTACATTAATGTAAAAAGTTGGGTTGTTACATTAATGTGAGAATTTGGGATGTTACAACCAAATTCTCTTAAGTCGACCACGACTGAAATTTGGTCGAATTCGATCCAACTGACTAATAACATTATCATTAACACGATCAAATTAATACTAGTAAACTATAACAACTTTAGTATTGCTAAGATATTAGCCAACAAAATAGAAAGGGGAAATTGAACCATAAGTTGTGTCCCAACGAACACAACATTGATTTCTAACAAATTAGTTCTTATAAAAACTATATAATATGGGTTATAGTCAAATAAAATAATATAAGTAATAAAAGAAAATAAAAGATTAATGAACAAAATAACAAAAGATAGAAAGCAATATATTTATAAAAAAAATTAAAAAGATAAAAAACAATGATAAAGAAAATAGGTTGATTTCACTCCCTTTTCAAAGTAGGATTCATCATTGGTTATTTAAATATTATTGTTCAATGTAAATTCTTAATTAATTTATTGGTAATCTCACTATTAACCAACGTACATTCTTAATTAAAAGTAAGAACTTTGTAGATTACTTAGTAAATTTAACTAAAGTACATTCTCAATTAAATATTACTATGCGTAATCATATTCTTTTACCTCTTATATCAAATAAAAAGCTAATTATTGGAATAAACACATTCAATCACGATATAAGAGGTAAAAGAATATGATTAGGCATAGTAATATTTAAGGTGTCATTTTTTTTTTGTGGTTTTCCTCGCCAAATTTCTTCATTTTTTTTTCATGTTTTCCTTGCCTTCTTCATGCAAGTCTTAGCTTTGTGGTTTTTTATTATTTTCTATTCTTGAATTCATCTTTAAGGTGTCATGAAACTTTAACCAATTTATTTTCACATCTCCATGAGTTCAACTTAGTTGCAGTTGCATTAACACACATCTAAATATCCAAAGACCATTTATGCAACTAAAAAGCTATTTCTATCATGTTTTTATATCTCGTGCAATAAACTCAATTATAACAAATCCTAATTAAAATGTTCTTTTAAAGTACAAAAACTAATTAAGAATCCAAGATTAAAGGCTAAATGACAATATAAATATACACTCATCATCGAGTCTAACCGAAATTCGATCGATATGACTGAGTCGATCCCTTCCAAAATTTGGTCGAATTCGTGACAGTCGGCTTTGGTCGAAATTTGCCCAAATATGGGTGTGTCGAACCTTACATAAATCAGAGGGAATTCAATTGAATCAACTTCGATCGAAATTTGTCAAAGTTGACCTGAACCAAAATTTGACTAAATTCGGTTAGGTTGGCCCCCACTAAATATCTAAATTGAAGGTCAAGATAAACTTATCCAAATTGAAAGTAAAGATGTACTGACATAAATTAAAGGTCTAATAATATATTTAAAAAATTAGTATTTTTCATATTTGAGAAAAAGAAATTATATTTGTCTTTGACATTACTTTTTCAATCCTTAAAGACTTGTTAGAAAACACAAATTGCGATTGTCTGTCTCAATAAATGGTATCATATTTATGTTAGATCGAAACAATACAGATATTTTGTCCGCAAATTACAAAAAAGAGTGCTTCTCCCTACACTACTACATCCTTCTTCCTGCACCACCACATCCCTAATCTACCTTTGACTGGCATCAAAGTTGATCATTAAAAAAATTTACTTTTCACCATTTAGCTTCAACGGATGTCATTCGTTTACTAATTTTCATATCCGTTGAAGAATTCTCAATAACTTTATAATGTCAAAGTATTAGTTTAAAGTTATTAAATTTTACATTTTTTTATATATTTATGAAATTATTTTAATTATATTAATAATATATAGATATATTATGTTTTTATCATTTTTATTTTGTTTAATAATTTTGTAATGATAAAAAAAAACTAAAAAACGGACGTGCACATCCGTTTACGGATATAAGAATCCGTTTAATGACAAAATGATATGAGATTTCGTTTTCCTTCATTGTTTTTCTACAACCCCATTGTTAAAAAACTAAAGTGGCCCACATGCCATGGTTTTTATGCAAAATAAAATTACTTTTACATTATATAAACTAAAGTTTAAAATAAAAAACAACTTTTAAATTATACAACACAAAAGAAAAAAAAATTAGGTTGTAGAATTTGAAAATAAAAATGATTTCCGAATTATACAAAACAAAAATATTTTAAAACATAGTGTATATACGAGAAACATTGAAACATAAATATTAACATAAAGGAAGTTGAAGGTGAGCGAAAATGGTATATGCATTATGTACTCCTCTTACATCATGGTGGTTGGGTAGATACGATAAGCATGAATTTGGTGCATAATATATATCAGACTCTTTAATCTTTAAGCTTTAGGAGTGAATATTAATGAAAAAAAATATTAATGAAAAAGAAGTGGATTTGATAAAAGTGATTGGCATATGGTCAAAGTTGGCACCGTTCTTATATCCCCAGCCGCAGTGAAAAAGATGCAGAATTTTGCACTTATACTTTCTTCTTGTACCCATTACTTCTTTCTGTACCTTCATAGAATTGTTAAAAATGTCTAAAATACAAATATTTTAGATTTTTAAGTTGTAGAATTTAAAAATATTTTTTGCATTACATAATTTTTTAAATAAGACAATATATTTCAAGTTGAATAATTCAAAAATATATTTTAAATTATTTAATCATTAACATATTTCTGAACTTTTAAATCACGTATATCAAAAGTATAATTTAGATGATATATTTTTTATTTTTAAATTATGTAATTTGAAAATGTATTTTAAATTATATAATCTATATTAAAAATATATTCTTTCTTGTTTGAAGAACCAAAGTCCAACACATGTAGTACATATTCTTAAAATTTCACATTAATTTATATATTTTTGAGTTGTGTAATATGTAATACATCGAACCATCTCAAATGCAATTTTTACTTTTAAATTACATAATTTAAAATAAATTTGTAAAGCATAGAATTTGAAATGTTTTTAACTTATGATAATTTGGGTTTTTTACATCGATACAGGGGAACAAAAAAAATCAACCAAAACGTTGTTGGGTACTTATTATTACAATAAAGTCGAACGGTTTTAGGAGCAAAAGGCAACAAGTATTATTAACCATGTTAAACTTAGAACCCGATTGGTTGTTTATGTCCCAACTATAAATTTGGATGATAATTATCAATAAAATTATTCATTTTTAAATGCGTAGATTGAAAATTGAAGTTATTAATCTTTAAATACATAGAACAAAAGTAAATAATTAAAACAATGAGAACCAAGATTATTTATGTAGAATATTAGAAGGATAAGAGTAACTAAACATATTTTTCATTATTTTTATATTTACTAAACATATCGGTTTGCGAGATTCTATTGAATTGCATCCAGAATATTCTGATGCAAACAACCCCTTAGGAATTAAGAACATAAGATGCAGTAAATACAAGTCAATGCGACCAAAATCACACAGAAGAAGCATAAAGACTACTGAAATTAAACAGTAACAAAAGACATAATTCCTATATAGTTTTATATCTCCTTATCCATTTTGAACAAATTTTTGGTACACAGTGCCCAAGATGAAAAACTTTAAAAGGGAAATTAGTACATGAAAGGAGCAAAAGAGAAAAGAGAAGAAGGTAATTGTAAACATAATGATGAGGATTTGTGGTGAAGTTGGATTGATCAGTTGATGTGTATGTGAATGCCTATTGCTACAACCAAGATGGTAAGTATGCAGAAAAATATGATGGCATGAATCAAAATTGCAATCCCACTGGTGCTCATGTTGCCAAACTCAACCACTCTATACCTTGCTGGAAACTGGAACAACAAACCAGGAGACAAGAGTATGAACAAAGCCACTGCAACAATAACTGGTCCCCAATCAGCTCCCATTTCCCTTCACTCTGATCACTCTCAGTTTCTTCTGCTATAGTTTCTGCTTCTGCTTCTTTGCTCTTGCTTGATTGAGAAAACAAGCCAAATATGGAGCATGTGGTAAAGTGGGGGCTTTCTCAATAAGTAGAAGACTTCCTTGGTGGTTAAGGAGAAGGGGATGCCAAACTTGGAGAGAAAAAAAGACAAGGGCTAAGGAGAGAAGAAAGGTATGTTAATTGTTGTGGCCAGTGGGGTTTGCTTTATGTGCCAGCCAAAAGAACTACCTTTATTTTTATTTTAGTTTTCCTCAAGCTTCTGATAATGTTTCATCTTAGTGTCTTTTTCTGTTATTGCTTTACTGTTTGATTTTAAAGTGGGTGTAATTTGTTCATTAAACTATGCCGATTTTTTAAAAGCGGAAAGAAACGCGTGTGAAAAGATTGAGTTGTTGCATATGGGAGGTTCCTTAGTTTGTGTGTGCAAAGCCAAAGGTTACATGAATTTTGAAAAGAAGGAATGCATGCTCATAAAAGAAGAAATGAAAGGTATATCTCCATTAGTCTTGGTCAGACATGACATGACATGTATTATAAAATATTTATTATTTATTTAGGGATACAAAAGAAAAAATTAGAAAGATTAGGGGATTAAATTGAAATTCAAATATACCTACAGCAATTTATGCAATAATCTTTACCCTATTTTATTCATCTCTTTTAATCATTATGTGGGACCATAAGATATACGCCAAGTCTTCAAATCCTCCCTATATTTTCCCATTTCCAGTTTCATGTATGAACTCAAGCCATTGGAAGATTCCGTGGGGAATTTTGAAGATTCATTGATAGAAGATTTATATGATATTAGAAAGAGAGAGAAAAAGGAGAGAAAAAGTGAGAAGCAAATGATCTCTTTGCATGTATATATAGGCAGGGTTACAATGTTATCATGGGGAACACATCTTTTGAACATATTGTTAAATTAATTTTGTCCTACAAGTTACCTATAATGTTATGCCATGTACATGTTTCCACTCTAAGAATGGGATCTTATTCTATCCATGCGTGTCTAATAATTAAAAGGAAAAATATTTTTTTTATTCTTTTAATTTTAGAATTCAAAGTTATATTTAAAAGTTACTTGTTAATGATGTTTTCCTAATGTGCGTATTCTACGGTTTTGATTGCAAACTTTGAAATTTGGTACAGTCGAAAATAAGGAAAAATATATATAAATATTAACTTTCTTTCATCGTTCCTTTAAATCTTTAAATTTGTAATTTTTTTTATGGGTATTTAGATCCCTTTGTAAAGTTGACAATTGCCCCTCTCAGGCTCTATGAAACAATTAAATCTATTCACCACAATCAAGAATGTATAAATACCTAACAATGTTTTATTTTATTATTTCTTTTATGAGAATTGATGTATCATATGAAATATTGACCGAGTGATTATAAACAACCAACCAGATTTTCAGGTAATCTGTTTATAGTTTATTCTGTTTATATTTTATTGGGCTTATATCAGCTCAGGATCCATGAGGTAAATTATAAATACAAAGCCAAGGCCGAAAGCCAGGTACGTTCCACTTATGCATTATTTACTCTATGTTACTCTCCAATACTCAATAGTGATAACCATTCACTAAATATTCAACTAAGAGCCGAGGCTCTTCAAATCACACGCCTAACTTGAGCGTCGAAGTATCTTTTGCAGGTACATCCTCCCTCGTCAAGAAGGAGACCGATCGGTTTGTGCCAACACCGATCGACCAATAGCAGGAGTTTGGAAGCGAGCGAGCGGTTCAGACACATCAGCAGGTTAGTCTCTCGATCCCGCAAAATATCTACCGAAACATTTTGGCGCCCACCGTGGGGCCGAGCGTCAAACCCAATGGTGACCACGAGGAGCATAGAGGAACAACAAAGCTGAACGGTAAAGCCTGTTCCCTAGGAAACACTCCTAGGTCAAAGACTGGGCGGTAAATTCCTCTCGGGAGAGAGGTAAAGCCCTCTCAAAGCCGAACGGTAAAGCCCGTTCACTAGGAAGAACTCCTAGCTCAAAGCAGAGAGGTAAAGCCCTCTCAAAGCTGAACGGTAAAGCCCGTTCACTAGGAAGCACTCCTAGATCAAAGTAGAGAGGTAAAGCCCTCTCAAAACCGAACGGTAAAGCCCGTTCACTAGGAAGCACTCCTAGCTCAAAGCAGAGAGGTAAAGCCCTCTCAAAACCGAACGGTAAAGCCCGTTCACTAGGAAGCACTCCTAGCTCAAAGCAGAGAGGTAAAGCCCTCTCAAAACTGAACAGTAAAGCCCGTTCACTAGGAAGCACTCCTAGCTCAAAGCAGAGAGGTAAAGCCCTCTCGGTTAAGTCAAAGGCCGAGATGTAAATCCCTCTCGGTTCATGTTGAAGGACGAGCGGTAAATTCCTCTCGGTTCATGTTGAAGGACGAGCGGTAAATCCCTCTCGGTTAATGTTGAAGGTCGAGCGGTAAAACGCCCTCGGTTAATGTTGAAGACTGAGAGGTAAATTCCTCTCGGTTCATGTTGAAGGTCGAGCGGTAAAACGCCCTATGTTAATGTTGAAGACCGAGAGGTAAATTCCTCTCGGTTCATGTTGAAGGACGAGCGGTAAATCCCTCTCGGTTAAGTCAAAGGCCGAGCGGTAAATCCCTCTCGGTTCATGTTGAAGGACGAGCGGTAAATTCCTCTCGGTTCATGTTGAAGGACGAGCGGTAAATCCCTCTCGGTTAATGTTGAAGGTCGAGCGGTAAAACGCCCTCGGTTAATGTTGAAGACCGAGAGGTAAATTCCTCTCGGTTCATGTTGAAGGACGAGCGGTAAATCCCTCTCGGTTCATGTTGAAGGACGAGCGGTAAATTCCTCTCGGTTCATGTTGAAGGACGAGCGGTAAATCCCTCTCGATTAATGTTAAAGACTGAGAGGTAAATCCCTCTCGGTTCATGTTGAAGGACGAGCGGTAAATTCCTCTCGGTTCATGTTGAGGGACGAGCGGTAAATTCCTCTCGGTTCATGTTAAAGGACGAGCGGTAAATTCCTCTCAGTTCATGTTGAAGGACGAGCGGTAAATCCCTCTCGGTTAATATTGAAGGTCGAGCGGTAAAACGCCCTCGGTTAATGTTGAAGACCGAGAGGTAAATTCCTCTCGGTTCATGTTGAAGGACGAGCGGTAAATCCCTCTCGGTTAAGTCAAAGGCCGAGCGGTAAATCCCTCTCGGTTCATGTTGAAGGACGAGCGGTAAATTCCTCTCGGTTCATGTTGAAGGACGAGCGATAAATCCCTCTCGGTTAATGTTGCAGACCGAGAGGTAAATCCCTCTAGGCTCATGTTGAAGGGCGAGAGGTAAATCCCTCTCAGTTCATGTTGAAGGACGAGCGGTAAAATGCCCTCGGTTTGTCTTTACATGGAAAAAGTTCTAAAAAGAACTCTCCTCAACCACCAACAAGAGTGGTAGGTGCTCTCCAATACAGCAAAACACAGCCTCCCTCAAACTCATAAGTCCTATAGTTAACCACGGCTAAAGCCAAACGCTTAACTCGGACTTGGGGGGCATGATGTATCATATGAAATATTGACCAAGTGGTTATAAACAACCAATCGGATTTTCAGGTAATCTGTTTATATCTTATTCTATTTATATTTTATTGGGCTTATATCAGCTCAGGATCCATGAGGTAAATTATAAATACAAAGCGAAGGCCGAAAGCCAGGTACGTTCCACTTAGGCATTATTTACTCTACGTTACTCTGCAATACTCAATAGTGATAACCATTCACTAAATATTCAACTAAGAGCCGAGGCTCTTCAAATCACACGCCTAACTTGAGCATCGGAGTATCTTTTGCAGGTACATCCTCCCTCGTCAAGAAGGAGACCGATCGGTTTGTGCCAACACCGATCGGCCAATAGCAGGAGTTTGGAAACGAGCGAGCGGTTCAGACACATCAGCAGGTTAGTCTCTCGGTCCCGCAAAATATCTACCGAAACAAGAATAAACCCTCTATAAACATAAATTCTTACCCCAACATTTGTACTATTTGAGCGAAAATAATTTAAGTACTTTTATTATAACTATTTGACTTTTGAATATCAATTATGTTTAGGTTGAATTAGAAATTTGTTGATTTTTTGTATTTTCAGTACACTAAATAATTAATTGTGATAGGTCGCATTTCAAATACTGTCTTCTTAAATAATTTTCTAAATAATCCTTATGAAAAATAAAAATAAAATAAAATAAATTTATTTATTTTACATAATAATAAGTTAATTTATCTTCGACTTTATGAATTTTCTTATTACTTGTTTTTCATTGTGATGGAAATCCATTTAGGAAATTTTATTCAAACGAGTATCAACTAAAGCTAAGGCTAAGAAAGGAAAGTGAAGAAGGACTTTTAAAAGCTCTTTTTTGATTTTTTTTCTCTAAGTCTTAGAAAGTTTATCTTTAATATGTTTGTATGTTGTTTTGTAGGGTCTAATAAGGCTATGAAATCATGGATCAACTAGCCAAGAAGCTTGATAAATCAAGAAGAATGAAAACATCAAGAATGGAGAAGCAAGCCAAATCTTTTGGAGGAATGTTGGAATCTTCACTTGGATGCATAAAGGCATTGTCCAGCTGTCCAACAAGCTGCTTTGGATCCCACATGAGTCACATTCCAACAAGCAGCTTGGTTGAAGTTGAAGAAGCCTATCGGATGAGAGTTGAGCTCAACCGTTGAAGCTGCACCAAGCTTGTTGTCCACGTATTTCTGCTAGCTTGTTGCTCACGTAGCCACGCACGTTTCTTCACCCTTGCACAACTTGCATTTGTTGATAACGTTAGCCAAGTGAAGGCGTGAATCGGGAGCTTGTATTTTTCCTTTAATTAGCTTGCTTAGCCATTGTAAAAAGCACCTTTGATTTGAATGAAGAATTGATTCTGTTGATTTTTGTCCATAACTTTCTTCTTGTTGAAGGTCACCGAGAGAGAGCTTAAGAGTTTCCTCTAGCCTCTCTCGCTAGCTAGGCTTCATTCCTAGCATGTTATTAATCATTCGCATCCAACATAGCTCATAATCTTTTGCTTTTATTTCATTTCCCAATTCATAGAACACCACCGTTTGAAATTGTGCTTCAATTTCTCCATCATCGAACCACTGTTCCATTCCATTTTTCTTCTACTTCAACCTTACCTTCATCACCGACTCCTTACATATCCTTCAATCCAGCTACCGAACACCTCTTGAGAGTGGCTTCCACATGTTTCTGTTTCCTCCGGTCATCATCATCATTCTTCAACCCATTCCGCCGCGTTGTTCAAGCACATCTTACATTGCTGCGTGCTTCTACTGTCCAAATTAGAGGAGAGTTTGGTTGATTTGTTCCTACACCCGAATCAGCCAAATCCTTCTTCCATCATGTGGTATTAGGAGCTGTGGTCGAATTGCACGCTTGAGCTAAGTGTCTTTATATGATTTCCATGTTGTCTTACTATTTCATTAATTCTGCTTGGTCATTTTTGATGTACATCACCGTTTCATTCATCTTCCATAAATGTATTGATGTTTTTGAGTTGTTCTGTTTTTTTTATCATTTGTGTTACTGTTATGTCCAGTTTATTCGGTGATCTTCGTTGTTTCAGTGTTTCAATTGTTTAATCTAGCTTATTCCTTTATTGTAATTGGTAGGATTGTTTAAATTGAGTCAATTATGCTTTAGAATTCAATTCCAGTATGTTAAAGTCATGTGCTCAAAATTCTGATGTAGTGTTTTTAATTTGTCATTAAATCTGGTTTTCTTGCTTTTGTTTTTTGGATGTTCTTGAGTTTAGATGAAATTGTTGCCATATATCAACCAAATAAGGCAATGAGAACTTAATCTAGCCTTGGTGATATGAGCAGAATCATTAAAACTCTGGTTCAAGTCACAAATCTGATTGAAAATTCATTTGTAGTTTAGGTTTTCTTTGAATTTGTTTTAAGTCTTTTAATTCTGTTCTGATGTATTATCCACCACTGTTTGGTGTTGTCTAAGGTTGCAAAAGGTATGACAAACCATAACTAGCAATGAAATGCATCTAGAATAGCTTGGTTGCCTCATAAACTAGAAGCAACCATTGTTTTGGTCTTAGTTCAAGCTTTTCACCGTGCTTAAAAATCCTTGGATGTCTAAGATGAATTTAATTCATTCCAGCTGATAATTTCCAGCTTGATCTAGTGTATTAAGACTTCCTTGAGTCATTTTCATTGGTGCTATAGCTTTTGAATCAATCAAACTTGTTTTTGGTGGATTATTATTTTTCTGCAGAAGTTGGCCATAGTAAGGTCTGATTTTGATTTCTACTATTTCTAAGCTATTTGATAGCTTGAATAAGTTTAAAATGGTGTTTAAAAGTTGCTAGCATATTTCAATTAGTATTATCTTGGCCTAAGTGTAGAGTTGTTTCTTAAACCATCACATTTTGAGATAAATAAGGAAGTGGCAAGGTGACTTTCAGTATTAATATGTTTTTAACTCATTTCAGAGTTTGAACATGTTTAAAATCACTAAATAAAGTTGCTGAAGTGATTCATTTCGAGTTTAAGCCACTTATGTGCAAAGTTGAGTTTCAAACCACCAATATCAAGCCAATTTTTTTGGTGCAGTGTTAAAAACTGAATCTGTTTTGATGATTTGACTTTCAAAATTCATTTTGGATTGTAGCAAGAGTTGTTCATTCTTTTAGATTGAAAAAATTATCAAAATAAGTCATATCAAGTGTTAAAAAGCTTGCAGAACCGTGCAATCCAGTCTCAAGTAGTTAAACCCCAAAACACAAAATCTAATTCATTTTAGGGCATTTCATCAAACAGTCTTAGGAAAATATCAAACAGTTTGGTTTCACCTTGATTTCAACCTGCATTTTTGTTTTTCTTGCTTTAGTAATTAGTTCTAGATCCATTCATAAGTTTTTTTTTGACGTGCCAACTTGTTTTTTTAGCTTTAATTTCATTGATTTGTCATTCTTGGAATTTTGGTTTTGTCGATCAAAGTAAATCTGGTTCAACTTAAAATCCTAGCCATTTGGTCACTTTTAATCTGATTTGTGGTGCTGTTCAGATGCTTATTGGTGCATATTTTGTGCTAGGATGATGGCTCATGCTAGTGGTAGCATCTTGAGGGATGGACACTTGTATAGCTCGTGATCCAGGTGCCTCCACAGTAAGAAAAAAATAGCTTCCTGAAACATTATTCTATAGTGAGAAAAAAAGTGAAAATTTGGCAACTCCACTAGCCAAATTTTGGGACACAAGCCAAATAGTTGAGGGATTGTAAGATTGAGTGTTTATCCTCTAAAAGAAACTTGCTAGAGGGAGCCAAAACCCTAAAACAATACAGAAATAGAATTTGTGAGGTTGCACCCAAAGCTAAAAATACTTGGCCGAGAGGAAAATCCTGTTTTAGTTTCCAATGCTAAAAAGTCCAATTTCTTGAATTTGATTTGTGCTATTCAATATGCCTATATAGTTGTTGTTTTGAAAAGGCAAAGCCAAAGATCAAAAAGATTTTTGAAACATCAGTTTCAATTTGTTTTTACATTTGAAGGTGCAAATTTAAGTTTTCCAAAACTACTCAAAACATATTTGATCACACTTGACCAATTGGGTTTTCTGGTTTTTTTGGTGCTAATATATAGATTGTCTAGCTAGTAAAAACCCAGTTTTCATCCAGTTCTATTTTGACCAGTTTGGTCCTTAAATTCAACCTGATTCAATGATAAATTTTGGATCAATTGAATAAATTGATTTGCTCAACTAGAGCATTAGCTTTTCTATGATAAATAGTGCAGGTCTAGAAATGAATTGGTGATCTTTAAGTTGATGCAAAATGGATCTATCTAAGCTGAAGTGCTACTGATTTGATGAGAAAATCATCAAGCCTATATCTGATTGCATCTCAAGGGTTGAATACGAGTTATTCCAAAAGCTTGGAACCTCTTTGAGCAAGGATTGAAGGGCGAAAGCAACCAAGAGAGCAACATAATCTGATACAATAGAGGACTCTTTGAACTGAAAGCAGTGCATCAATTTAAAGGTCTTGGTAGACCTTCTAAGAAGGTCTGGACAGAACCAATTCTCCAACACAACAGCCTTCCTCTTGAAAACGTGGTAGACTTCTACTCAATTTCTTCACAATAAGTCCAAGGATGTGTAAGAAAAAGGAGTAGATTTAAAGCAATCGAAGGAGCAAGAAAGTAGTGTAGCTTGATCATATTGGAGTTTTGAACTTGTAATTTGTTTCCATTTTAGTTTTCATTTGTTTTTCTTGTAAAAGGCCATTAAAACCAAGCGTTTGGAAGAGTCCTTGGTGCTCTCTCCAATCTTGGAAATTTTCTTTGCTTGCATTGATAGTAGACAATGAGTGTGTCTTGTTAGCCAAAAGCTACAAGCCTTACCTAGGATTTTCTTTGCTTTATTTTCTTATTTCCACGCTTTAGGAATTTGTTAAATTAGAGGTCCGAAAATTAGAAGTCTAGGTGTTTTAACTTTCATTTTTTAGTTGTTTGAGTCCATTTTTTAAAATTCAATTGTGAATCTTGTTTTGAAAATGGTCAAGTAAGTAACCTCACCTTTCGTACCTAGGAATTGTCTCTTGGTAAAATCTTAAACCTTTTCAAACTAAGAATCCAATTTTGAAATTAAAAGATGTATAAGGAAATCATGATCAACAAGAGAGGAATATAAAGGAGTGAACTTAGGGATTTGTTTGCCCAACACATGAAAAATCAAAATGAGGGTGAACAAAAAGAAAGAAGTTAGGATGAGAGGTACAACCAAGCTAGGAGAGATATTCCATTATTTGGTAAGGACATTAGTGCTTTAACATACTTAGCTTGGGAAAGAAAAATTGATAAAATACATCATTTTCTTGTTAGAGATAGTGAATCCTTTGCTCTTAACATATATATTTCTAGATTAGAAGAACATGCAAGTTAATGGTGGAATCATAGGCAATATAGTGTCAAGAAAGGTAGAAAATCCTCCATTCATGATTGGTATGAATTAAGAGCATGCATGAGAAGAATTTTTTGTTCCTCCTTCATCCAAGAGAGACCAAGAAATATGAATGGAATTCTCAATTGACTAACATTTTTGTTATTTATATTTTCTTTTCAAGATTGTTTTTTCTATCTAGCCTTACACTTCTTAAGATACAATATTGTCCAATGTTGGGCTAATTGTTTACGACATCTATAGCTAAGACCTTGACTTGATTGGAAGAATTGAACATAGTTGATTGTCATGGTTTGAAGCATATACTAACTGCTGCAAGAGTCAAAAGAAATAAAAACATGATTGAAGATGAACATGAATTTGAAAGTGATCTTTCAATGTTCTCAAGTTTGAAAAGGGCACGTATCTGGATATGTAACTCGTTGCAAGATATATTCGCAATGCCTTTTGTTGGAGACAGGATGATGGGACAACAAGTCAGTTTAAAGTTAGAATATTTGGAGTTGTTTGGTCTATCTCAAATGACTCATATTTTGGTGGCTACCAACAACTCATTTACCCTCCAACAGCTCAACTCATTAATAATAGACGAATGTGAGAAATTGGAAGTAATATTTCGTAAGTCTGTGCTGAGATGCATACCAAAGTTGAATTGTCTAAAAGTAAGTGAATGCAAGGAATTAAGGCAGATCATTAAAGAAGATTTGGAGGACAAAAGGTTGTCCAATATCCTTTCTCCACAACCATGCTTCCCCAAACTAGAATCATTGTTTATTCAACAATGCCATAAGTTGAAATGTTTCCCCTTTGTATTTGCCTCCAATGATATTTCCAACTTGAAGATTCTAATCATAATGGGAGCCACTGAACTGCAAGAGTTTATTGCATGCGAATACGATGAGATAGGAAAGACCAAAGTTGAACTTCCACAACTGAAATTTATAATATTTATGCGTCTTTCAAATTTTCACCAAGAGACTATATTTTTCAATGTGAAGTATCGCATTATCTGCAATTGTCCAAAACTCTCTTTGACTTCAACAACTACTCCTCAGGAGCTCCAACAAAATTTTCATTTGGAAGGTAAATACTATGCATGGATATATTGTTGCAAACATTACACGTTACGATGGAAACTTTATATATAAACGTTTTGTGTTTGCGTTTTAATTTTAAACGAAGTCCTTAACTATACACTTGAACTACAGGTTTGGGAAACTCTGAAATTCCTCATTGGGTGAATTTTTCAGTGATGGATGAAATAAAGGAATTAGATGAAGTTTCTAGAAGCAACAATTCTACTGAGTTAACATATTGAAATTCAATAATAAATTTTTATAGTTAGATATGATATTCATAAATGCACAAGCTAACTTAACTTGTAAACATATGTATTCTTGCACGCTTTCCTCAAAATGCTCCTACTAGCAGACTCCACTAATCATTTTTCATATAGTGGTCAACTGATGACTTCGTACGAAAATGAATGACATAAAAAAGTATTCATGTTAGCCAGACTGATCCAAAAAGACATGTATGTAGAGAAAACCATAAGTAGGATCTTTTTTTCACAAATCACAAGTCAAAGGTAGTTCTATAAATTATTTTCCCTTTTTTTTATGCATTACCAATCCTACATCCACGGTCTTCACAGGAAAAGATTCCTAAATCATGGTTTCTAAGAATGTAGTCCAGAATGTGTCAAGAAATTATCTCTGTAAAGTGAAATAAGTAAACAAAAGGGTTGTACTAATAAATAATCTCCCTAGCTAAGCTACAAGTACTCATTCCAAACAATAACTTCAAGAGCATAATCAGACACTAGCAAGACAACAATGAGATATGATATCTTAATGGAATAAGTACCAACAACAATTACGAACAACAAGGACACCCTTTTTGTGAAGCCATTCACACCAACACAAAATTGACCTTTATGGCAAGGATTCCCAACACCCTCCTACGACAAAAACATCCCTACACCATGGCAGCTGCAAAAAATGCAGGACTGTCTACTAAGAACCTTCAACAAAACCCCTCAACCTTAACACGAACCCTTGATTAAGATCCCTGAACACACCACATAACCTCACATCACAACACCAACGTCCTCCTCACAATGTCAACGAAGTACGCAACCTCACATCACGACCACCACCAAAAGAACAAAATGCACATTGGCTGGGAAGAACGACGTATGCAGAGCTTCGGCTAAGAAGAAACACAAGACCAATTATAGAGGTTTCGAAATGAAGAACGAGAAAATAGGGTTTTGCTTCGAACAAGTGAATTTGGGGAAGGCAAATCCCAATTTTTCACTTTATTTCATCGAAGAACTTACCAACGACCTCAGATCTGTTGGTAATTAAGTTAACCAACACATTACCGACGAACATATCTGTCGGTAAATACAATTTTAAGGTTCGTTGAAAATTTCGTTGATAATTTACATTTATTAACGGATTTGAAGTCGTCGGTAAATATCTGCTAGTAATATGAGTTTTTATTGTAGTTATGAAGAAAATGAAGAATTCAAATTTGGTTGAAACAAACAAACTTGATATGGGATGATGCACATGGAAAGCTAAAGTGGGAAAGTTTGGTTGGTTTAAACTTAAATTTTAGGAGTTTATGAGAAATTTTGTTTGAGTTTTATTTTATTATTTTGGGTCGAATAATATTAGTTTTATTTTTATAGAGATAAGTTAGAGATTGCTAGTTTTGATTATTTAGGTGCAATACTAATTTATTGTTATAAATAGATTTATATTATGTAGTTTTTTATTTTGACTCAGATATTTTGTTTTTAGTTTTTATTCTTTGTATTTGGTTTAAAATCCTATTTTCATCTATTTAAAAACTTTCAAGGTTATTTACAAGTTGGATTTTAGGCCTCGGTTTGGGCGGAACTGAAGCCTATTAGAACGCGGTGGCATTTTCGTAGATTAGACTAACTTTTATGACTCGATTCAATAGGAGCCGAGGCATATACAACATATGACCTTGGTTCAAACAGCAACCGATGCCTAAAACCTTGAGAAATTCCTGCAGAATTGACGTTTGGCCTGACAGCTTTTCGAATCCTGCTCTACTGTCTCGGTTCACCGAGGACCCGAGGCAGTATGTCCTGTCCAACACTGACACGTCTGATTCGTGGAACGTTTCAATTTTTCCTGTTCAAATCATACAGCTTTGGTTGTCTAAGAGCCGGTGTTAAAAGAGCTTTATGCCTCAATTGAGAGGTAAAGCGATGTGTATAAGTTGAAGATTATTTCCAAAATGCCATTTCATATTCTTTATTTTTTTTTCTAAGGCTTATAGGCATCTGTTATTGGAAGAACCGAGGCATATACATGTTTATTGCTTCGGTTAATAGATTAACCGAGGTAGTAAAGTTTAATATACAACTCTAGAGAGGGTGTAAAAACTTTTTACCCTACTGTTTCTCTTTCTTCTTCCCTACAAAAGTGGTTTTTCTTCTTCCCTGGTCGCGCCTCCATTGCTCTCTACGGTGAAGGTTTTGTTTGTCCATTGCTCTCAGGCGAAGCACCCTCTCATGCACGTTGGTGCCTCTGTTTCGCCATCTTCGTTGTTGCATTTCTTTGTCATGTTCGTGCTTCCATTCCAATCACCGTTGCTGCACCGCCACCCTACTCTTTTGGTGATGGAAGAACGGCTCCCAGAGGTGACCGAAATGATGATGTAACGCAGTAGAATAAGATGAATTATGATGATGATGACCGGAGGAGGCATAAACTTTGGAATCCACTCTTCAAATGATGTTCAGTGGCTGGATTGAAGGAGAATGGTTGATTTAGAGATGAAGATAAGGTTGATGTAGAGAAAGATTGAATCGAACAGTGGTTCGGTGATGAGAAATTGATGAAGCGGTAATGGAGAAAAATGGATTGAAGGCATAGTTTTAGGTGCTGAAATATGAGGCAGATGGTGTAGAGGAATGCTAGGAATAGAGCCTAGCTAGGGAGAGAGGCTATAGGAAACTCTCAAGCTCTCTCTTGGTGACCTTCAACAAGAAGAATGTTCTGGACAAAATCAACAAAAATCAATTCTTCATTCAAATCAAAGGTGCTGGTTACAAGCAATGGAGCAAGGTATTTAAAGGAAACGAAACAAGCTCCTAGTTCACGCCTAACGTTTTCAATGCCAGTTGCGCAAGGGTGAAGAAATGTGATTGGCTACATGGGCAACAAGCTAGCAGCACGTGGACAATAAGCTTGGTGCAACTTCAATCGCTAAGCTCAAACCCTCATTCCTTGGGCGCTAGGATTCTTCAACTTCAACCAAGCTGCTGGTTCGAATATGTCTCATGTGGGCTTCTAAAGCAGCTTTGTAAACAACTGGACAATGCCTTTATGCATCCAAGTGAAGATTCCAACATTCCTCCAAGTGAAGATTTGGCTTGCTTCTCCATTCTTGATGTTTCCTTGCTTCTTGATTTATCAAGCTTCTTGGCTAGTTGATCCATGATCTCCTAACTTTATTAGACCCTAGAAAACACATATAAACATATTAAAGAGAATCCTTCTAAGACTCAGAGAAAGAAAATCAAGAAAGAGCGTCTAAAAGTCCTTCTCCAACTTTCCTTTCTTAGCCTTAGCTTAAGTTGGAACTCCTTTGAATGGAATACCCTAAATGGGTTTCCATCAGCTGGACTTCGCCGCTTCCTCCACGACGTTCATCCCTTCTCTTGGTTCTTCGTGGTAAGTTTTTTTAAAACTGCTCCCTTTGATGTTCCACTGCCCCCAGTTTCTTTATGACCGTGTTGAGTGAGAAAGAATTATTTTTAGTTTTAGATTAGGAATGTGATGATGAAAGGAGAAAGCTTGGTGAGAGTTGAGGATGAGAGATAAATTGTAGCATGATAGAGGACATTTATATTAGGTTTGGTTCGATTTTTCTAGTACTCTTTAGTGTTGTTCTTGGTAATTTGTTTTCAATGTTTTGTGTACAAAACATGAGTGCTAAATTTTGGTTGACTTTGTTGCATATGTAATATTTGTTTTTGGTGTACAAACATAATTTTGAATTGTTATAATTAAATTGTTATAATTAAATAAACAAAAATAATATTGTTATAATTAAATTGAATTATTAGGAATATAGAAACATAAATTTGCATTGTTAGGATTGAATTGGTTGATGATGTAAATTGGTGTATAATTTTGAATTAGAGTTATAGAAATTAGGAATATAGAAATCATTAAACTAACTAATGTGTGCTTTGTTTTTGTGTAGATATTATATTTTTGTGCTGAGATATTATACGCACACATTCTCAATAGTTGACCGACTTTCACGCTCCAAGGTTCATATTCTTAATATTTTCCTTTTAATATGAACATGTAATTATTTGTTTGCTTGAATATATATTGTTGTTGAGAATTAGCCTTAGTTTCCCATTTGAGATTCAATACAAAAATTATTTACTATCTCAAGATATTTTTGAACAAAGGTACTTTTTACAAAATGAATAGAGAGGAGATGGTAATAATAATTTACAAGTATTGAATCTTGAATTTTCCGGTTGGACAGTTTAAGAAGAGTAATAACTTTTTCATAGTTTATTAATACATATCAATTTTAAACAACATATCATCAAATTTCACGAAATTTTGCCAGCATTTCGCATTGATATTTGGGTGCATATTTGATTGTGTCTATAATCACTTTCATTTCGTATAACCTAAAGACTAATGCAAAATGCTGGCAAAATTTCGTTAAATTTTAAATATGTTGGTAAAATTGATAAGTTTAATAAACTAAAAAAAGTCAATCTTCTTGAATGGGATAGGGTCACACCTTGAATACAAACACAAACAAAGTGATCATTCAAGATTATTGAAATTGTGTAAATAATTTCAGTAAACATGCGTACGGATCGAGGGTGGATTAATTTACCACGCATCAGCACTGAGTACGAGAGAAGGGTATAAGAATTTATAGAGTTTGCGCAACGTAATGCGAGTACAAGTGGTGATGATGAAGTCAAGTTTAGATGTCCCTGTGTGAACTGTTTGAATGGGAGGAAGTTGAACACAACTGATATTAGAGAATATCTTATCTGTGATGGTTTCATACGAAGTTATACAACATGGATATGACATAGCGAATTAACAGACTTTCCAACTGAAAATGTATATGATTCCACCATGGATATGGAAGATCGACCAAAAAAAGACAATTTAGAGGACATGATCCGCGATGTTGGCGCGTAAGCTTTTGCCTAAGCGCATGTGTATGAAACGATCTCCACTGATGCGAAAACTATTTTGTATGTCGATTCAACTAAGTTCACACGATTGTCAACGGTGTTAAGGCTAATGAATTTAAAGATGACCAATGGATGGACTGATAAGAGTTTTACATAATTGTTGTTGTTGTTGAATGAAATGATGACAAATGGAAATACCTTACCCACTCGTAATTGTGATGCAAAAAAAATTCTTTGTCCGATAGGTATGGAGTATAAATAGATACATGCATGTCCGAATGATTGCATATTGTATAGGAATGAGTACGATGTTTTGACAAAGTTTCCAAAATGTGGGTTATCACGATACAAGGCAAAAACAACGGTGAAGATAGTGGCCACACAGAAAAGAATGGTTCTGCTTTGAAAGTAGTTTGGTACCTTCCATTCGTAGCCAGACTTGAGTGTTTGTTCACGTCCCAAAGATGCTAAAAACCTAAGATGGAATGCAGATGAGAGAACAATCGATGGGCTGCTTCATCATCCAGCTGATTCAAAGCAATGGAAAAATATTGATTAAGAATTCCCCCAATTTGGTCAAGAGTGTAGAAATCTTAGGTTTGGCTTAACTACTGATGGAATGAACCCATTTGGTAATTTAAGTACCAATCACAATTGTTGGCCCGTTATACTGATATTTTACAACTTATCTCCTGGATTGTGCATGAAATGAAAGTACATGATGTTGTCAATGTTGATACCTGGTCCAAAGTAGCCTGGAAATGACATAGATGTTTATCTTAGGCCACTAGTTGAAGACTTGAAGTTGTTGTGGGTTGATTGGGTTGAAATATTTGATGCCTTTGCTTTAGAAACTTTCATGATGCATGCCATGTTATTTTGCACCATTAATGAGTTCCCAGCTTACGGTAATAATTCGGGGGTACAGTGTGAAGGGTCATAAAGCATGTCCTATATGTGAAGAAAACATTGCAGCTCATCAATTAAAACATGGAAGGAAGACAATGTATATGCGTCATCGACGATTTTTACAATCTTATCATCCATATGGAAGGTTATAGAAAGCATTCAATGGAGAACAAGAGAAAGACAATGCACCCACTCCACTTACTGGACTTGAAGTTCTTGAAAAAGTTAATAGAGTACATCATTTATTTGGAAAAACGTCCAAGAAGTCTTCTGTAACGACCCTTTGGAAGAAGAAATCAATATTATTTGATCTTCCATATTGGTCAAAGTTAGATGTTCGACATTGCATAGATGTCATGCATGTAGAGAAGAATGTTTGTGATAGCTTGATTGGTACACTACTAAACATCCAGGGAAAAAAAAAAGATGGAGTGAATGCGCGTTTGGATTTGGTTGACATGAAGATCCGAGAAGAGTTGGCACCAAGAGAGATTGGTAAACGTACTTATTTGCCCCCTACATGTTACACAATGTCCAGACAAGAGAAGATGAGTTTTTGTCTTTGTTTAAAGAGTATCAAGGTACCACAAGGATACTCTTCAAATATAAAGAGCTTAGTGTCAATGCAGGACTTAAAGCTTGTTGGACTCAAGTCTCACGATTGCCACGTCTTAATGCAACAAGTGTTACCGGTGGCAATTCGTGAAATTTTGCTCAAAAAACTTAGGCAGACCATAACTCGATTGTGCTCATTTTTCTCGTCAATTTATAGTAAAGTCATCGATCCTACAAAGTTAGATGAACTTCAAAGCGACATTATCATCACCTTGTGTGAGCTAGAAATGTTTTTCTCTCCATCCTTTTTTGACATCATGGTGCATTTACTTGTTCATTTGGTCATAGAAATAAAGTTGTGTGGACCAGTATACTTAAGATGGATGTATCCTATTGAGCGTTATATGAAGATTTTGAAAGGGCACGTCAAAAATCAATATCGTCCAGAAGGTTCAATGATTGAAAATATATTGCTGAAGAAAGTATCGAGTTTTGCTCTTTTTATATGTTCTACAAGTAAAAGCATTCGAGGTTTGAATGTGGTGACGAAAAGTCGTGAAGAATTAATGCAAGCACATATGTACATATTAAACAACACATATGAAGTGATCCCATTTTTGGAAGCACTCAAAGTCGTTGTAAAGGACAAATGTCCAAGACAATCAGAGAAATGGTAGTTGATGGAGCATACAGAACATTCTTGTCCTGGTTCAAATATGAAGTTTTGAAAGAATCACGGTCTTCTGAGACTTTGTTGTGGCTAGCAAATGGTTTGAAGTTTGATGTTGTATGTTGTACAGGCTATGAAATTAATAATTGCACATTCTATACAAAGACTTTGGATGATAAAAGCACAGTACAAAATAGTGGCGTCAGTCTAGAAGCTGAGTCGCTACAATTTTCTAGATTCAAAGATCAAAATCCTGTAATTGGATCAATGAGATATTATGGTAGAATAAAAGAGATATAGGAGGTTGATTACACTAAGTTTTTTGTTGCACTCTTCAAATGTAAGTGGGTCGACAATAGGAGTGGTGTCAAAATAGATGAATGTGGTATTACACTAGTTGATTTTCGAAAGGTTGGTTATGGAGACGAACCGTTTATCATGGCATATCAAGCAAGTTAGCTTTTTTATGTCAAAGATCCTGCGTCTGACCATTGGTATGTCGCTCTTCAAGCAAAACGACAAATTGAAGATAAAGAAGAGAATCTAAGTAATCTTCATATTGCTGACAACCATCCATTTAAAATGACAACAAGTTTGGATGACGACCCTCTAATTAATGATATACAAGCAATTCGGGAAGATCACAATGAGGGAATATACATATGACCAATCCATATGATTATGTTGAATTTCATGTTTGTGTAAATATTTATGGCTTTTGTTAAATAATATATGTTATATTACAAGTGTTTTATTAATATTTCATCTTATTTATTGTTACAGATATATGGTTGAGTCACCTCATTCGTCAGGGGATGAAGTCCCCACCACTTCTAGACGGACGAGAGGAGCGACAAGGTTACGACAACTTATACTTAGAAGAAATGCAGGTGAGAGGACACCTGTCATTATTGACATGGTCACTGGAGTTTCATCTGGCCCAAATGCATATGTATTTAGGTCTTACCTTGAAGTACTAACATGTGATTGTATCTCTATACTAACTCCATCCTTTGACCATGTATCTAAGGCTGATCAGAATCTTATCTGGCAAGATGTATTAGTAAGTTAAACAATATTGCTCCAAATTCTAGATTCATTATATTGATAAATTTGTATTGATATAAGGTTATTACTTTCTTTGTTGCTGATGACATTTGATATGCCAAATGTCGAGAGCCTAAGGAGTATGTGTTTATCTGCAATTGCAGAAAGATTTCGGGGGTTTAAGACAAAATTGACGTCCAGATATATAATTGGAGCAAAAAGTAATGAAATTCCATGTTCTAAATATTGTACAATTGACGAAGAAACATGGCGTCAGTTTGTACAGTTTAGGACATCCGAGACGTGGCAGGTAAGTGTAGGTAAAATCATTCAATTCATCATTCATAATTTTATATCATAACAATTGTTTCATTTTGTCACAAGAAACAAGGTCAAAAGCACAGGGTATAAATGCTCAGAATAAAAATCCACACCTATTGTCTCGTAGTGGATACAGGAAGCTTGAGGAGAAAATAATGAAGCAGAAGTCAGATAGTAGACTTTCACTTTCTGAGGGTGGTGACCCTCTCCTCGTCCTTCACCACCATCTCGGCACGAGAAGTGGAAGTTAGCTCGTTTAAGATCATCGGGCTCATACACTTCCGACACTGCCAGAGAGATATCTGAAAGAATTGTAAGATGTCATTTCTCATATTTAAACAACATTTTTGTTATATATATTACATAGATCTTTCAAATAATTATGAAGTTCTGTTATGTTACAGGCCTCCTTGGTTGAGCAGAGCTCCCAAGGTCAATTCACACAACAAAGTCGTGAGGATATTCTTGCCACAACTATTGGACGACCTGAGCACCCAGGACAGGTGCGTGCTGCTAGGACTAGCATAGGCATACGATAGTTCTTTGGGTCTTCTTCGCATCCATCTTCATTCGGATTAAGTAAGGAGTATGAACAAAAGCTGAAGGAGGAAATAAGAAAAGAGATGACGCAGGAGATCACAAAGAAGGTTCGGACAGAGTTGTATGATGAAGTTGCTGAAATGGTTGCGCACCAGTTCCAGCAGCGTTATGAGGATTATGGCAATCGTCTTCCGACATCTCTTGTAGCGGAGCATGTTGTGCCCCCTACAAGTGAACTTAATAATCATTTTTGTTTATTAATTTACTTTTTGTATAACCTAACATTTAATTTGACAGGTAGAAGCGACAAAGGAAGTTGCTCAGCTGCCGGTGCCCTAGGGGACGACATGGACGACACTCGTCCATGTCAGTTATATATTCTCTCTGATACCGGGACCATGCTAGTGGCTCGTGGCATAGTCTATGTGACAGCCACTGTAGTGCATGGTGTACAGCTAGCATAAGATGAGGTCAAGGTCACGTTGGATGAAGTTGTCGTACCGGATGTCGTTCTTCCTGTGCCTACAAACGAGTTTTTCATTGTGCAAGAGGCATTTAAGTCCTTCGTCGCCTAGCCCAGACATTTGGTTGGTGATGTATCTGATCCCCCGGTAAACACTCTTACTATATACTTCTCAATTTTAATATTTACTTCTTATTGACGTCATAACATAACCACTTTTTCATGTAACAACAGACAACTCAAGAGGGAAGTACTACACCGAAGAAGACTCATTTATCTGAGGACGACCCTCTTGGTGCGTTAGACGAGCTTGCTAACATCATTTCAGATGCGCCGATGATTGTACACTGGGATTCTACTACATTTGGAAGAAAAGCTCAAATCCCATTGTACTTGCATCAACAAGATGTTAGGGAGCTTGCGTCGGGGAGAGAAGAAATTAATATTACACTCATTCAGTTGTGGATGATGTAAGTTTATGAGAACTTTTTTATATAATTCTTTTTTTTCAAGTTACTTATATCAGATTATTTCTTCATTTTAGGTATATGTTTGATGTCAGTAACAAGAAGGGGTTTAATGATGTATATGGGTTCATTGACCCCTCTATGACTCATGAAAGAAATAAGTTTGATGATATCCAAACATACATCACCACTTGCTTTGCAACGGGGAAGGAGATATATTTTCTCCCTTATATACTTGGATAAGTGAAGTTTGTTAACTTTAAAGTTTCATTTATTAATTTTGGTATATGACAATTAAGTTATTACCAATTTCAGGCGTCATTGGCAGCTACTTGTGATCTCCATACCGGAGAACACTGCTGTCTGGTTTTGGTCATTGCACAAGTCTCCTCTCAGCTCTCTTAGACATGTAGTAGATTGGTAAGAAACTCAATGTTTCAACTTTCTTTGTTATATAAATGTATGCTAAAGCATTTTTTTTAATAGTTCCCTTGCAACACATATGATGTTATTTGGGAGATCTACTGCTACAGCTAAAAAGCTTGCATGGGTTTCCCTTAAGGTTTGGTATTTTAGTCCATACTTTATTACATTTTGTACCATTCCAATGATATTACTTAACATTTTATAATTATGATGATATATTGTAGTGTAATAGACAAACATGATCATATGAATGTGGTTACTATGTCATGTTTTGGATGATGACCACTATTCGTGCACATTACACCAGTGTATTGCAAACAGTAATATTTAGGTTTGAATTTTATTTTCTCTATAGTTTAGATTTCATATACACTAATTGAAATCATTGTTTTTTATGCAGAGATTCAATATGATTGCTCCAATTCCAGAGAAGTAACTTAAACTCGTGAGGAAAGCACCAGCTAAATATATAATTCACTTATATAATAGTATGTAGTAGATATTACGATATAGTAAGTTCTAAGTGTATGCTTCTAAGTTGTTTTATGCTTTTGTACATTATTATTAGTTTAACTTTGTAAATTGGATTGATTTATGCTTCAAAGTTGATTTATGATTACATATGATTGATTTATGCTTTAAGAAGTTGATTTATGATTACATTGAATGTATTAATATAATTTTTATTTAAAACATATGCTTCTAGATTGTTCTGGACTGTTCTGGCTGTAAAATTATATGCAGGTCTTTTCTGCAGTTGGGACTATTGCAGAAACAGACCTGTTCTTAAAAAAAAACAGGGGAATATGCCTCGGTTGTGACCATAACCGAGGTAGAAAACCCACCTATGACATCAGTTCATACCCCAACCGAGGCATAAAGGCTTGCGAAAGAAGAAGAAAAAAAATAAAAAAAGACCCTATTGCCTCGGTTCGGACCTGAACCGAGACAGTAGAGTTGGACATACTGCCTCGGTTCAAAGGGATCCGAGACATAAAGTCCTACGAAAAAAAAATTAAAAAAAAGCCTACTGCTTCGGTTAACTTTGAATGGAGGCAAAATCCTTCACTTTTATGCCTCGGTTCAGAACCGAGGCAAAAAAGCTACCCCTTTTTGCCTCGCTTGGATATGCCTCGGTTCGGGAATTGCTACCTATGGGCGAAAATAACCGATGTCGTTTTCCGTGACTGCACTAGTAAAACTTGATGTGGAATGATGCACATGGAAAGCTAAAGTGGGAAAATTTGGTTGGTTTAAACTTAAATTTTAAGAGTTTATTAGAAATTTTGTTTGAGTCTTATTTTATTATTTTGGGTCAAATAATATTAGTTTTATTTTTATAGAGATAAGTTAGAGATTGCTAGTTTTGATTATTTAGGTGCAATACTAATTTATTGTTATAAATAGTTGTAGATTATGTAGTTTTTTATTTTTTGTATTTGGTCTAAAATCCTATTTTCATGTATTTAAAAAGGTTCATAAAATTCACCACAATGAAATAGAGTAGAAATTATTTTGTATGTCACTTTTTTTTTACTATTTAAAGTCACATCTTTTAACCTAAATGAAAACACCCAGTCATTCTCGTCATATTTATCAAAAGTAAATTTTAAACTCTATAACTATCTTTCAAATCATTAATAAGATAGTGAATTTTAATCAAATAAAGGTATAAATATTTTTTTGGTTTAATTCCTATTTTGGTCCCACTTTTCGTAGGGTCTGTTCAAATTGGTCCTACTTTTTTTCAAAAGTTCACTAAGATCCCACTTTTCGCAAAAACGGTGCAAGTTAGTCCTTTTTGGTTACGGCGTTAAAAAACTAACGGCACAGCTGCCCAGCTGGAAGAAAACTGATGAGGTGTACATTTTTTTGTTGACGTGGCACTGTGAATTGGTGATTCATCCTGAGAGCAGAGGATTCATGGCTGTTTTACCCAAATTGAAAAGCAAAGTTAGGGTTCTGAAATCTAAAAGCAGGAGGTTTCAGCAAAGTTAGGGTTCTGAAATTTAAAAGCAGAGGTTTAGGGTTAGGGATGAATTCATCACAGAGTTGTTCTTCCTGTTCGAAGGCAACCTCCAAAGGATTTTCGCAATCCTCACACGGTGTTGTTTCCAGGAGAGTTGGGATAACCCCTATTTGCCACTGTGGTGATATTGCTGTAATGAAAGTTGCTAGAACTTCAAGGAATGCTGGGAGGAAATTTTGGGGATGTCGCCATTACAAGATGAGTGTTGGTGGGCAGCGAAAGAGATGTAGTATCTGCCGTGAACTGGGGCACAACAAAAAAATGTGCCCTTTAAATCCAGCCATCATCCAACCAACACAATCAACACAGGCACAAAGTTCACAACCCATTGCACCTTCACAGCCATCAAGTCCCCAATCTCCTCAACCACCACAACCAAGTCAAGATTCCATCCGAGATTTAAGTGAGCCAATACAAAGGCAGAAGTTAAACATTAGAAGAAAAGATCCATAGATTTAGTTGAAAATTTGGATGTATTAATATGTACTCTTCTTAACTACTTTAATTGTGGATGTATTAAGCACTTTCATTGTCTGTGTTGAATTCTTATCAAACACTTTCATTCTGTATGTTGAATTCTTATTAAGCACTTTAATTAAATATGTTGCACTGATATTATGTTGTGATATTTGGAAGTAGTGATATTATGTCATTATATATGTTTTTTGCCAGGTATCCTTAATATGTATTATAGTAATATAGTAAGGGACCAATTTGAACAATTTTTAAAGGAAAAAGGGACCATCGTGAACAAATTCAAAAGCAAAGGGGGACCACAATTAACATTTTTAAATCAAAGGGGGGACTAAAACGAACTTCATTACACGAACTCAGATTGTTCACTCATATTACATCCATAACCCTTATTTTTTCCTTCATCATGGGGTGCCAAAACATCACTTCCCACCATTGAAACACCAGGACCAGCCTAAGAAAAGTGCAAAAAGTGCTTAAAACTCACCTTTTTGGCCAATGGTGACCCCAGTTCACCTGACTGAGTACCTGTGTTGGACTTTCTGTACAAAATCCAATTTTCTCTCGGGTAATCGTTTACAGTGTCCTTGTAATCGATTACAGTGTCAAAAAAGGTGTAAACTTGATTTCTAAGGCATAATTCGAAAGGTCTTTGAGTATAGATTCCAACAAAACAAGAATCAACTCATTTGGAGTTCGGTGGAGAAAGTTATGAGCAAAAGAACAAGCAAAGGTCAGAGTTGGCAAAAATATATGAAACGCTAACTTGAAAGAATAAACTGTACCAACTCAGATGTCCAAAAAATACAAATTAGTAGTCATTGGAAAGATTTTTGAGTCTAGTTTCTAATAAAAAAAGAATCACATCATTTGGAGGTCGGTGGGAAAAGTTATCAGTAAAATAGTCAGCAAAGGTCAAAGTTGACACCATGTTATCTCACCCAAGTTGCTCATCTCATAAACATTGTTTTTTTCCTCCATCATGGGGTGCCAAAACATCACTTCCCACCATTGAAACACCAGGACCACCCTAAGAAAAGTGCAAAAGTGCTTAAAACTCACCTTTTTGGCCAATGGTGACCCCAGTTCACCTGACTGAGTACCTATGTTGGACTTTCTGTACAAAATCCAGTTTTCTCTCGGGTAATCGTTTACAGTGTCCTTGTAATCGATTACAGTGTCAAAAAAGGTGTAAACTTGATTTCTAAGGCATAATTCGAAAGGTCTTTGAGTATAGATTCCAACAAAACAAGAATCAACTCATTTGGAGTTCGGTGGAGAAAGTTATGAGCAAAAGAACAAGCAAAGGTCAGAGTTGGCAAAAATATATGAAACGCTAACTTGAAAGAATAAACTGTACCAACTCAGATGTCCAAAAAATACAAATTAGTAGTCATTGGAAAGATTTTTGAGTCTAGTTTCTAATAAAAAAAGAATCACATCATTTGGAGGTCGGTGGGAAAAGTTATCAGTAAAATAGTCAGCAAAGGTCAAAGTTGACACCATGTTATCTCACCCAAGTTGCTCATCTCATAAACATTGTTTTTTTCCTCCATCATGGGGTGCCAAAACATCACTTCCCACCATTGAAACACCAGGACCACCCTAAGAAAAGTGCAAAAGTGCTTAAAACTCACCTTTTTGGCCAATGGTGACCCCAGTTCACCTGACTGAGTACCTATGTTGGACTTTCTGTACAAAATCCAGTTTTCTCTCGGGTAATCGTTTACAGTGTCCTTGTAATCGATTACAGTGTCAAAAAAGGTGTAAACTTGATTTCTAAGGCATAATTCGAAAGGTCTTTGAGTATAGATTCCAACAAAACAAGAATCAACTCATTTGGAGTTCGGTGGAAAAAGTTATGAGCAAAAGAACAAGCAAAGGTCAGAGTTGGCAAAAATATATGAAACGCTAACTTGAAAGAATAAACTGTACCAACTCAGATGTCCAAAAAATACAAATTAGTAGTCATTGGAAAGATTTTTGAGTCTAGTTTCTAATAAAAAAAGAATCACATCATTTGGAGGTCGGTGGGAAAAGTTATCAGTAAAATAGTCAGCAAAGGTCAAAGTTGACACCATGTTATCTCACCCAAGTTGCTCATCTCATAAACATTGTTTTTTTCCTCCATCATGGGGTGCCAAAACATCACTTCCCACCATTGAAACACCAGGACCACCCTAAGAAAAGTGAAAAAGTGCTTAAAACTCACCTTTTTGGCCAATGGTGACCCCAGTTCACCTGACTGAGTACCTGTGTTGGACTTTCTGTACAAAATCCAGTTTTCTCTCGGGTAATCGTTTACACGGATGCTGTAAACGATTACCAAGCCCTTTTTTGAACACTCTTAGTCATCCCTTGCAGAGCTTGCTCCTCCAACTAATGAGGGGTCACCCCACACTCATTGGACTCACATCACATCACCAACCACCCTCTCCCACCACTGAAACACCTGGACCAGCCTCAGACAGGTGCACAACTGCCTAAAACTAAGCTTTTTTTCCAATGGTGACCCCTGTTCACCTGGCTGACTACCTATGTTGGACTTTATGTACAAAATCCAATTTTCTCTCGGGTAATCGTTTACCAGGATTCTGTAAACGATTACCAGACCATTTTTTCAACACTCTGACTCATCCCTTGCACTACTTCGTCCCTCTACTCATCACGGGTCACTCCACACTTCTTGCGTTTATGGAAAGATTAAATGGTTGCTATTTTCCTCTCAAATAAACAACTTTAAGCAAGTGATTAAATGGTTGCTATTTTCTTTTTGTTTGAGGTGCTGACTATGATTTATGTGTAACTTATTGCTTTCCATTTCAAGTCATTTCCCTTGATCGTTTGTTCTGGTGCATCTAACAGGCAACCGCAGGAAAAAACAAGATGACAACTCTTGAGAATTTATGGTGTTGCAGAAAAATGTTACTATCATGAAGGTGATTTGGAATGTCTCAGTCTGTTTTATACATCTTATTGTTTTATACATCTCAGCTGGAAGTTCACTGATGTGGTGCAATGATTGCATTCTGTGCTATTGCAACTGTCTGTTCAAAACCTAGAATCATGGTGTCCATGTCTCTAATTTTTTCTTACGTAGGGCCTCAACATGAAAGGCTTCTTTAAGATGATGCAGCATGAATTGAGAGTAGATTTCTACTTGTGTTGTGTGGATATTTACTCTACCTGATAATGATAATAATACGGAAGGTGGAATTGAAAGGGTGGAAGAAGGAGGAAGAGAAGGAGGAGAAGGAGAAGGTGGTGATGAGAAGGAACGCCATGGGCATATGGGAGGAAGAGAGTTGGGGCAGAGGTTGAAGGTTGCAATTGCAAGGTGATTGCCATGTAGAGTGCCACGTCAACAAAAAAATGTACAGCTCATCAGTTTTCTTCCAGCTGGGCAGCTGTGCCGTTAGTTTTTTAACGCCGTAACCAAAAAGGACTAACTTGCACCGTTTTTGCGAAAAGTGGGATCTTAGTGAACTTTTGAAAAAAAGTAGGACCAATTTGAACAGACCCTACGAAAAGTGGGACCAAAATAGGAATTAAACCTATTTTTTTTATCTGGAAGAGCAAGGACGCCGAATGAACTCTATAAAATAAAAGCAAAGAATGAAAGAGAGAAATATTCTTTTCATACTTATTTGGAAGGCTTCGACACCCAATGTGATGCCATGAAGCGGGGAAGTAACTTTCAAGGAATCGTTGCATTATGCCTATGCCGATTTTGATCCAAGCCAAGCCAAGCCATTCCCTTTGTCTCATCTTTCAACCTCAAATCTCTCACTTCCTTTCCTTGAACTTTATGTTGTCTGTTGTTAGCAAAAGCCTTCAAACATTACGATATAAATAAATTCACCTATGCCGTTTCCTCCATGTGTTGATACATTTTCATCTCCCAAATAAAAGTTTGAGAGAGATAGTAATGGGTGATTGGGCTGGGGTGGTGATAGGTTTGGTCCTGTTTGTGGTGCTTTCACCAGGTTTACTCTTCCAGCTTCCCGGCAAAGGAAGAGCAGTGGATTTTTGCAATTTCCAAACAAGTGGCGTCTCCATCTTTGTTCATTCCCTTCTCTTCTTTGGATTCATGGCCATCTTCCTTATTGCCATTAATGTTCACATTGGCAGTGGATAAATAAGCCATTGTACGCAATAGAATATGATTATGGAAGATGGTTTTTGTTCTGTTATATCTTATACCTCCCTCTTTATGCCTTTCCATTCTGGGTATGGAACTGGAGTTCTAATTTTCTTTCTTACATGATAAAATTTAGGTGTACGAGCAGTATAAAGATAATTTTATTTCACTTCTACCCCCTTTCAATTTATTCTAGTTGATTTTATTTAGTGTATTATTAGGGATTTAAATATAATTTTAAAGTTTCATCATAAATATATATATATATATATATATATATATATATATATATATATATATATATATGTCTTTGAGATTTAAAATTTGATGTTAAACATGATATTAACAAATATTGCTTTATTTATGGAAGAACTTTTGGGAAGGAGATTAATTGAAAAATATAAACTCAATAAAATATCGTGTCAATTTTTATAAAAATTTAATATCACTTCTAATCTATACTTTAAGGCTATATGAGTATTATTTTCTTATACGATATTTAAAATTTTCATATTTCTTATAACAAATTCACGCGACAACAGAATAAGAAGACTAAAATTCACATCATAAATGAGAAGATTAAAATTCACACGCTTAAACTAATGTAATAGGTCATTTGTCTGAAACAAATCAAGTCATCAAATTTCAGAAACCAGATTTTCAATCTACCAACTTCAATGTCTGAAGCAGTTCTTCAGAGCTAAAGGCCTCATCCGAACATATAGAAAGCACCAAAATAATTTATAATTTACGACTACAAATATGTTTTTTTTACATGATTTTTGTTTTTTCGTTTTATCCTGTAATTATATGTTTCTTAGGTTTGCAGTGTCAAGAATTGAAGGTGGAAAAGAGTTCGATGAGAATGTTGCTAATTTGTCAAACATAACTATATGAAATTAGCAACGATCGAAATGAATAATTTTTTATTTTATTTTATATTTGTAAAAGCATTTAACATCGTGTACATAGTGATAGGATGCCGTAGTGATATGTTGGTCATGGTTTTAGTTAACAGATAAGACATAACCGTTAAAATAGTATAAAATATAAGGAGTGCAAAAAATATATTTTTTAAACAGTAATGCTTTTTTTTTTTGTTTATTTTTTACAATTCAATCTCGATCGATGTGATGTGAATTTTTTATCCATTCAACAAACACTAATATTTCAATCTAATTGGGTGCTTTTAACGTCTCAATATCAATGAAAAATGATGAATTTGATGTATAAGTCGTTAATTTTGTGAACCAATTTAATTCACACTCAATTAATCTGGCCTTTTTCTTACTTCGATTTTCAACTATGATCTCGAGCATAACTAGTTTATGTCTCTTGTTTTCTTTTGTGTGTGTTTTTTTTTTTAAAGATGGAAATGAAAACATACCAATAATGGATAAATTGTATTGCAAAAGTGGTAAACCTTAAAGTAGATGGGTAGTAGAAGTTGAGGAAAGGAAAGTAACGAGAACACTGAAGTAAATATTAAAAAGAAAATTACCAAGAAAAATAAAAGAATTTGTAACATAAATCAATGTGGTGCTCCAACTTGCAATTATCAATATTGGATTAGCTATAATGGTTGGTTTTAAGTGGGTTTGACACATGAAGATAAAATAATTTTTTTTGGTGTGTCGGATCCTACTACAAAATAAGTTTTTTAAGTATGTTAAATTGGACTTTTTAAATCTATTTTACGATATATTTAGATTCAGCAGACTTAAATTTTAAGTTTGTTATTGACTAACAAACTTAAATTTTAAGTCTGTTATCAACTGATAAACTTAAATTTTAAGTTTGTTGTTAACCAACATATTTAAATTTTAAATATGTTATTATCCAACAGACTTAGATTTTCGTACATTTGTAAATAAAAGTGGTAGTGAATTTAAGCCTATTGTGGTCATAATAGATTTAAATTTGTTTTTTATATTTAATCACTAAACCAAAACCTGAAATACAACAAATTTTTCAGAACATAATATATATTTCAAATTGTTCAATTCAAGTACATAGTAAAGAGTTTCAAAATCAAAATAAATAATAAGATGTCTAACATAGAGTGTGTAGTGTAAAAATAGTCTAACTTCAACTTTTAAGTCTAAAAGTAATCTAAAGAAAACTTAAACAACACCTAATCAAAACTTAATTTTTACATTGGAGGAGATAACTTGTCCATTGATGTGTTTCCGGTTATGACCTCCTTTGATATTGGTGATGGACATCAAACACCTAAAACAAACAATGTTATTATGTAGTGGTGTACTTAAAATCGTTTAATTCATACACTAGTTATAAGTGTCACTACTGCATTACGAGGATATGGCACCGGTTGCTTTTGTTTATACGTACCGGTTTTACAACCAAAGCATATTCAGACGAGGTAATAAGACATTGGTTTTATGTCTCGGTTATGAACTGAGTCAAAAAAGAATGGATTATGCCTTGGTTTTTAGGTAACCGAGGCGGTAACTTTTTTTTTTATAATTTATTCACTGTGAAATGATCTTCTAATGTTCCCAAAGCTGGTAAACAGTCATCCTTTGGCTTAGGCATCATCTCTTCATTGTCAGCCAACCAATAAGCCTGTTTCAGTAAGAACAACAACACAGAAAGCATACAAAGAACTCAAGGCTTCATTTTGGGGGTTCATAGCATAGTAAGAACTCAAAGCATGTTTCAGTAAGAACAACAACACACGTATAAACGAAGTCAAACATAATATCACACACACACACAGAGAGAATATTCGAGAAGATTCTAGGCCTTCGCCGTAGGCAATGATTCGGAGGCCGTCGGGGGACCACTGAAGGTGGTCGATGCGGCCGGAGATCGTTTCACGTGCCCCAGATCGTGACGGTACCGGAGGCGTCGGCGGAGGCGACCTACTCGCCGTTGGGGGAGAAACATGCGATGGTGGCTGGAGGCTCACGATGACCACAGATCTGGCATTGGAGGCTCACGATGACCACAGATCTGGCCTCCATGCGCGCTGCGAGTCCGATGGCGGGCGGAGGGATTGCGGTTCGGCAGGTGGTGGTGAGGATTCCAGCGAGGGTTCTAGCGGCGGGGATTTGGGCTTGACAGGGTAGGAAACTGGTTGGATGATGATGGGTTGGGAGGGTCTGGCGGGAGGGTTTGAGTTAGAATCGGAGGAAGAGCAGAGAGATCGGTGAGAGGTGAGAACTGGAGCCGCGGTGTCAGTTGTCGGAGGAATAAGCGGCAACAGCGAGAGAACTGGAGGCACCGTGGAGTCCTTGGAAGAAGCACCGGCGGAGGGAGGCACAAACCATCTTGATGGCTCGACGGAGAGGCAAAGATGAGAGATGCGTGCGAGAGAAAATCCCGTGCGAGAGAGAAAGATAAAAGCCTTTTCAGATTTTAACCTAAGGGCAGCCCATTATGCTTCGGTTGGGCCTGTACCCGAAGCAGTAACGCATATTATGCCTCGGTTCTGAGTTGAACCGAGGTAACAGCGCTTTGTCAGAAAAAAAACCCCTTGGCAGTGGTGAAGTGACATGACTTTTATGCTTTGGTTGTCCTTCTACCCGAGACAGTAACAGACATAGGCACCAGTTCAAAAATAACCGAGGCATATAATCACTCAGTATTTACAAAACTGCCACCACGCTTTTATATGCTTCGGTTTCAGTAAAACCAAGACATATATAGCACGTTAAAATAGCTTTTTTTTACTAGTGTGTTCACCGTTGTCTAATTATCATAAATTTCTACATGTAATAATATAGTACCCATATTCCCATGAATTAATCTGCCTATTACATTACAGTAAAAAGAAAAGAAAATTAAATATAATAAATAATAAAATAAAGTGAAGAAACGTACCATAAAAAAAATTAAGATATTTATTTATATTTTTTCTTCACAGTTATCTTCTTTAGTACTAAAGTTCGTCCTTATTATTTCTCCTTATTAGTCATTTACCAAATATTTCTTAAAAAAATAAAGGAAAATAAAATAAAATCTCATTGTCTATAAGAGAAAAATAATAATGATCCACAAAATTAACAAGAAAATAAAATTGTGAAAGAACAAGTGTTCAAGCTATAACTAGTTAAAATCATGAAATAAAATTTATTCAAAATAGAAAGAATAATGTGTGGCATGATATAAAGCAATACTTAATGCACATAAAACTCTAAAAGAATAACGAGTGGCAGGATATAAAGCAATACTTACTACACATGAAACTCTAAAAGCCTGAACAAAAATAATCAAGATAAGACTCATTATTCTTGAGTGGCAAGATCCGTTCCAGTAGAATGGCTAATGGAAAATTATGCACAAACATATCACTTTGTTGCTAACGGAAAATTAGTCATTAAAATTGGATAATGTAAATATTAAACGTTGCTAGACATTGTTGCAGCCATTTATAATTATAATATCTTGATGACAGCTATAATACTTTATATAACAGTGGATCCAGTTATATGTGCTTAAGAGAGAAGATTCTATATTGAATTGGTGATTACCTACTAACTTATTGGGAAAAAATCTACCTACGAGGTCTACTACGAATTTGCAACTATCATGGTTTCCTTTTTCTTATTAATAAAAGTAAACTAGCACTGTCAGATATCAGAGTTTTTTCTGTATATTACTAATAATTTGTTAGTGTTCATTAAAATTACTAAATTAATAAAATGTTTATTATCTGTTTTTAGAAGTTTAGAGACCTGTCCAAAAGATGGGTAGCAACAACACAACTAGAAAAAAATGCTTATCTACTTACCCCATGCTAGAAGAACCATCTCGCATCCCACTTCTTGAAAACACAGAAAGGTGTCGTTAATTATACTATCAAACTAAATATGAATCCAATCCAATCCAAAAGCATTGGCTACGTAAGTAGGGGCGAAGAGTGTGTCCAACCCTTTAACCCAACTGCCAAATTGTGATAATTCAAATCCTTATCTGTTAGCGAAAGAGAAGAGATGTGAGCATTAAAAAGAATAGAAAAATGACATAGTTAACCAAGGATAAAAAATACATGTGCTAAATTATTAGACAATTATGAAACATTTAAGAGAATTAATTGTTTCCGTATCAGCTAAAAGGAATCAAAATCAATAATATTCTAATCTCCCGTATATCAGAAACTAACCCAAGCATTTTATCTAAATGTTCATCATTTCTTATAATTTACAACCAAAAATTGAAGTTTATCATGGTTTTTTTTATTCAAATATACCATAAACATGGGAATAAATGTAAGATAATATCTATAACGGGATCTATAATTTTGAAAGCTAGGGTGATGGATATGTTTGTAAGCTACAAACCGTGTTCACATATATCAAGTTTCAACAACACGCTTTGCAGGTAAATTGACTTTCTTATTTTCTAACACGATAATAAAGGCCTTCTTAATCAAGATACATAGACAAACAATCAATGAAAAATGTCTCGCTATCTTCTTGCTATGTATGAACTCATTTCAGCATGTATGAACTCATTTCAGCATCATCAGGATAAAATAGAACGTTTCAGCATCATCAGGATAAAATAGAACGTCTTTTAAAAAAAAGATAGTAATTAAAATAAAATATAAAAACTGTTGAGTGAGATTTTCCTATAGCGATACGATAAGGAGTTGAGTTTCGCGTATAGATAGATATTCGAGTGTCACCTTTCCTCCTATGCAAGTACTCAAGAAGGTTGGATGTCTTGTGCAAAGGCTTCGGCTCGTACTGAGTATAGTGCAAGGGTGGACGTAGTATCAGTGTTTTTACTCATTAGTCCTTGAGAAGTCAAGGATATAGGTTTGAAGTTGCGACGACTTGAATCGCCTGTTATTGAGAACAAGTTAGGACAATATAATGCAAGGAAACGAAAATGGTTTATGAACGGTTTGGTTGTGATTTTAAGTCTGTGTTGAGATATAATTCTATGCTTTAACATATATGTTATGATATTTCTGGTTATTCACTCTTACGAGTTTGTGGTTGTGGTTTCCACCTATGATGATCGTACTTGTATGAAAGTAGATGGTGTTGCAGATAAGGTCGATTTGAAGTAGTTGAGGAGAGTTAGGAAGTTTTAAATTCGGGGTTTATATTTTTACATTGCTTTAATGTTTTCGAACTTGGTGCTTCTATGTAAACGTTATATTTTGAGATTTTTGTTTTTTATGAACAACATTTACTATTATGGTTTCGCTTTCTCATAATAATCAAATAAAGTTTTTGATTATCCAAAAGAAATATTTAACAGTAATGGTTATGAGAAAAATTGTAAGTATGTGATATCCTACTAGGGGTGTTACATAACATGTGGAGAGTCAAGAATGTGAAAAGGTCAAGACATCGATGCAATGGGTCCAAAAAGAGAACATAGAGAATATCATGTAAGAGAGGAACAAAATAATGAATTGAGAAAGAGATGATATGTGGAGAGAGGATGCATGAAAGATCGAAAAGAAGCTAAGGATTCAGAGCTTCTACGATACGTGGTTTCCTATCAATCAAAATATATTTTAGACATAATTTCAATTTTGTCATCGCGTCCAACATAATTTCAATTATTATAAATAATTTTTAATTAAAATTAAAGACATAATTTCAGTTTTGTCACCGTGTCCAATATAATTTCAATTATTATGAATAATTTTTAATTAAAATTAAAGATATCGTGTATTAGAATATGACTATTTTGTTTTCGGTTTGAGAAGCTGCTTCGAAGTATATAACATTTGTTCATGTAAACAAATCTTAAAAAATGTACTCATTTTAATAACTTTTAAAAAAATTCACCAGTATCACAAGTTACTGCAAAATGTACGTCTCGTGTTCCCGATATACATCCCTTCTAATTCTACTTTCATGAGTTTCTCAAAAGCATTGCTTTTGGAATATATAGGTAATTGTGTCCCCAGTAGCTGCCTCTTCAGTAGAAACAGTTGCTTTTGACCGATTCCAAGTGGTAATAATTCAACTACTGGATAGAGTAATTATCTTCCAAAAATTCCTAATGACGTTATGGAAACAGAGATGATGATGTTAACATTATAAAACGACGTCATGGGCAAGAAGATGGTGATGTTGGAAGAGAATCATATCCTCCGTTCCACTCCACTTACAACTTGTACTACCAGCGACAACGGAACAAAAACATGTATGGAAAACAATAATGCTAATAAATACCACTATCATAAAATTTACTAAATTGGTAATTTAAAAAGAAAAAGAAAAAGTGAATGCAAGCATAACTTAAATTTTTTTTACATCAATGTATAATTCTTTTTTATGTTAATTTCAACTAAAGTTATGTTTATAAATAAAATCTTCTTCTAGTCTCCAAAACCCATTAAACCAATCTTTCGAATTCTTATACAGTGAGAGAGTTCTTTCCAAAATCTATTAAAACAATCTTATATAATTCTTAAACAGGAAGAGAGTTAAACTTATAACCCTTATCAAATTCTTAGTATGATTATTTTTGAATTATGACAATAATTTTAGAATCAATATACATATTAAGACAGGTAAAATAGGAAGACTTTTGACCTCATTAAGAACCGAGGCCAAAAGTTGAAGCTTTTGCTGTAGTTGTAAAAAAAAAAAGACAGTAAATAAAAGAAAATAATTTTGGGTCTATGACACCGGTTTCAATAGCAATCGCTGTCATAGACCTTATTAGATTTTAAATAATTATTTAATTTCAAGATCTATGGCACTCATTCTTGGACATAAAAAATTTAATATGCTTGATGGGCCATCATGATAAATGGTTTATCTCGTTAATCCACTTGTCAAAAATGAACTCTAGTCATACCATATTCATCTATTTTTGCACCACTATTGCTGTCAAACCACTCACATTTAAACACTGAAATATAAAACATAGTGTAGTCAACCTTCCATATATCTTCTATTATATCATAGAATGTCATTGACCCAAATAGAAGATTTTGATCTTTGAATGTGGAAAATTGTAGCGACTCAACTTCTAGACTGATTCCACTATTGTGTACTATGCTTTTATTATCCAAAGACTTCTTATAGAATGTGCAATTATTAATTTTGTAACCTGTACAACATACGACATCAAACTTTATTTCATTTGCTAGCCACAACAGAGTCTTAGAAGAATGTGCATCTTTTAAAACCTCCAATTTAAACCAGAACATGAACGGTTTGTTATGCTATATCAATTTTCATTTCTTTTATTGTCTCAGATTGTTTTCATTCACAATGGCTTTGTGTGCTTCTAAAAAAAGGGTTTGCCTCATTTGTGTTGTTCAATATTTATAGATGTGCTTGCAATACTTCTTCACGATTTTTTGAAACCACATTAACACCTCATATGCTTTTACTTGTAGAACATCTGTTCAACTATGATTTGCGAGGAACTCCTATTGGATTTGCTTTGATCTGAACAAAACTCGACACTTTCTTTAGCAATATACCTTTCAATCATTGAAGCTTTTGGACGAGATTTTTGACGTACCTTTCGAAATCTTCATAAAATGTTCAATAGGATATATCCATCTTAAGTATATTAATCCACAACACTTGATTTCTCTTACCAAATGAACATGCTAATGTAGCATGATGTCATAAAATGATGGGGGAAAAACATCTTAATTTGACACAAGATGATAACAATTTTCCCTTGAAGTTCATCTAACTTTATAGGATCAATGATTTTACTACAAATTGACGAGAAAAATGAACACAAACGAGTTATGGTCTGCCTAACCTTTTGGGAAAAATTCCTCGAATAGCCACTAGTAACAATAGTTGCATTAAGATGTGGCAATCACGAGACTTCATGCCAACAAGCTTTAAGTCTTATGTCTACTCTAAACTCATAATATTTGAAGAGTATTCTTGTGGTACCTTGATAGTCTTTAGATAAAGGCAAAAACTTATCTTCTCTTATCGAGCGCCAAGGGAGGTAATGACCAGATAACGTCAATGGAGACAATGACGACGACTTAAGGAGGCAATGGCCACAACAAGGAGGTAATGAAGTAGTATTTGTATAAAGGAGGGTTCAATAGCAACGAAGATACTCAAAAAGAAACTATGAAGGGTAATGTGAATTTGTACTTTTTTTACCACTACATAGACATACTACCTCAATTATTATAATAACAGAAGAAATATGTAATCTATGGCCTTAATTCTACTAAGAATCGATGGCATAAGATCAACGTAATATTTAAAAGATAAAGGTTTTGGAGCCAATTCTAACTTTTGGCTCAAACCTTTGGCCTCGGTTCTTTGTAGAACCAAAGCAAAAGTTGTTTGTGGCACCAGTTCTCAGAACAACAAAGGTCATAAGGTCCCTTCAGAATACAAACAGTCTACAAGTTCCTTTTGTTGGGCGTAAAGTCTGAACCTTATGGTAGTAGTGCTGCAAACAATCGAGGCCATGAACCTGTTCAGAATCTGAAAAACCTGACATAATCTCTCTCATAACACTGTCGTTGACGCGATGAAATTAATACTTCTAAACTATAGTAACTTCTGTATTACTAAGATAGTAACCAACAAAATAGAAAGGGTAAATGATTTCTAACAAATTAGTTTTTACAAAAACTATACAAAAGGAGCTAATCAAATATAATTATAGAAGTAATAAAAGAAAATAAATGAGTAAAGAATAAAATAGCAAAAGATAGAAAGAAATTTATAAAAATATATAAAAATATATAAACAATGATAAAGAAAATAGGTTGATTTCAATGTTCCTCTCGCTAGGCAAGTGTAAGAAGGCAACTTTTAGGGGTTCGTGTCCATTTTGGAGTCAACTTCCTCTATAAATAGAGGTGTCTCCCTCCTTATAACTTCACTTGATGAATCATAATGTTATGCTGCCAAAATAATTGTGCATTCATTTATTGGTTCAAGTCAAGGCAAGAACATCTCGTGATGTCCGTCTAGCCATCCTTCTCTATAAATGGCCCAAGATCTCAAGAGATCCATCAAACAACTCCATCCCACCATAAATACTCACCAAAACCGTGAGCACCACCTTAAAACCGTGAGATTCAAGACTATATCCATAACTTTGGCACCACTTCACCTCTAAAGCTTCATCTTCTTATTTCGGCTTAATTTGCCTTGAGAAGGATGTTATCATTTGGGATCAAGAGATTTGGTTTTGCAAGAGCTAAGTTTCTTGGTCCTTGACTATCTTTGTGTTTTTTTTGTTGTTGTCTATGTTTTGTTCCTTATTGTCTTCATTTTCACTTCCATATATGTAGTTTTCATGGTTTTAGTTTGTTCTTCTTCAGAACAATTTGGCTTTTGGACTAAGTTTCAATATTTTTTGTGTTGTTTGCATGCTTTTACATTTTTTTAGTCTTATTTCTTGATACCATTAATTCATATCATCCTTTTTGGTCATTTCATGTGCAGTCATTTTCTCCTATTTGAGCTTAGAATATATATATATATATATATATATATATTCAACTTGGATTTCAAAAATAAACAATATGCATTCATTTAAGTGCTTTTAATTTGCATATTTGATTTCATATTTCTTATTAGACTATTGACAAGTTCTTAGAGTTAAGTTTCTCTTTTGTTTGTTTGAGTTTCATGCTCTATTTTGATTCCAGTAGGTTTTTCTTTCATTATGTGTCTCATGAATTTATGAGTTTCCAGAAGAATGTTACATATTTGGATTGTGGTGCTAATGTATGATAAAAAAAAGTGTGTAGAAAAGTAAAAAGCAAAACTAAAAAGAAAGTGTCACGAAAGTAAAAAAGTACCATAGTGAAAAGTAAAAATAAAAACAAAAGTGAAAAGTAAAAGTTGTTTTTACATGACTTCATGCCTTTTCCTAGTAGATTGAACCCATTCATGTGATGTTAAAAGAGTGTCCACAGTGCACCATTAACTCATTACTTGCGAAGAAAGGAAACAACCATTTTCTACTCTACTTATTTTGATTTTTGTGATCTATTCTTATGGTAGTGTTTTATGATCTATCCCATCTACTAACAAGAACTTATATACTGTATTTGAAAATGTTTTTAGTTGGTAGAGGTTTGAAGGTTTCAAAGGGCCTTCTAACTTTACTATTAGGCCGCATGCTTTAGTTTATTGAGTTCTTTAACAACTTATAATTTAGTGTGTGTCCACTTGTGTATCAAACCTAATTCCATTTGAGAAGTTTGGTGCAAGAGCACCTAAGTTAAACTTTGGCTTAGAAACGCTTGGTTATTAAGTAATCATTTTTGATTCACTTCATTTTCCTAGAAGTGAACTTGAGATACTTTTTTCTCCTTAAATCTCTTAAATAATTTCCTTTTGAAATACAAGTTTTATTTGTGCATTGCATATTTTTGAAAATCTAAGCATGTCTAAAGCTCGTTCCTACTACCTTGGAAGCGATTCTAGTTAAGAGACCCAACCAAGTTTGAACAATTTGGCCCAAGAGTTAATCACTTAAACTTTGGAGGAAGTAAGAGGCAATTTTGAAATAAAGAGAGATCCAACTAGCTATCCTTGAGGAAGAGCTAAGAATAATTATGCAAAAGGAAGAGAAAATTCAAGAAAAATTAAGGAGTAGGAGCCATTGAAATAGAATCTCCAAAACTCTCCTACATCTCACAACTATGAGAAGGATAGTATAATTTTTAATCATTACTATCAACCTCATTCAGCTATAGTGAATAGTGTTAGCTGTAACACCCTATTTCAGGATGTTACATGTTATTGAAAAATTGTATACTTTAAAACTTCTTATAGCGTGAAAACATGTTAAAAAAAACCTCTTTACTCAACGTGCACAATTAATTCAAAACATAATGGTTCCAAAAGTCTTGTTCAATCACATAATTCAAAAATAATGAAAATAACGAAAGAAATAAAATAACAACAATTACATAGTCTTAGAAATCCAAAATAAAAATAACTTTAAAAGAAAATCCCAAGTCTGTCTCCCATCATCTCTCGCATCTATCATGCTTTTGGAACACAATATACGATCATCGCCGATAATTTTATTCACAAACACAAACACGTAAGGGATAAACTGCCATTAAAATAATCATAATAACATGATATAAACACACTGATTATTTCAACCATCAACAATCATCCCATAGTAGTAATAATAATAGGATTCCTAATCCTCTAAGATAATAATAATAATTACTCGATCCTCGATCCCTGATTCTCGTTCTTTGATCCTAAATCCTTGATCCTCGATCTTTCACCATTGACCCTTAGTCTATCCACTCATTAACACTTGTGCTAATTACTTACTATAACCATTATAGTAACACCACTATCAACATAGCATAACCAGGAGCATCTTCAATACCATGATCATCATCATAGATACACCACCATAATGATTATCCCTATCATGAACAACACTATAAGCATCACCATTCCATGAGCCCCATCATAAAAAGACTCAGTCATAGTTCTATACCCTACCTCACCCATCTGTAGCCTCCCCCACAGGCCACATGTAGCCTCTCCTATAGGCCCACCTATACCCCCCTTTATATGCATACTTGAGTCATGCCTCCTCTGGATTTGGACCAGTTCCCTTATCACACAAGGCGAAACATTTATCCCCCCCCCCCCCCACTAAAGAAGATTAAGCACTATAACGCCATTCTTTTTTCTAAAACCATTTTTCCAAAGAGAACATCATTATCACTCCCTTTTCAAAAACCAATACCAAAGAGAGTACTCCGTTTTCAACAACCAATGCCAAAGAGAACCACTAAACGCAAATAGTCCTAGGATTTACGAGGTACAACTAGTAAACTAATCTCCCATACCTCATGCTCATTGATCAACCACACACACCCTTGTTCATTCCATCACACATTCATGCTTCATCTCCAACCAAAAGTCAAACCTGCCCTTAAACACATCAACTATTCCAATTCCCTGCTCATCATCACGTTATGCAGTTCATATGCTTGTCCCTCGTTCATTCTTCCCAAAAATGCACTTTTCTAGCCAAAATACACTAGGATAATCCATTATCACTAATGATAATCGATTATTCTAGACAACTACAATACTTAATATTTAACATTTCAAAATATGAAAGCATAATCAATTATCATCCCAAATAATCGATTATTCTATTGACGAAACCAAAACATGACGCACAAATAATCGATTATCACTTAAGGTAATCAATTATTATCGAACCCCACCTCATTTTAGACAAACATCAAGTATTCAAAACACACAAACATCATCCCCAAACCATGAGGAATCATACTTAAGACAACATACATGCATTCAAGCCCTAGATACCCTTTTAAAATACCCTAAATATATACATTACATCTTTTGAATCATCCAAAACTCATCTTTATGTAGATTACCACCCAAACAAGGTTTTATCTACAACTCCAAAAAACCATCAATCTCCCTTTGCATAATGTTTTTTGCAGCTTTTTCTCTTCTTTCCTAGAACACATCTTTGTCTCAATATCTCTCTTTTTTTGTTTCAGGTTTAGGGTAACAATATAGGTAGACACTTTTCCTCTTCTCCATTTTTATCTTTTCCACTTTATCTCTATCTTTTTAGTTTTAATAAAACCCCTCACTTAATCTCTAAAACCTACCAAGATTTCCTCACTTAAACTTGACTAGGCAGTGTATTGAGGAGATACCAGAATTGTCTAGAGTATCAGGAGTGATGATAATACTCATTATAAATTGGGAGTGGTGAGAAAACTCATTCTAAACCAGAAATGGTGAGAATACTTATCTAATCTTCGAAGAGATTAGTGGAACCTCTCAAGAGTTCTTAAGGGAGAATTGGACACATCTGAAATGGAGTGAACTAATATAAAAATATTCTTTGATCATTGTTTTATTTTACAAATCTTTTCTTGCAAACCTTCATAATTCATAAATGATTTTCTAGATGTTGAATCAAGAAACACGATTCTTAGTACTCAATAGACTGTTTTATTGATTATATTTTTTCATAAGCTTTGCAAAACAATAATGTCTAAATAAATCCTCTTGGTAAACTTACTTCATAATACTCATCAGATACTACATTTGAAAAAGAATTTCAAAATATTATTCAACTCCTTTCTAGTGTTTTCCTATGGTTTCAAACGCTATCAAGAATTTAGTGACGCTATGAAACAATAACCTTTCACAACTTTATCCTATGCAAATGGGTATAGGCTTCAATTCTAGGTTAAACCGAAACCTTTACCTAGTTGTATTAGTATATGCCTCAATTCTTTCAAATTACCGAAGCCTATGGTCATGCAGTCAGGGTATAACGTATAATTGAAGCCTATATTTTGACACTAAAGCCTATTGTTGTGCTAATAATTTCAAAACTGTCACCATATTTTGAAAGACTTTGTTTTTTTTGAAACTGAAGTTAAATAATCTTTTTGCACTAGTGATGATTGAGTTTGTTATGAACATAATATAGATCAAAGTTAGTCGCATTAGTGAAGAGTATGAAAAGAGAGTTTCTAAGTTCTTGCAATATGCTCAAGAACATGCAATGTCTGTGAATGAAACATGTTGTTGTCTTTGTGTTCATTATCGTTAGACATAATAAGTGATTATCCAAATACGTGTCAATCATATTCCAAAGATTATACTATATACTAATTTGATCACTATTTGATAACTATTTCAGTCACAATTTTGGATGAGTTCGGATGCTAAATTGCTTTTTATTTAGTGTATCATAACTACCATCCTTATTTTTAACATTGGGTTACCGTATAAATAAACTTTCACACTAGAGATTTTTAAACTACTTTAGTTTGAAATAGAAGTTAATTTTTAAAACTAATTTTTTTCTTAAAATACATAATAATTTTTACAAATTCTTAAACTTATTGCTAAAAGCTAATGTACTCCCCGTAGTCCGTAAATTTTAGTATAATTTGATGCTAATTACTTAGTCTTAATTTTCTCATTTATCACGAAAATATTTTTTTATTATGTACTATAATTTTTCATATTATAGTATCTATTCTTAAATAATTAATGTACTAAAAGTGAATTTAAATAAACTCTCTTACAAGATTAGCACTAATTATAACAATTTGGTCCTGGCAAACTCATAACGCACACGTTAATAGGTTCCGGGCAGAGTGCGATTGGATTCTCATCATACACTGAAGTTCTACATTTGAGTGGATAAGCACATAAATAATTAATATATACATATATATATATATATATATATATATATATATATATATATATATATATATATATGTATGGATGTATATATTACAAATTAAAAGTGAGAATAATGACAGCTTAAAATAAATTCCTCCCTATATTAAGATAATTACTATCCTCTAGACCGTTCTTTATCATTTCATGATTTACGTTTCATTTGTTTATATTGAGAATTCATGTATAGAATTGGGAAGTGTGGGGAATCTAAATAAAACAACAGAATAAGCGAATAACAACATTACCTGATCAAAAGGCTTCAATTATTTAGCTATAGTAGTGTGGAAAGCACATACAAACAAAAACGAAAGGTTTTCAAGTAATAGTTCATTTGTATATTCTTAATATATCTTGCTCAAGTGAACAAACTTCATCACCAATTTTCAGTCTTTTAATTTTTGAAGAGTGGGCATGACAGAAGAACAAATTCTTCTAGCTATTCTGCATTTCGTTTAAGATTTGTGCACTCACCAAACTTTGGTTTATAATATTATTTCATGAAAACACATGTTTTGTAAGGGTTCAGATCTTTTTTGCATTTATAATAAACAAAAGCTAAGCAGTGGGTCATAACTTCTGCTGCTGCTGTACACGTTTCTCAGTGAGGTTTGATCCCAAGATTTGATTGGGCAGACTATTACCAATATTAAAGCAGATGTTGGAAATTTTGTAAAACTATGTAAGAAAAATCCTCATATTTCTGTTCATGATTTTGATATTTTTAAATACTTTTCTCATGATACATCATTTTCCCTTCTATTTCTGAAATTTTTGTAACTTCTTCCTATTAACTATATAAACTTTGATAGTTAATAGAAAACGAAAATATATATTGCTCTTTGATAGTTTAATCATAAATGGAAAAAATGCATAATAATCAGCTTAACTTTTAACTTTTCTTTCATCCACACTTTTAAGGAAGAAAATTCCATGCTTGTTAATTTCGCTCTTGACAATGATTTAGATTCCGTTTCGGTGAGATGTGTCTTCATTAGTTGTGATATTTTCAGTGACCCTTTTTCAGGTTTTGATAATTCTTTATCTTCTTTTGCCAAGTCTCCCACATTTGTTCACATTCTTTTCTACATATTCTTGTGATATGCTATCAGCACTGCGCTGAGTTCAGAGAAACCACACGCACAACACAAACTCACAGCAATGCAAATAGGAAAGTGCAAACTCAATTGGGTTTCCTTCAACTATTATATCTCGTTTGAATTACAGTTTGGAACCTACAGTTTGACACAATGAAAAAGCACTCCTTAGTTTCAACTTCTACTCCCTATGATTTCACATAAAACCATAATTTTCTGCATAATCCAAACAAAGTCTACTATTTAAGATGAGCATACTTATTACAGCATAGCATAATATTCTCTCTGCACAAAGTGCCCAAATGGCACAAATGAAAAGGGTATACTTATTGAATGCTAGGCCCTGCAACCATAATCCTGCTATAGCTAATATATATATATATATATATATATATATATATATATATATATATATATATATATATATATATATATATATATATATATGGTGGTTGATCATTTGATGTCTTAAAACGTATTTGCTTATGCGTTCAATCGCTCAAGCATTAAACGTTTTTGAACCATAGCGATGTATATTTCAGCCTTTTTGTCGACACTTTCATCTCCAGGAAAACCGTATAACTCTTCCAAATTGCTCCAACTATCTGCTACCTTAATGCGAACCTTTGGATCTCTCTTTGTGGTGGAATAGTCCTGAGGCACCACGAACCCTAGAGTGGGAGGAGGAGAAGAATAGTGATTTGGCTTAATATCTGTGGCTTTGTATTGCATGGTTGAGGAAGGTTTTGGCGCATTGTTTCTGTAGAAAGGCACCAATTTTCCTTTAAAGGACCCTCTGGTACCCTTTCTGTATGCAGCCTCCATTTTAAGGAGCAAGAGAATTTTGAGAACAGATATATGGTATTGAAGGGTTCTAAAGGTGTGAATTTCAGTAGTTCAGTAGCATGAGATTGAAGGTATATATATTGTTGTCTTGAATTGGAATCCAGATAAAGATGAGGATGGTCCCTCATCTAAAAATCTGAAGGCATAAACTCTTTAAATTCGTATTGGCTCACTCGTTTATTCCAATTATTAGTATTATAAGTTTGATTGCTTTTCTAAAACATGTTGCTCTCTTTTTGCTAATAGAATCCGTGTTTTATTATCTTTTATCTAGTAATGATCTAATTCTTAGAGCTACTAATTTAATAGTTAACGATTATTCTTTAGTTCAAAGAGTTTGTCTCCGTTAAGTAGTATAGTTTCAATTCAAATTTTGTCGATGAGAAATTAAAAATATTAGTGGATTTACTTAACTTTAGTTTTACAAATTATCACTAGAAATAATTTCCCATTTTAATACTAAAATATTAGAATATATATTAAGATATCTTTGAATAAATTTCTTTCTAATAGTTTTTTTGTTAACTTAAAATTATCTAATTTATTGAAGGAATTTTTTAAATAAGTTAATATTATATTTTTCTATAAGTTTATTTATGTGTATTACAGTTTTATGTGATAATTTTATTTCATTTTTTTTAATTTATTTTCAGATGCATATATTTATGAAAAGCTCATTCGAATAGAGCTTAAGCTTCAAAATGTGTTTCCCAAATAAAGTATATTAAAAATACAAAACATAAACATGTTTGTTATGTTTTTTCTTTTACAGTGTTAGACTTTTAGCTCAAAGGAACAGACAATGGAAAGTTTTAATAAATGAATTCTAAGTTTAATTTAAATTAAATTAACCTTATAAAATAGTTTGAGATTTGATATTTATAAATTATTTGATTGCGAATGACATAATAAATAAATTTAATTAATAATCAATCTTATTATAGATCTGTAGAATGAGATTTCATGTTCATTTTGCAAAAATTTATTCATTATTTAGAGAGAAAAAACATATTTAAAAGTAAAAATCTTACACATTTATCTAATAGCAAAATAATTCATTTTTTAATAGAAGCTCACTTGTCATAACTTGAGCTAGTAATGGTTGATAGTGATTTATGAGTAGTAAGAATCTAAAACAAAAACTTTTGCCAGAAAAATCTACCCTACCAAAGCTTGGCAAGGGATCAGATTCTGTCTGTGGAACAAATTTTCTTCGAGGTTAGGCTGCATAGTGCATCTACAAGTAATTATACCTTTCCCTTATCTACAAAAAAACATGCTATATGAATTAATATATTTATTTATTTTGCCTCATGTGTTTTTCAAATAAAAGAGTTAAAAAGGATATATGAAAAATGGTATAGGCTTAATTTGGATTTTACATAAAGGGATGATACGTGGCTCCACATTATATGCTTGATAGTTCAGACTTCAGAGTAGGATTTATACTTCATCCACTGAACCAAACTTTTTTTCTATGTACATTTTTCGCGAGATGCCTTTTGATTATATATTATTATATATGCAACATCACCTCAATGTGATACGTGAGATTAAGAATTTTAGTTTTCAGGATATTTAGAAAATTTTGACTATTTAAGCACTTTTTGGGTCCACTAATTAACACGACCAATGACCAGATTGTGCAGCAGCAGAAGAAAGCTAAAACATATCTTCAAAAAGACTAAACAAAGCAAGATCATGTTAATGGATGGTGGATAAGAATGGTGTCCTTTTCAACACTTTGAAGGAAGCTTTCTTTTAATCGCACGAGGCACTTTTCACTTGCGAAATATGAAGTTTAGCCGTGCACATTAAATTAGATTCTATTTTATAAAAGTGCATTGAAGGCTAATTATTGTATTTGAGATTTATTAAGCAGTTTAGAGTTTTACCACATTGTTTTAAAGGTGACTTAAAGAATTAAGAATGGTGTATTTAAATTGTATTTTCAATCTTATTAACTCTAAAATTATGGAAGGTTAGATATATCAAAATATTTTACAGAAACGAATTAATTTAAAATCTTTTATTTTTTTAAATTATGTTTATATAGAATTTTTATACAACCTAATTCTTTTTATCTATTATTTTGTAATATATAATAGTCTTATTACATTGTTTTGTACAGGTCAAAGTTAAAGAAAAATATAAATGTTAAACCCCTTGTCTCTATTTAAGTGGGTTTTTTCTGGTTTGAGCTCCGTTTTTTTAAAACTCCAATTGAATCCTAAAAAGTGCTAATTTGAATCAATTGAGCCTCTGCCGTTAATTTGGCTTAACGGGGTTAAGTTTTTGCTGAGATTGGAAGTTGACGTGTCAATTTTTTTAAACGTGGCATTCTCATACCTTTGTACGTGGAATATATTATTAAAAAGAAAATTCTGAAAATTGAAACCCAAAGGTTCATCGTCTTCCTCAAACATCGACATCGTCTTCCTCACACATCGAGCTATCTTTCATCGAGCTATCTTTCATCGATGTTTGAGGAAGACGATGAACCTTTGGGTTTCAATTTTCAGAATTTTCTTTTTAATAATATATTCCACGTACAAAGGTATGAGAATGCCACGTTTACAAAAATTGACACGTCAACCTCCAACCTCAGCAAAAACTTAACCCCGTTAAGCCAAATTAACGGCAGGGGCTCAATTGATTCAAATTAGCACTCTTAGGACTCAATTGGGGATTTTAAAAAAACGAGGATCAAACTGGGAAAAACCCACATAAATAGGGGCAACTAAAGGGGTTTAACCAAACATAAATATGTTTTTGTCTTTTAGTCCTTTAAGACAAATTTTAAAGACAAAAATGTGACTTAGTTCAAAACTCCAAAGTGTGAAGGCAAGATAGTCCAGAGATACTAAACTGTCAAACAATTCATGTTTTGAAGTTTAACTCACAATTAATACTTAACAAATTATTGTGTATGGAACGAAGCGTCTAATGGATTGTATTTGCTAAAGAATAACACTCAAAACAAGTGTCTATCCAAAATGTTGAACGAAATAATCATTTACAATGTTTTTATAAATATACATGATTGATAAATAGGGTCTGATAATAGAAACATTTAAGTAGACACTAAATTTAGCATTGAAGCTCAAGATTTAATATCGAAACAGTGTTGAGCCAATAAGTGTCTAAATGAAACAAATCGTCTAGGATATCAATATAAGGTACTAAATGCTATCAAATAATATATGAATATTTGATACCAAAACTACATCTAATGCATATACTTAAAAAGCACTAAATGCTATAAAGCTCCTAACAAAGCGCTTAATCGCCATAATATCTGAACAAAAAGACAAAGTGTTTAACACAAGTAAAACTAAACGTCTTTACAAGTTACTCAAAACAGACAAGCATAAAATGATTATACCAAGCATCAAGCCTAAGCAATTAAGTCATCTAACGAATCAAATGCCTAGATCGTCTAATGGTTTGAATGCATGTACGTCAAAGTACTTTTTTGTTTGTTGTGTTGTGTCCTCTTTTTGTGCATATTATCAACTTTATTAAAAAGTCTCATCAAAATCAGAAGATTGTTCAAAGATATGAAGATATTCAAAGAAAGGTTCATACATGCCTTCTACCTGTCTCATCTGTACACAACACAGTTGCTTTGCAAGAAAGCCACATAACTTCTAACTCTATCATAAAGGCTACATACCTAGAAGAAAATCAAAGCTATGAGTCATCTCTTGAAGAAGGCTATATAAAGAGGACTAGTAGAAAAGAAGATAAAAAGAAGAAAAAGAATAAGAACAAAAGAGAACAATTCTTTTAATCATTATGTTGCTGCTTTACCTCTAAGTTCTTATTATCTGAAGTCTTTCATTCAAAGAAAAAGAGCTTTTATAAGCTTCAGAAGTAAATTTTATTATTCATATATCCTCTTTAAGAGATTTATCTTTTGTCTTGTAAGAAACTAAAACACTTGTTGTGTTATATTCAGAAGTGAATCCAAACACTTGTATTGCTTAATTCAATGGAGTTAAACAGTTTAGATGTTGTCTACTGAGGATAGTGATGTCGATGTCATGCTCGACTCAAATTAATGTTGCAAATTAAATGTAGTATACTAGGCAATGACTCCTAGGTCGTCTCTCAAGGACCAATTTTTGGTTCCGTCAAAGGATGAAACACGTAGTCGGGGGAAGGGGGTTGACCATAATGTGCGAACTAAATTAATTGACCAAATCATGAATTAAAAGACTAATTAAGAACAGGTTGGTTACTAGTTTAACTACAATGCTTCCAATCTCATACTAACAATAATTGATTCGCTCCTTTTACCCCTAATCCAACACGAATTAATCGACTAAGAGAAGATTAATCCAGTTTTTATTACAGCAAATTAAGCGAACGCTATGCACCTATTTAATCACTTTCGTGCCACACAAGTTAAGCAACTGCGAGTCTAATCAACTAAGCGAAGATTAAACGTATACAAATCAGATTATTAAGTGTGAAGCCAATTTGAAACGTATAGAACAAATTATACAATACAAGGTAGAAGAACATAATCAAATTGATAGTACAATAATCTCAAGGAAGCAATGCAATATCCCTAATTACGAGCCCACAGATTTCAAGCTACCATTAAAACGAATTAGAAACAGCAAAATGAAATTGAAAACATTAGAGGAGAGGCAATATGAAATGCAGAAATTGAACAAGAACTGGAAACGGAATTGAAACTGCAAAACAAAACTGGAAAACAAAAACGAAACTGGAATGCAATGAAATTGGAAAACGAAAGTACAGAAGCAAGAACAATAATCGAAATTGGAGTTTAAAACGAAATTCAAATTAAAATTAAAAGTAGAAAAACCTAAGACAGAAGACCTCCTTTTGTCCCAACATAAAGGAATGGGTTCAAAACCCTAGGCCTGCAAATCTGCCCCAAAAAAGGGCTTCCCAAATCTAACCCAAAAATGGGCCCAAAGTCAAAGTCAAGGTCTGACCCTAAATTAGGAAAACGAAATTACAAATGAAATTAAAATAAAATGTTAAGGTGGAAAATAGTGAGTGACGTAGTAGTTCTCTTGAAGTCTTGAAGTCCAAAATAAATTTCCAAAATTGTCTTGAAAATAATAATAGAAATAATTAAGCTTAGATAATTAAAATTAATTAAAATATGAATTACTGATCAAATTAAGCTCAAATAGAAAAATTGAGAGAATAATGGATAGTTGAGCACAATTCAACAAGTATAAGAAGAAAATAATGATTCATCAATACCAAGAGTGGATAAACTCGTTTTGGTCAGGTTAACTAGGGTCGTACTCATTGAAATATTTGTAAAAGATTAGTGGAACCCCTTAAGAGGTCTTAAGGGGGACTAGATGTAGCTCAGGTTGAGCGAACTAGTATAAAATAACTTGTATTATTACTTTTCTTGCTTTAAATGTTTTTCTAATTTTAAAAATAGTCACATTTAAAAACTATTACAAATCGTTTAACCCTTGCAATATTAAGCGTTGATTTGCAAAAAAGTTAAAACATTATTCAAATCCCCCCGTTTTATTGTTTTCCTACATTTCAGTTGGTATTAGAGCTAACCTCAGAGTTAGTTTTTACCAAGACTTGAGGAAATTATCTAGATCGTAGTGGAAAATGAAGGAAACATTAACAATCGTCCTCCTATATTCAAAGCAGAAAAGTTCAATCCACTCCAAAAAAATAAGAATTAGGGACACTCAATCTATCGAAAACTACTAATTTCCATTAGTAATATATGTGTGGTGACGGATTATCAAAAATTAGTAATCCTTCGGTAATCTCGTTGTCAGTAATTATTATCGACAGATGTTGCTTGTTGGTAATTACTAATAGGAAAATCTACTGGTAATTACTGAAGAATATAGAGTATGAGGAAGACTATGACACTTGTGGCGGTGAGCTGTTGAGCGCGCGATTCAACGAATTTCTGAGCGGCCTCGACTTGTTGTTTCTCGGAGCGAACGCAAGCGGAAGCGGTGATGGCGGCGTCAACCTCTCTCTCCAAGGTCTCGATGCATTGCTGGAGCAGTTTGATGGAGGGGGCTTCGTTAGTGGTGAGGGAGGATTTGGAGAAGGTGTCGTCGTCGATGATGAGGACTTTGAGAAAAGGATGTAGGGGAGAGAAATTAGGGATTCTAAAGAGGGAAAATGTGATTCTAGAGCGAACGCGAAAATGTGAGTTAAAAGATAAAATCAGTCCATATATTTTTAATAAAATTTTGAATTTGAAATTTTTACCATGTATTATAACAGTTGAGAAGTTAAGTATCACAAAAAAGGTATATTATGATAGGTTTACGGAAACATGGCATAATACATTTTAAACTTAATTTCAATTTTGTCATCGCATTGATATATTATCACTGGTTTTCAAAACTACGTCATAATAAGTTTCATTTTTATTACGAAAATGTCACCAGTTAACCTATTATGATAGGTGGATTTTACTCGTCATAATATGTCGTCATAAAATCGTATTTTTCTACTAGTGCTAGATGATTCATTTGATAAATACTTAAATGATTTGATGTTTGTTTGTTACCATATATATGTTCAGACGTTCTTTCTTTTTGAAGAATATTTTTTTAAATATGTTTGTTAAACTTCAAAACTTTGAGTTAGTAGACCATCTAGTCTCTCTAGACAATCTTTTCTTAACATATTATACATGTATAATGAAAACAATTAGCATTTCATACCACATTGGATTTGTTGACGAAACCTTTACCCTACCACAACCAGTTCTTACCAATTTTAACCACATAGAATTAGTGAAAATAAACTTTATTTCATTAACTAAGATATTTAAATAACTAACTTATACATAAAATTTATATTAATTTTCCACGTCTTACACCATGTTCAATTCTTATTCAACTAATCGAGTTTCACTAGGTAAATTAATGTTGAAAAAGATACAAATTGAGTATTCTTTGGTCCGTACCCACTTCTCGCTAAACAACCCAAGTATTCTGGAAACTCATCCACTTAGATCAAATAACTTTAAGTATTATTTGAACCTTAAGCATTCTTAATTAAACAACCCAAAATATTATTTAATAATTAATCACTCTGAATTAACAATTCAAGTATTATTTAGAACACTAGTTTTTAAATTAAGTACAAAATCTGAAAGTATCATATTAAGATGAATTAAATAAATTTCAGTTTTTATTTCAATTCAAAGGATCTAAATTAATTCATAGTGATCTGTGAAATGTTTTTTAAACGAAAGTGACATTTAATACTAAAATTATGAGACGAAAACTCATTTCAATTATATACTTCATTTTAGGAGAAATGTGTCGAGATGGTCAAGGAAAATCTCATGATTTATTCCCTTATAGAATGTGAAAAATCTATCAATTCTTAAAACAATTTAATCCATAGTATATAAGCTCTAATGGTGTCACGAGAAAAATAAATAAGAAGAAAAAAAGTAAAATTTGAATAACATGAAAAGGAAAGATAATGGAATAAAATATGTCACTTTCTTGTTTAATTTACACTTAAAAACTCTCCAGGATAAATATCTCAACTAAGAATATATAATTTCATACAATGTTATTTTGCAAGAAATACAAAAATTTCTATTTATAAAACAATAGAAAAATAAGTAATGGGTTCCTTACATCTAACTAGAGTATTCTAAAATAAATATTCTTTTTAGAAAATAATTTCGAATATTCTGAGAATATTCTAATAGAATATTATAAAACAAAATTTAAAAGAAATATTTCATTCAATCACATCTCTAAATAAAAAAAGAGTTATGTTTCCGCAAAAAAAAAATATTTCTTATATATATTTTTCTATGTATTTTTAATTTCTTTGCCTTCATTCTTTGATATCCTTTGTGTTTTGTGCTTCTACCTTCACTTAACCTTCTAATATATTAGATTTCCATTCCAGTTCCCATCACTTGCTTATTAGAGTATTGGATCGAAAAATCCAAATTGATTATAATTTCATGTGTAACGATCTCTTTTTTATTTGTGAGTAAGTAGCCATCAATGGTAGAATCAATTCACTATGATAGACTCAATAAGGTGTATGAATTGTTTTTATTGTGGAGTGATTGCTGGTTAGTGATGAGAAAAATCAATATTTATGATTGTTGGACATGTTAATAATGGATTGTGTTAGTCATTTTGAAAATTTGTTTATTTTTGTTTGCGGATAGTTAAGTTCTAGTGTAAGTCTATTTAATACACAAGATGTTGGATTATGTTTATAATAATATAGTAATATTTTCATGTGTTTTTTATTTATTATAAGAATTGATATTAGTTAAATTTATGACTTAGGTTGCTAATAGTGAATAACACTGCTAATACTGAATAACACTAGTCTAAAGAAGAAAAACGATAATGGTTATTTTTGAGTTATGGAAGTGGTTTCAGAACTGAGACATATTAAACGAGGTGAAAAAGGAGAAGTTTAAAATCGATGTCAAAAGTTGAATATTTTTCTTTAATTATAAGAAAACTAAAGCAGTAAACAAAAAAATTAAAAAAAGAAAGAAAATAATTTTCGATTTTTAGTAGCAGTTCCAATAGCAATTGTTGTCATAGATCCTATTAAATTTAAAATAATTATTTAATTTTTAAACTCTATGATAGAGTTTCTTGGGAGAACCACGACCATAGATCTTGAAAATTAAATAATTATTTAAAATCTATAGGGTCTATGACAATAGTTGCTATTGGAACCGTTGTCATAAACTTTTTTTTTGCTTCGGTTCCTAGATGAACAATTGTCATTGGTCTAATTTTATTTAAAATATTTTTTTATTGTAAAGGTTTATGGCCTTGTTTCGAGCTAGAACCAATGCCATATATTCTTTTCTACCCCGATAATTACCACAACCGTTGTCTAATGTCTACATTTTTTTTGTAAAATGTGGTTTTATTTTTGTGACATCCTATATCATGGAAATCACATAAAGAAACATGCATAATATATAAAATACGTTCATCACAAATACATAGCAGAATATGATTTTCAATAAAATAGAGAATTATAACTATATTTCACAAAAACTTAATGTTTTCATATTCTAATGTACATAATATTAAAATATAACGCCTACCTATACAAATATGTTGTTAAAATAGAATGACTCAATTTCTCATACCAAGAGGGGGGTGAATTGGTGAAATGTAAAAACAAAATCTTTTAAAATCTTTTTCACAAAAATGTTGCCTTCATACTTTTCTTGAATCGTAAGGTAAAAGATTTTCAATGCGGCGGAAACTTAATCGAATGAATAAAGAGAGTAGGGATGAAAAAATTCAAACACTGTGTTTTTATACTGGTTTGGCCAAGCCTACATCTAGTGTCCTTCCAACCACAGGAAGTCAATGCACTATAATGATCAAGGTTTTTACAAAAGAGCTTTTATAGCGACCACACGTCAAAAATATAAAACACCTCTCTAACCCTCTAATCAAAATATAGGCAGCGCACAACAAGACCAACAACAAGAATCCCCTCTCCTGCTGTTTAAACCCTTTGAGACACTAAGTCAAGAACGTCGCACGCTCTTCTTCCTGTAATCACAACAGGGAACCTCAAACCAATCTTCAAAAGATTGCAGAATTTGATCTTTCAATGACACCCAAATGTGCAAGTTGATTAGCCTTTGAAAAACACATTAGTCTTGCTCTTCAAGAAATCACAAGCAATTGAACACCACGGTCACTCTTGTTTCTTGGATCATAACAGCTTTCTTCAAAAGATATGAAAATGTTAGAATCACAAAAGTTCTTACAGAATTCAAATTTGCGTCAATTTATAGAATAACTCATCTCAGACGCAATTTAATCGACTTAGCTACTAATGCATTCGAATACAACTTTGTTATAAAAGTTAGCAGCAATCACGGCAATTAATTGAATTCGCAATTAATGTAGTCGACTATCATATAATGCTTGGTTAACACAATTAAAAATATGATTGTTAGACATTTATGTCAAGCATTAACAAAATTTCAAAACAATAACAGACTTAATCGAATACAACACGCATGCAATCGACTAAGTAACAATGTTAAGCATAGTTTTGAAAAACTTTCTCTTTGAAAAAATCTCACAACATACTTGAAAATAGTTTGTGCAAAGACACAAGTTTTAATCGATTAATCCCATAATGAAATAGACTTAACAATGTTATTTTGCCACACATTTAAAGTTCAACATAAGTGCTTGTGGTTTTCCCTTTCAACATCATATGTCATGCATTCCAATATAAAAACATATATGTAACACAGTGATATGCAATGAACAACACAATCATGCTCTCATATATGCTCAAACAGATTTAACACATTTATCAAAAGCATGTAACATGTAAATATGGAACATGTAACCCAGAATATACATGTGTTATTAATTATGTGTTGTCATTATCAAAAACTCAGATATTACTAAGATTATGGGTTAAGCTAAACCTTTGGTCCCCCTATCAACAATCTCAACAATCTCCCACTTTTTTTATGATGCACAACCATGATTAATAAACAACCATGTTGCACAAATCAATATAGATTATCAACCAATTATCAATCATCATAATTCTCTCCCTTTGGGATTAGAAAAAAAGGTAAGCAAACAGTAATTGATACACAGATAATCACTAACATAAAGATGCATCATATATATCAAAAATAGATGATGATGCTCCCCTGACAATGTTATTCACATGATTTAGGATTTTCCCCCTTAAATGAATACATGTGAAATAGATCAATGATATGCAATGCTCCCCCTGTCATTATGCATGTTTCAATCTCAAAACACAGATGCACAATGCAGTAATCAGATTATATATCAGAGCATGTAAAAGCATATTCCAGCATTGTATCAGTGGAAATGTATAGTAGTAATAACAGATCATAATTGATACAATATCAATCATCAAACACAGTTTATTCTCTTATCATCTCAGAGCATAGATACAACAGATAAGCATAGAGATATAAGCAGAATAAACATTCACAGAATATAAAGCAAGGTTTAAAGATAACAGATATCCCAAAGTTTGGAATCTTTAACCCCTGTTGATATTCAATCGATTAGATCTTAATCGTAATCGACTTCTTACTTTCTGTAAGTTGATTTTCCATATCATCTCTGTCAGCAATTGATGTTCCTGCAAAACCTTTCATGGTCTTTCTAGATCAAGCATTTTAGAATCAATATAGTACAGGAATTATCACAGATAATATATGAGTATGCAAATGTATAAGTGTAACAGCAAGCAGTATTTCATTTGCATACAGTCATAGTGTAATCGATTTAAGTACTATTTGTTTCACTCAATCACATATATAATTTTTAATTCACAGATTGAGCTAACCATAAACTTTGATTTCATTGATATTTACTCAAGAAGTACAATCAGATCAAGCCAAAACACAAGTGGCATATAAAGCCAACATCCATAAAAGAAACTAGAAAACACTACAATAGAGCATTAGATTTATTAATTTCTTAATTCTTTTTCTTATTTTTCTTCCTAAGATATGTCCTAAGAAGCATGTCACTATTACTCTCTTCCCCAACATTCTCATCCTGTCCTTCATCTTCTTCCATATCCTCTGTTGCACTTCCTGCTGGTGTACTACCTTCCTCACCAAAACCTTCTTCAGGTTCTACCTCTTCATTATGAGCATCCAAGTTCAAATGCTCTTTTATATCCAGTACATGTTGCCTTATTTCCTGGCAAACAATCTTTAAAGATCTTATTTCCTTTAGCAGATCTTTTTCAAATTCAGATCGAGGTCTATAGGGAATGGAAGATGATTCTGCAACATCATTATCTTCTTCAGCATACTCATTTTTAAATAGCCAACCATCAGGAGTATGTTGTAGCCCCATGCGGTGTAAAGTAGGTTTGTCTATCATGTTTTTTCTGCCATATGACTTGCTTGACTCATTGACACACTTTACTCCCGAATGAATCAAAACTTTGGAGATGAATACGTAGTAAGGTATCATGGCTGACTCGAATCTTGTCACCTTTAGCATGTTATCTGATATTACAGTAGGCTAGTCAACTTGGATGTTCTCCTTGATACCCTTTAGAAGATATAGGTCTTCCGTAGTTGCTTGTGCATGGTTATTACCCCTTGACATCAATATCTAGGATATGACAAAGACAACCAACATGTCATCCTTCTTCATTCCTCCAGTTTTATAATGAGAATGATCTCTTATTTCATCTAGATTTCTTAGACTATCTTGATACACTGACAACTTGTGAAATCCTTCAATGCCTAGATGGCATTTCTCTCCTCCCAGCTTGAAACCAGCAATATCCGTCCATACTTCATCAGTCAGTTTGGTATCTACACCCTTAACTCTGGAACAGAGTGTTCCATCACTTATTTTGAGATTAGAGTAAAAGACCCTTACAAGTTCAGGGTACCATGGTTCAGCCATCTCAACGAACTTCTTTAGGCCTTGACGGCTCAGCCAACTTTGAAACATAAATCCCTCTTTCCTGAAAAAACTCAATTTTAGATATTTGTGAGTGATCAGCCTCCACATTTTCCAACAATCTAGGAAATTTAACTGCGCACTATCGCTAATCCATCCGTCCAAGTTTGATCCTCTACTCATATTTTTGTGGCCTAGTGTCATCACTCTCTTTCTTTGAGTTGAAAAGGATGCAATTTGATATAGGATGTGGAAGATAAATCTCGGAATACCAAAGAGGAAAGAATTTCAATGTTTGTGGAGAAAGCGTGAGTGAGAAATTTCTTTGTTAGAGTTAATAGACCAGTAAAACCAATTTGGAGGGCACCCTAAAATTCATTTTCGCACCAAAAACCGAACTTTATCAAATTTATCAAATTTCAAATTTTCAAATCATAAGAAAGCTCAAAACAGAGATTATTAATCGGTTTCATTAAAGAAAAAGTCGACTTAATGCTTAACAGTGTGATCTCAAAGACAGAGAAACACATGCCTAGAACATATTCGACTAAACACATAATAAAATCGATTAAAAATCGAGCAACTTAATTTTCACAGAAAACAATCAATCAAACAACACACAACAAACATGCATATAACAGTCAATCATACAAATGCTTATGATGCTTGAATGCGTGAAAAAGTTGTTTCAGTTACCACAATCAGTGACTCAAGAACTTGTGATTTGTTCCATTTGTAGTTCATCTTTGAGCACTATACTGCTTCAGTTGCAGCTACTTTCCTACAAAGCTATTAAATGTTTTTAACGCTAGTACCCATTTGAACTTGGGTCCTGTCTTTTCAATTGCATGAGGTAGTTCCTTAGGAATCCATTTGAATTTTCCCTTTGGAACTCCAACCCTCCTGTAATAGCAATTTCTAACATTATGGCCAATAGTATTACAGTAAAAACAAGCATTTGTAATAGGCTTACTGAGATCAATAAACTTCTTTGAATTAATTCTATTACTCTTTGCTTTGTAGCCAATACCTTGCCTATTAATTGTTCTTCCAGATGATCTTAACACAACATCAAGATTTTCTTTACCTTGTGTAAATTTAGCTAACGTGTTGGTTAAGTAATCAATTTTCTTAAGGTGTACTGGACAGTTATCACATTCTTTCTCAACAATTTGTATTTCGGTCTTAACTGTCTTCGTAGATTTTAAAGCATTTTCAAGTTCTTTTTCAAGATTTTCATTATCCTCTACTAGATTATCAATTCTATATTCATAGTCTCTTCTCTCAAAGGATAATCGATTTACCTTATACTAGAGTCGCATGGCTTCTACATGTATCTCTTGAAATGCATCCAACAACATGTGGTATTTGACCTCTATTGGTTCATTCTCAAATTCATTATCACTGTCATCATCAGAGTGCGCAGAGCCTGCCATGAAACATAAATTTGACTTCTCTTCAATGCTACAATCATCATCACTTGAAGAGTCTCCATCACTGTTTTCCCAGGCAATATATGCTTTCCTTTGCTTTCTGTTCTTGTCCTAAGGATACTTGGTGAATTCTTTATGCTTGTTCTTCAAGTCTGGACAGTCAGGCTTGATATGACCATCCTTTCCACATTCGTAACATTGTACAACGTTGTTTCTTGAATTCTTTCTTCCTCTAGTAGTACTTGTATTGTCAGTGGTAGAACTTATATTTTTTATAAATAGATTAAACTTTCTTACCACTATGTGCAAGATTTCTTTGTTATTCAAGTCTGCTTTTGAATCAGTTTCTGGTTCAAGATTCTTCAATGCTTTCTTGCTTGTGGCCTTGAGAGCAATCGATTTCTTTTCTTCAATTTCTTCTTCAGCCTTCCAAGTTCCAGTTCATGTTCCCTGAGCTTGCCAAACAAAGTTGTCATCATATTCATGTTAGTCAAATCTCTTGATTCAGATATGGCTGTTACCTTTGGCCGCCAGCTCCTATTAAGACTTTTCAGAATCTTTATGTTGATCTCCTCTTTATCAAACACTTTGCCGAGAGCCATGAGATGATCTAATATATGTGTAAATCTTTTCTGCACTTCATAAATCGTCTCACCAGCTTTCATCCTGAATAATTCATACTCTTGTACAAAGGAGTTTTTCTTGGCACGTTTCACTTCGTCTGTGCCTTCATGCGTCACCTCAAGAACCTCCCACATTTCCTTGACAGTCTTGCATTGTGATATCTTGAAAAATTCATCCATGGTTAGCGTAGAAGCAATTACATTCCTAGCCCTAACATCATATTGTGCTCTACGGTTTTCATCCTGAGTCCACTCAGAAAATTTTTTCAAAACAGTTTTTCCATTCACAATTTAAGTGGGTTCATATGGATCGTTTAGAGTTGCATCCCAAACTCCTTTATCCACAGATTCAAGAAAGATCTTCATTCTTATTTTCCAAAAAGCATAGTTTTCTCCAGCAAATAGTGGTGGTCTATTTGTGGATGCACCTTTGCCAAAAGTTTGAGAATTGAAAGCCATTTTCCAGGATCAATCGATTAAACGGAAATAGTAATCGATCAGTTTTTCAAATATTTTATGAAAACTAGCTCTGGTGCCAATTGTTAAAATAGAATGACTCAATTTCTCAAAAATCATGCCTTGATACTTTTGTTGAATCGCAAGGTAAAAGATTTTCAATGCAGCCGAAACTTAACCGAATGAATGCAGAACGTAATCCATTGAATAAAGAGAGTAGGGATGAGAAAATTCAAACACTGTGTTTTTATACTGGTTCGACCAAGCCTACATCCAGTGTCCTTCCAATCACAACAAGCCAATGCACTATAATGATCAAGCTTTTTTACAACAAGGCTTTTATAGCGACCACACGTCAAAAATATAAAACACCTCTCTAACCCTCTAATCAAAATATAGGCAGTACACAACAAGACCAGCAGCAAGAATCTCGTCTTCTGCTGTCTAAACCCTTTGAGACACTCTCAAAGTCAAGAACGCCACACGCTCTTCTTCCTGTAATAACATTAGGTAACCTCAAACAAATCTTCAAAAGATTGCAGAATATGATCTCTCAATGACACCCAAATGTGCAAGTTGATCAACCTTTGAAAAACACAGTAGTTTTGCACTTCAAGAAATCACAAGCAGTTGATCACCACGGTCAGTCTTGTTTCTTGGAGATTTTCCTTTCTTTTTGTAAGATCACAGCTTTCTGCAAAAGATATGAAAATATTAGAATCACAAAAGTTCTTACAGAATTCAAATATGCGTCAATTTATAGAATAACTCATCTCAGACGCAATTTAATCGACTTAGCTACTAATGCATTCGAATACAAAAATTTTGTTATAACAGTTACCAACAATCACGGCAATTAATTGAATTCGCAATTAATACAGTCGACTATCATTTAATGCTTGGTCAACACAATTAAAAATATGACCGTTCGACATTTATGTCAAGCATTAACAGAATTTTCAAAACAATAATAGACTTAATCGAATATAGCACGCATGCAATCGACTAAGTAACAATGTTAAGCATAGTTTTGAAAAACTTTCTCTGAAAAAATCTCACAGCACACTTGAAAATAGTTTGTGCAAAGACACGAGTTTTAATCGATTCATCCCATAATGAAATAGACTTAACAATGTTATTTTGCCACACATTTAAAGTTCAACATAAGTGCTTGTGGTTTTCCCTTTCAACATCATATGTCATGCATTCACATATAAAAACACATATGTAACACAGTGATATGAAATGAACAACACAATCATGCTCTCATATATGCTCAAACAGATTTAACGCATTTATCAAAACATATAACATGTAAATATGGAACATGTAACACAAAATATACATCTGTCATTAATTATGTGTTGTATGATCTAAAACTCATATATTACTGAGATTGTGGGTTAAGCTAAACCTGTGCTGCCCCTATCAACAATCTCAACATATATGATATATTTTGCAAGGGCTTTCCTTATGAAATTAATGGACATGTCGGAAAGTGGAACATGAGTCTTAAATTTCTGCATATAGCACAATGAATTCGATTAGTATATATGATTTGCAAAATGTAGAAATAGATTGACCTAGTTTCCCATCCAAGAGGGGGGGTGAATTGATTTTGTATTATAAAAATTGTTCTTTTAAAAACCTTTTGAAAATCTTTAAGTCTTTCTTGAAAGGCAAGCAAATAAAGAATGTAATGAAATGCAAGAGATAAAGGTTAGAAAGAATAACACCAAGGTTTATACTAGTTCGGCCTCAATGCCTACATGCAGTCCTTTCAATCAACTTGAGATTGAAAGAAAATCCATTATATAGATTGAGTTTTACAGCAAACAATACAAAGACAGCCTCTCAATGTATCCTCCTCTCTAACTCCAAATCTACTATAGTAAACACAAAAAGAATAATCCTCTTTTTGCAACCCCTTTAAGATACCCCTCTCAAACTAACCAGAACTCCATCGTTCTCTTCCTGGCCACCGGCAACAGGGAAACCCGAATCACACAAGATTGAAAATATCCTGATCTTCCAATAGAACACCTAGCAGTGAAGATATGATCATACTTTTGAAAGCACAACAATTTCTTCAAGAATTCTTGGTTTGATTTCTTCCAAATGAAATGCTTCTTGATTATTGGAGAAAGAACGCTTCTGCAATTTAAGACTCAACAAACTTTGTCAGATTTGAAAGATAATATTCAAAAGTTGTTTAATGTAGAGAGTTGTGCGTCAATTTATAGAAATAGAAACTCTGACACAAATTCATCGATTACATTATTAATGTAATTGGTTAAGCAATTAACACTACTGTAACATAATTACATCCAACACATTTAATAGATTAAGCATAACATGTAATCGATTAATTAAATCATGTAAGTCAAAGCAATTAAAAATATGACCGTTAAGGTAGTTATGACTTATCAAGAAAACATGCTTTCAAAGAACACAAGCTTTAACAGATTATAAAAAGAGTGTAATCGGTTAAGTACAACACTTGAGCAAATTTGAAAAAAAAATTCACATCAAAACTCATCAATGCACTTAGCAAACAAGTATAGGTAAAGACACGAGTTTTAATCGATTATACATATAATGTAATCGGTTAAAACTTGTAATTTGCCATAGTTAAGCATATGCAAATATCTGATGAATCTAACTGATTATATAAACACTGTAATCGATTAATTAAATCCAGATATGCAGTGTGCATAGAGTTTTAACAATCTCAACCAATTAATATGCATATCACAAATATACTCACATGTCACAGATATAAACATAATGAATATGCATAACATATAGTTCAAGCACAAACAATCATATAAACAACAACTTTGCTTAATGTGTGCAAGAAACTATTAAAACATTTTTGTTGTTCTCATCATAAAAAACATATGGGTTTAGCTTTAACGTAGCTCCCCCTATCAACACAAACAATGGACAATTTTTTTTTATTAAATGCAAAAATTACAGTTTCTCAGCTACTTGTAATATGAGCATGAATAGTTATCGCCATCCAATTCGTTAAATATTAATCTCACTCATATGAGTTGGTTTGTCTATTACACTACAATATATCATCACAATAATAATTAATTAACTAAGATAGTTGGAATAAAACAATTATAAGAAAGTATGGACAAAAATTCCAAACATTGAGGGCCAACCATCCAAGCTTTTTAGCATTAGCAAATGATTTCCCTAACAACATCACATATGCTTCAAAGGGACTATGAAAAAAAGAATGTTTTAGGATACACTTATATAACAAATAAAGTTCATAATATTGACGTTCTTACCAATCTACAACTTGTTTGAGATGTTTGGGAGGAGACTTGTGTAATTACAAAACCACACAACAATGTTGTCCTGTAAGGAAACCACAAGTAATTGTCAATGTTTCCTGATATACATAATAACTTAATTTTTGTATTAAAATCACAGATGGAACTTTCAAGTTAACAAACTACACTTACCCAGCAAACTAAGGGACAAAATATATCTTTTTTCCCTCATCCAAAGTGGTTAGTGACATATTGTTATATGTCATCAAATTTATTACCTTTATGAGTGATTTGGGTGTCAATGAACCGACAAACATCATTGAACCCAAAATTTATACTGACACCAAACATATACCTAAAAACAAAGAAACTTTTTCATATAAGTAACTAGATAAATCAATTTTATATAAAGAATGGTTCCTAGACTTACATCATCCACAACTGAAGGAGGGTAATATTCAACTCGTCTTTTCCTGATGCAAGGTCCATGACTTCATCTCTATACAATGTTAGAGTCTCTACCAAATACAATAGAATCCCATGTAATCATCATTGACTCATCTACAATGATGTTAGTATGCTAGTGTAATGCACCTCGGTTCTACTAAGAACTGATGCCAAAAGCATCGCGAAATATTTAAAAATGAAAGTTATGGAGTTATGTTTGACTTTTGGCTCACTACTTTGGCCTTGGTTCTTTGTAAAACCCTAGTAAAAGAGGTTTATGCCACCATTTCTCTGAACAACCAAGGTCATAGAATTCTTCTGAATTCGAACCGTCTCAAGTTACTTTTGTGGAGTGCAAAGTCAAAATCCTATGACAATGGTTCTGCAAAGTACTAGAGTCATTAACCTATTTAGAATCTGAAAAGTCTGACATATCTCTTTACAAGGGGGAATGTCAAGACTCTATGGCATTAGTTATGAGGAAAACCGAAGCCATAGATTTTGATCAGTGTGGATTGAGTTGAAAAGTTCAAATTTGTGCTAATGTGGGTCACCTTTAAACTCAGGTTGTTTATTAACTGATGCAAAAAGGAGAATATATCTCATTTTTTTCTAACCGAGACCTATATGTTCGCAAAAAATTGCAAAAATACTACCATGTCTTTTTATACTTTATTTTTTTCGAAATCGAAGCCTAATAGGAGAGTTAGAAATCATATTTTGTACTAGTATAACCCTCATTGTAACATAAAGATGATTTTGATGGTTGAAGATATTGTATCCATACATGTTAAATTCTCTTTGAAAATTATTTTTATTGGTATATTCTCTACCCATAATATATTTTTTGTCATGAAATCGTAATAATTATTACTAGTTATTTCTCCTCGTAGATTTCTTGTTTGCGACTTTATTTCTAATTCCCAACTAATGCAAATAGAATGAAAATATTACTGTTTGATAATATTATGAACTTCATGTAAATAAATTTATATAGTCATCATAATGAAATATTATAAATATGCAATTAGTGCAATATAATTGTAAAATTTAATGTATACGTAAAAGAGGAATTAATTATTAAACTCTTAATCACCTGGAACACGATAAATATAAAAGTGTAAAGTAGAAGTAGTTATTCAAGTTATGTGATAAGGTTATGTAGGCCTTTAGTTATAACAAGTGAAATTATTCGTTTAAATTTAGAACATATAACTGTCTTCAAATAATTTAGGGAAAAATAATATCCTTACAGCTACTTGTACGTATTCAAGAAATTGAATTGTGTTAGGTTTATTGAAGGTAAATATGATTTGGAATATATTCTCAGAGATATGGAACATTTTCTAAATTTTAGGTACCTTGTGCATGTGGCATGCCCCATGTACTTCACACAGTAGTGCCTAAAAACCTTTATAGGGTTTTATTGGTCTCCAACCATTTAGAGATAGATTCTAAAAATAATAATGCATGTTTGATTGCAACAGCATGCATGCAGTTTGCATGTGCTCCTAACACTGGTGTATTATGACTTAGGGAGGCATCTTTAAAATAATGTTGTTGTATTGGACCAAGCTTTATTGGTCTCACCTTAATTTGGTTTCTATGTCCATGGACTGTTCCATTCTTTGTTCACTTTAGTATGATGGAGCAAGCAACGGATGAGAAGAGAAAAGTGGTCGTGCATGGCCACCTGGCTCATGCATGGGACAAGAGACAAGAGTTCTAAAGTTCATTGTTTCATAGAATTCAAGGATAAGATACTCCAACTTCCAAGTGCCTTGTCGTACATCACACTAATTCAAGTTGGTTGTTGATTCGATCCCTCCACTTTCTTGCTTACTATGATTGTTTGTTTTCGGCTTTCACTGTTTACAAATATCAACCAGGAAGTGGGATTTATTTCAATGAGTATTGGTGAAAGTAAACTCCAAGACATTCCATTAAATTTGTACTTGGTAAATTCGTAATTAGTTAATCACTTTACTTTGTGATCATTGAAATTGAGAAAATACATGTCTGATGTAATCCTGTCCGACGTAGTCTTTATTTTGTATTTTTATCTTTCATAGGTTAGCTTGTAAGGAGCATGGGTTACTATAAATATCCAGCTTCTCTATTGTAATGGGGGCTTTTGAGCTTAATGAGAATTTGATTTTCTGACCTTTAGAAATAATTCTCTCTTGAAAGTCACATGCTAGAGAGTCCAAAGACTCCCTCTAGCCACCTTCCAAGCACCTTCCTCGTTCTCTCATTTCTCCACGTTAACCATTGTGCTTCTCACTCATCCTCCACGCTGACTCTCCACTGTCACTCTCGTGCACGCGTCAGCTCCTTGTTACATCTTCGCTCCAACGCATCAACACATTCTTCATTCCATCACGCCTCAGCCACAGCGTCATTTGCATTTCACTCTCTCAAGAGCTCCTCGGCCATCAACCACATCCTCCTCACCGTTTTGCTTTGATTTTCATCACAGATTTCACGATTCAACCTTTATTCTACCTTGCTTCTGCATTACAACCCTAGATCCAGGTTTTTCACCGAATATCATCTTCTCCGCTAGGGTTTCTTCATCTTTCATCATTTTCTCTGATTTTAGCCGATTAAAATCACTCTTGATCCGTTCCAAACCTTTTCCACCGTTCAATCTTCATTTATCACCGTTTAATCAGTCCAAATCGAGTCTATCCCCACTCCTAGGGTTTCATTCGTGCCTCTCGAGTTTCCACAGATTAAATCCTAGAACCTAGGGTTCAATGTGTTCAACCTCAGTTTTCCCTTCGATCTCTAACTTCTAATCCATTTCGCTGCGTCTTTACTCGTCGGAGAAGCTTGAGGAGTCCGAATCGTGCTCGCACAGCTTTTATTGTCATCTTCTTGGGTGCTCGTCCATCAGTTGGTATCAGAGCTCAGGTTTCGTTCACGCGTCTAAGGTAAGTATCTCGGTTCGTCTTTGTTCTGAGTTTTCTTCAATTTCTGAGTTGTTCGGTTTTCTTCTGTTCTTGCGTTTGATTCGCGTCTCTATCTTTGTTTCTAGTTTTGTGTTTTAATTCTGTCTTGATTCTGAGTTTATTCTTCCATTTTTGCGTTGTTAGTTAATTTCTTTACTGTCTTGTGTTTAACTTTTGTTCGTCATGGAATTCTCAAAGTGTTTTGCCTTGATTCAGTTTCAGTATGTGTTGTTTTCTCTGTATGAGATTCAAATATGTTTGTTCGTTCTTGGATCTCAATTTCTACGTTTAGGTTTTCAAGTTAAGTGTTACTTATTTGTTTAAGCTTTCTTGTTCTGTGCTTTGAGTCTTATATCATTTTATTCGGTGAATCCAATTTGTTTGAGTCTTTCATTTTCTGAATCTTATCCTGTCATGTTTAGTCATGTTAATTTGGTTATTTGTCTTTTAAATCAGTTGTAATCTGTTCTTAAGGTTTTTGTTGAATGCTAGCTGTTGATCAACATCAGCACACCATATGAGCAATGACAAATTCATTAAGAGCTCGGGTGCTTAGTGTTTGACATGAGATGCAGCTTTGCATTGGTTCACAGCAATTATTTGGTGCCTAATCTGTTTTTGGTTATTTTGTGCACTTGACTGAGAATTTAGCATTGAGATGCATTTGATTGATTGAGCTAGTACCATGTGCATACCATACAAGCAATGACTCGCTTTGGCAGAGCTTGGTTGCACTGAGAAAACTCCAATAAAGTCTCATTTGCAGTTGGCCGATCTACATTGCTTTGCTTGAGTCTAGTTATTTTTGTTTCAAATCTGGTTTAGCACATAGATCATTGCTAAACATCTCTCATTGTTGATTTAGTGTCTTGTTCAAGTTTGAGTTGCTGTTTTTGGTTCAATTTAAGTGTTCAAAGGTCATTTGATTCATTAAGTCAAAATTTGAGTGGAAGAGTTGCTTAATTTGAGTAATTTCGGGCTGACTAAGTCAAATTTTGAGATAGTGTGTTTCTGCATCCAGTTGCTTTACAAACAAGTTTGTTTTAGATATTTGAAACTGATGATGCAACGAAACCACGAGTTATAGCTGCCCTACGCATTTTCACTCTTTAAACCACCAAATTTTTGGCATTTTTCATTCACAAGTTGCTAGTTGGTTACCTTTTCTGAAATCTGTGATTGGTGCATGTGAAATTGAGATGTCATTGCAACAAAAGCTTGGTCGTTCTGTTTTCATATAAAAAAAAACAATTGACAAAAGAAACATTTACATAGTTATAAAAAGCTGAAAGACTAGTGCAATTAACTTTTCTGAAATCTGATGCACTAGAAAATTGTTGTTCTCTATTAGCATTTCATCAAACAGTTTCACTCAATTACTTTGAGCTTAAAATTTTGATGATATTGCAACTTGTTTCTGTTTCTTGTTTTATGAATTTGTTCTAGATCCTTTGCTAGGTTCAGTTTTTGTGCCTTCTTCTTAATAGCTTTGTTTCTTGTTTGTCACTTGTTGGCTGTCTTAGTTTTGTCTACATTACATGTAAAATCTGTTCAGCTGTTCTAATTTGAACTTTGTTTGCTTTCATAATCTGATCTTGAGTCAGTTTCTCTGCTGTGCTGTTAGTTTCATTATCTGGTGCTTACATTGTTGGTGGCTGTCCTGTAATGTCCATTACTTTGCCTTTACCTTAGCCTAGCCATTCTTGTTTGAGAAGCTGTTACACTTTGGTTTCTGGAATTTGAAAGAAGGTTTGTGTGCTTGGTAGCATCTTAGGTGGTGGTGGTCTGAAAGACTTTCCAGCTTTGTACTGCCAAGGGAGAATCTCCCTTCCAAACCTTTCCATTTTGAGTGCTTTAAGCTTTCAAAGAGAAGCCTGAGTGTAGTGAGTTTAGTGTGGCTAACTTGGCCTAATTCCTTGGCACTTTGAAATAGAGAATTCATTGTTAATCTAACTGTTTGTGATTGTTCATTGTGCAGGGAAAAGGAGTTTGAGTGATCAAACTAGAGCAATTGTGATTGTTTTCATTTTAATCTGCTCTTGCATTCATTTTAGATTATAAACTGCTTGCTGAAATCATTGAGATATTAAATGTTCTGAATGTGATTAATGATTTCATGGTTGATTACAATTGTTGAAATCTGTTGAGTCCTGATTAGCACCATCACTCTTTCTTTGTTGAGATCTTTTTTCCAAATGCATATAGAAAATAATTTCCTGGTATTAATCACATGCAGATTTCAGTTTTGTTCAGATTGATTGATTGCATACCCTTGCATGCCACCTAGTTAGTTGTTCATGGACTGATTTATGCATGAATTGATTTGCTTGGAGTAATTAGGCTTGTGCATGAACTTGTTTTAACTGCCAAAGCATCATTCAATTTTAAGAAGTGACTAAAGCACTTAATTTCCAATTCTGACGTTGTGGTTGAATTAAGCACATAATTCTTTTTACCCATTGGATTGATCAGATTTTAAATTAGAATTGAATGGTTGTTTAAATCAGTTTAGTTCAGCTTTGAATTACACCCATTGCATCTGGTTTAATATCCATGTCCTTGTGTATTTTGCTGGAATTGGTGTAATTTCTGTGAGCAGATCTGAACTGAATCAGTGCAGGGAGAAAGTGTAGAATAGGTGTGTTGTTGTGTGCAGAGTTGATAAATATTTAGAGTCAAGAATTTTAAGCAGCAGCAGAATCTCAATAGAGTTTAGAGCAAGCCAGACCAACCATTTAATTAGGGGAGTTGTTTAACTTTCTTACCTCTGGATTGCTTAATTGTTTCTGTTTTAGCTGGAAATTGATAGCATCGATGGTTGCTCTGCTGAATTGAGTGTGAATATTTCATTGCAGTTTGTCATTTGGGAGCAAAAGCAATTCTATTCGCTGCTAGGATTAACAAGTGCACCGTGAAGGCCAGAGAATAAAAGGGAAGTTCTTACTATTATGTGTTTTCATTGTGCAATTTATTCTAGCTAAGGGAATTTTTGATTGCAGATCTGCATTTGCCTTTGTAGGATTGAACTGATCAGGAGATTCAAGAGAATTGATTCTAGCAACAACAAAGTTGAGCAACAAAGTTGAATGAAGTGGACCAAGACCGTAGCAGTCTAGCATAGTTGTTTTCTTTTGTAATTGTTTTCTTCAATTTGTTTGTAATAGGCTTGTGTTAGCCTACTGTTAGCTTTAGCTTGTTTTGTAAAAAAGGCCTTTTTAAAAGTCCAAGTATTTGGAAGAGTTCTTGGTGCTCTTTCAAACTCTTGCCAACTTTACTTGCTTTAATTTTAGCATAGCTAGACAGGTGAGTGTGTCTTGTTAGCCAAAGCAACAAGCCTCACCATAGGAGTGGACTTTAATATTGATTTTCTTTGTGTTTCACGTTTAGGGATGACTTAGGCTAAAAGGGATTAAACTCTAAGCCTTATCACATTAGAGTCCGAGAGTCTAGTCTTTTAATTGTGCTTAATTGTTTGTGAGTTGTGTTCTTTGATTTTAAAGGTGATTTTTGTTTAAAGGGTAACTAGTAGTAACCTAAGACATTTCTGGCAAGGTAAGACTTGGTACTTAAGAAGTCTTCATGACTCACCTCTCTTACCTGGGACTTGTCTAAGTGTGAATCTTGTATACCTTTCACACAAAGAAAACTTTTAAAAACAAGGATGTCTTGTTATAGTTCATATAGGTCTTCTAGGTTAGATAATGTTGATGAAATGTTTAAACAAGCTAGGAATCTTCCATCCTTTGGTAAAGACATAGGTGCATTAACATACCTAGCTTGGGAAAAAGAAATTGATAAAATAAATCCTTGGTTTTATGGAGAGGGTGAATATTATGTCCTTAGCATATATCTCTCTAAGTTAGAAGAGCATGCAAGTAAGTGGTGGGATGAAAGACAATATCATGTTAGGAAAGGTAGAAAGTCCTCCATACGTGATTGGCATGATTTAAAAGCTTGCATGAGAAGAAAGTTTGTGCCTTCAAGCATTAAAAGAAATCTAGAACTAATTAGGGATTGCATTGATGATGGAAAATTATTTCTTGAGAGTTTAAATGATCATGGGTTTCTTCATAGAGAATTAGAATTTGGGGCAAGACTTAAAGAGATCAAGGATAAGAAAAGAGAAAGAGAGATTGAGAGAAAAGAAGAGGAAGAAAGGAAAGAACAAGAGAAGAGAGAGAAGAAAACATGAAAAGAGAAGAGAGAAGAAGAGATGAATTAAGAAAAGAAGAAGAAAGAAAAGAAAAAGAGAGAAAAGAAGAAAAGAGAGAAAAGCGAGAAAGAGAGAAGAAAGAAAAGGAGAAATTGTTGCTGATGACAAATTCTATTCTTTCCAAGACTATGGAACCTAAAAGGGAAGGTTTCCAAATCTTTACTTCTTTTCCAATCATGGTTTATTCTTCAAATATGGACTTTTCTTTCAAACCAATTGTCATTATATATTCTATGAAAACATTCTCAAAATATGACAATTCAAATCTTGAGTTATTGTTAGGTTTAAGAAAACAATTAACTCAAGACAAAATTGAATTTGGACTTCTAAAATTTTCAAAGATTACGAATCAAAGTATTAGAAGTTCTTATTCTCTTGCTTTTAAAGAAAAATTCTTTGGATTGATATTAACTGAAGATATATTTGATGTGTATTGCAGATTTGTGTTTGATCCAGGAGGAAGAAAAGTATATCTAAAGGAATAAGGCCACTTCATGGCTCTGCTCCCAAGATTGTGTGGAGCTTCTTCATAAGGTGATGCCAGATTTAAGGACAAATCTTTTTTTTTTAAGAGGGAGGGTGATGAATCATTATTTTATTCACTTCATTTAGTTTATTGTGCTAGAATTAATCAGGGAATTGTGCTTAATTGTCCAGTATTTTCCCATTTTACTGAATTGAGCCTAATCCGATCAGAAATTCTTATTTTAATTAATTTGAATTATCTGAAACGAATTATTTACATTATTAAGTGCAGGAAAAATTTTGGAAAATATTTTTGGACATTTAGACTTCTTGGCCTCACATCACATCACCATCCATCCTCTCCCACCACTGGAACACCTGAACAAGCCTCAGACAGGGGCAGAAGTGCCTAAAAGTCAGTTTTTTTGCCAATGGTGACCTGTGTTCACCTGACTGAGTACCTGTGTTGGACTTTCTGTACAAATTTGCAATTCCTCTCGGGTAATCGTTTACAGGGGTGCTGTAAACGATTACCAGTGCTGCGTGAATGTTGTGTCAACTTGTGTGTCTTCGTTTGAGTTCAATTCTTATCCGTTTTGCATGCAATTTTTTTTTCATAGTTTTGTCTGGATGTCTATTTTCACGTATAGTTTTTACTTTGTTCAAATTCGTTTTGTGCTGTTCCCAGTATTTATTTTACTCTCCTATGTCAGTTCAGTGCTTACTGTTGAGTGTTCTAATATGTTTGCATTGTTTGCTTATTGTTTGGTACTTGTGGTGGCTGGAATTGATCATTTGATGGTGCTAAGACCTCTCAACACTCTTAAGCAAAGACTAAACAATTCATATCACAATTCGGAGGAAGTGGGAGACACTACAATAGAAAAAGGGAAGTCACACACATAGAAGTGGTGCACGGCCCATGGATTACTCTCGGCTGTTGCAATTGCAAATTGGAAATAGAATTTGTGTAATTGGATGTGCAAGGAACGTACAAGCAAAGAGTAGAGAGGAGTAGAGTGCATGTGGGGCTGCTATGTTGACATGGAAGAGCACCAAAATCACAATTGAGATAATAGAATGAAAAGGTGGACAGCACCTTGTTTTCTTTTCATTATTGATGTGACATGGTTTCACGTGATGCAACATTTAAAGAAGCAAAATACAATGCTCTTTCTCACGTCTGAAACAAGATAAGTGGAGGCCCCAAACACATCACACCACGGCATTAGCCTTCTATTTATTTTATGAAGTACCAAACACCACACTATTTCTTGGTTTGAAATGAAACATGGTTTCCATTTGGAAGAGATGCATTGAAAAAGATGACAAATGAGAAGAGGGGCCACGTTGAAATAAGCAAGGTCACGTATTTGGAGAATTCTAGAGAAAGATGTTGGCCACAAAGAAATATTTTAGTGTAGTTTGGAGTGGAGCATACATGAAGGGCCACCACTTTCACGGTTTTGGCTTGCAACAAACAAGGAAGCTACGTTCCATTGATCTCCAAAATACAAGCATCATTTTTAATGGAAAGAGGGAGCCACCTAAAAGAAGCAACACGTCGGTCCAGTAAAGAGAAGCCAACCACACGGCCTTGGCAAGAAGAGGAAGCAATACAGCAAGCAAACTCTCCACAGCTGCAGCACGTAGGTAGCGTTCCAGCAGCTGAGAATGAGCTTCCCGTCCAGCAGCAGCTCACGGTAGGGAGAATCAATGAAGACAGCAGCTTGGGGGCATGAGCTACAGCTGAATGGAGGAGGAAGAAGGTGCTGGAATAGAGCTAGTGCAGCATCACCTTGGTTGGAGTTTGGCAGGTATCACGGCCCTGGTCCAGCGTGAGAAACGGAAGAGAAGGGGCTGTCATGGCTGGAATCATTGTTTGAAGACAGCAGTAGCATCCAGTCTTCACACTGCAAGCACCCATCCATGTTGAAGGCATCTCTCGGGTTTTTTTCCAGCCACCATCAACAAGTCATTTTCTTATGGAAAAGAGGGACCACCATTTGTGAAAGTTCACGTAAAGAAGAGGAGATTTTGTAGAGTAGATTTTAGAAGTAGTTTTAGGACAGAGAACAGCCTGGGAGGAGGCTCTCGCCTCTTTCTCTTCCTCTGTCTGTGTTTTCATTTTAAACAGTGCAAAAGTTGTAGAATTTTATTTCTGTGTCAGTGTTTGGAGACCATTTCGTGTAGTTGTTTCAGTCAAGAATTTTAATTTAAATATTGAAACTTTGATGAATTTTATTTTCAGTTAAGTGTTTTATTTTTGTTATCTTTTTTATTTTACCATTTATGATTTTCTGCACCGTTAAATTCTGTCATTTTGTTTTACTTTCCATTTTATTTTCAAACGTCATTTTTTTTAATCTTTGATAAATTTTATTTGCAATCAAGTGTTTCTATTTTTACCGTCATTAAAATTTATTTCAATATTTTTAATTTTGCTTTATTAAATTTCCAATTTTAATTTTATTTTCTTCGCAACCAAAAACACTATCAAACCCCCATTACTTGTTGATCTGAGACTGAACCCAAGTTGGTCCTTGTGAGACGACCTAGGAGTCACTTCCTAGTAACTGTACTGCATATTTTCTTGCAATAAAATTTGATGGGCCGCGACACCCTTATCAGAGGGTATGATGTAATCCTGTCCGACGTAGTCTTTATTTTGTATTTTTACCTTTCCTAGGTTAGCTTGTAAGGAGAATGGGTTACTATAAATATCCAGCTTCTCTATTATAATGGGGACTTTTGAGCTTAATGAGAATTTGTTTTTTGACCTTTAGAAATAATTCTCTCTTGAAAGTCACATGCTAGAGAGTCCAAAGACTCCCTCTAGCCACCTTCCAAGCACCTTCCTCGTTCTCTCATTTCTCCACGTTAACCATTGTGCTTCTCACTCATCCTCCACGCTGACTCTCCACTGCCACTCTCGTGCACGCGTCAGCTCCTTGTTACATCTCCGCTCCAACGCTACAACACATTCTTCATTCCATCACGCCTCAGCCACAACGTCATTTGCATTTCACTCTCTCAAGAGCTCCTCGGCCATCAACCACATCCTCCTCACCGTTTTGCTTTGGTTTTCATCACAGATTTCACGATTCAACCTTTATTCTACCTTGCTTCTGTCATTACAACCCTAGATCCAGGTTTTCCACCGAATATCATCTTCTCCGCTAGGGTTTCTTCATCTTTCATCATTTTCTCTGATTTTAGCCAATTAAAATCACTCTTGATCCGTTCCAAACCTTTTCCACCGTTCAATATCCATTTATCACCGTTTAATCGGTTCAAATCGAGTCTATCTTCACTCCTAGGGTTTCATTCGTGCCTCTCGGGTTTCCACAGATTAAATCCTAGAACCTAGGGTTCCATGTGTTCAACCTCAGTTTTCCCTTAGATCTCTAACTTCTATTCCATTTCGCTGCGTCTTTACTCATCGGAGAAACTTGGAGGAGTCCGAATCGTGCTCGCACAGCTTCTATCGTCATCTTCTCGGGTGCTCGTCCATCAATGTCTCTTCACAAAAGATACAAAAGATATAAAGAAGATGAAAAGTTAAATGGAGACCTTAATAATGGAGTTTATGGGCTAAGAGAAAAATATGGGAGAAAAGGAGATTTAGGTGAGAGAGAGAAAGAGAGAGGTTGCAAATTAAGTTTAAGTTTCACATATAAATAAGAAAATTGAACATCATATACAAGAAAAATTATCTATAAGAACATTTTCTTATGGTTTTGAGTTAGATGTGACGTTAATTTTTTGTTATTTTGACTTAGGTCTCATTAATATTGCATATCCTACATTTATCACTTCTTAAAAGATCCATGTCAATGATACTAGAGTTGGTTTCTTTTAATGACCAACTCAATCGAATACGTGGGTAAAAATATTATATGTGAGGGGGAGAGATAGATTGATATATGACAAGTAGAATCATGAAAAGTTAGGAAGAGGATATGATGGAAAAGAAGAATGAGTATGAAAATCTAATAATTTATAAAAGAAAAAGTTACTCAAACATAAATCCTGAAGAAAAAACCCTCTAAGTGAGGCACCGCACTACTTCACTTAGAAAACCAAGTTACTTCACCAAGTACTAGACTAAAAAATCTTATAGACAAGATGAGACATCATGTCACTCAAACAACATAGAACAAATATTGAGTTATTCGAGTAAAAGGAGAGAATTCTTTGGATGAGTACAATATATGAAAGAAGCTCGACATCCCAATGCTTGAGAACAAAAAGGCAATAAAGCACTTGAGTAAAGGAAAAACTCGACTTCCTAAGCACAATAAGAATTTAAGTGTCCATGCAAAGGAACAACTCGACATGCTAGTGCTCAAGCACAAAAGCATTTTAGTGTTCCAGTATATGGGTAACTCGACCACAGTATAGGAGGAAATAATAAATTGGCGTGACAAATATAGAGGCAAGAGAAAATCAACATTCCAATATAGAGTACCTACAAAACACTAAAAGGGGGAGAGGGTCTCAATAGTGTTAATGGAAAACTTTTTGCAACCTTTCTGATATAGCACATTATCGAGCTCTTGAAATATTCTTTTAAATAATCGTAGGCTTGACTTAATAGGATTTTGCAATAACTGTTTTTAGCGTGCTATTCATAATATATATACTACAACGTTTTGTTAAGAACTTCCTTTATAAAATAAATCGTTTAGCTTGGAAGATTCTCGTGTTTGGAAATAAAGCACGACTGTAGGTTTTTAGAAAAAGATCATTTAGGTAAGAGAAGAGATAATTTCACAAGAGATCTTATATTGGTTTGCTCCAACTGAGCTATGTCAAGTCTACTCCGCAAAGGGTTCCACTATAACCTTCACCGATTACAAATGAGTATTAGCACCACTCATGGTACTTAGCAACCCCACCGAGATTTCCTTTGAGTATTCGCACCAATCCTGGTACTCAACAACCCCACCAAGATTTCCTTTCAGTATTAGCACCACTCTTGGTACTCAACAACCTTAGCTGAGATTATCTTTGAGTATTTACACCACTCTTGGTACTCAACAACTTTGTTAAGATTCATCAACTCAAACAAAGTTCAATTGTAAGTATTTTAATTCTCTTCAGAATTGCAATCAATAATGGCTTACAAGTAGTTTAAACTATATCTCTCAAGAAGAGGATTTGATGACAATACAAAGCAGTCTAAACACCTGCATGTGTTTCTCTCTTCTCTCTTACAATCGTAAGCAATATGACAATGAAGCTTGAGAGTATCTCTTTCTCCTTTTCTCTTCTCTTCTCTTCTCTTACTTCTTTTTTCTTTAGCTTAGATGTATTCTTTTTCTTGATCTCTTTCTCTTCTTCTTTTCAGGATGAGTATTCTTATGCTCTTAAGTTATCCTCGTAATTTTTTTCTTGAGAGATCTTATATTTATAGGCTTCATGGATATATGTCCGTTAGACTGAGTTTGTAGTTTATAGTTTTGAAACTTGTGCTTTCTCTTTCTTCTTTTCACAACAGCGATTGTGTAAGTCAACTTTTTCAGAGCAGACATGCTTTTTTAGTTCTTTCCTTGAAGTAGGTTGTACAATCTTTTTAGACTTTGCTTCAAGTATGGAACATTTGGTGAATATCTTCTTTGTCTTTAACGTCCACTTTTTTATATTTGATTTGTAGCACCGTGGATGCGTACAACTTATCTCCAAAATTAGAGTAAATTGTTCATACAGTAGATATATATGTCCTTTCTTATCATTTTTGTTGTTTTTGAACATTGAGCATTTAATGTCATTTAATGCTTGCTCATAACAACAAAGTGTTTTTTATTTTCTACCGTTGGGTAGCATTTTTCAATTAAGCGCTTTTCTCTAAGGATACCAAGCATAGATATATACTTCATCATAAGATCAGGTATTAGTTAAGCTCATGGCATTGTTTAGTTAAGTAAACGCTTCTTTTTAGACAAATAGCGTTTAACTTGCTTAAGCTTTCTTACACATTTTAATAATTAAGTCTTTTAATATATTTTGTCCGAGACATTGTCTCGGCCTATTTTATTTTTTAGAGAGGTTGAAACTTATTCAAGGTATTATAAGCATTGAGCATTTAACTCAATCTCTCTTGGACACTTTTAGGTAGAACATCATTTAGCCATGCATATGGGTGTTTTAGCCTAGATGTTTTTTCTATTTCCTAAGACCTAAGTGTTTATCTATGTTTTTTATGTTTGGAGTTCAGGCTCTAAGTCTTGTGTTTTCACCCTAGGTTGTTTTCTAATTATTATCCTGTTTTAATGTTATTTTATTAAACTTCAAAACATGAGAGATTTTGTGCACATAGACGATTTTGTCGTTAACACAATACTAAGGTACACGAGTTATCCACTACCTCGAGTCCAAATCAAGACTAAAGAAGGTGGCTTGCCTATTTATCCATACTCTCAGTATAGACCACTAGTTCGCCAATCAGGAAGTTGGTTTTCTCCTTAACCTAGAGTAGCAACATCAAGCCTCAAAGCTGGCAAAACCCAAACAACACAGTTGGAACTTGGTACCAACTTTGGATCTCTATTCGTTAGCTCTAACTGACCTTAGTACATAAGCTAACAAGGATGTCCCCCGGTCATCACCTGAACTGCCTTTACTTCCTTCAACACCAAGCGAATTAAATAAAGAGAGACAACAAATGCAAGGACAAGCGTAGAGAGGACTCAAAGAGTGACAATGATTGCTTGTAATGAAGTAAGGATAAAGAAATCCAATATAGAAAAAAGTTAAATCATCATCAGCTTGTTAAGACAAGACAAGCTCGTCGATAGCCTCCTTGATTTTGAAGTTTAAACAAACAAGTCTTGGATATACTTCTAGAGTGAAAACAATCAAAACATTAAACTAAGTCAGAAACAAAAAGTGTCCTTACAACAACTCTAACATATATAATTCACCAAATGACAAACCAGAAAGAAGCGTCTATAAAATTCATTCCAAGGTAAGAGTTCCAACTCAAAAGACAACATCAAAATGACAAACTAAAAACACCTAAACTAAAAGAAGATAGGTAGAAGTACAAGTAAGGACTTTTAGCCTCGGTTCAAAAACCAAAGCAAAAAGGTTACGAGGTGGTCCTCATGTATTTCCTTTGGAGTTAGAGGTTTTAAGACAACCTTGTGCCCTTGGAAGTGAAATGACATATTATTGGTAAGACCATCATTTTGAACATTTCAATCAAATTGCCACGGTCTACCCAACAAGATATGAGTGCTTCCATTGGTACAACATCACATGAAACCTCATCTTCGTACTTACCTATGAAAAAGGAAATATAAAGTTGTTTATGGACCAAGATTTCACCCTCCTCACTAAGCTATTAGAGCTTGTAGGGCTATGCATGCACGATATCAGGTAACTTGGGTTTTTTTACTATTCGTGTGCTAGACACATTGGTACAAGTTCCCCTATCTATGAAAAATGTTCTCTCATTGAGTTTGATCAAAGTCCTTGTGGACTTAACCCAAGAGACATATTATGACTAGCAAGTCTCCATCAAACGGGACTTTGAAATCATCTTCACTATAAGAAGAAGAAGAGTAAGAAGTGTGTGAAAAAGAAGAAGGAGGAGACTCATCAATGACAAAATCTTCTCCTCTAATTCAATTTGCCCTTTTATTGGGGCAAGAAGATGCAATATGACCATGCCCTAAATATTTGAAACATTTAATTGGCTAGGTCATAAGGTGACTTTGGCTTAGAATGTAGATTGTTAGAAGAAGAATGATGTTGATATTTTTTGCTAGTCTCCTTAGAAACATCTTTGTCCCTCTCCAATGATGATGAAGATTTGTAAAATTTATATTTGGAAGAACTTGAAAACTCTTTGCGGTATGATTCTTTTCGCAAATTTGTTTTTCAATTTTCATTGCTCTATGAACCACAACATCCAAATTTTCATCAACATGAGGTTCAACAATGTCTTGAATGTTTCTATTGAGACCACTAATCTAAAAATACAAAAGGATCTTTTTTTCCATAGAATGAAGGTCAATTGAGCTTTGGCAAATGAAGCAACTGGTCACCACCAACTCTATCATCTTGGCGCTTCTTCGAAGGACCATGGCCGTGAGGATCCTTCTTATGTTCTTAGTGTCCAAAATCTTGCTTCCCTTTCAACTTGAATTCATGTTACATTTTATGGTTGCGAAAATCAATTTGGTGTTGCATTTGTTTGAAGGCTTTCTCCAACTTAAATTTTCTTATGGTGCTGCCAATATTAGTAGCCTCTTTGGAATATGATTGCCTAGAACCTATAGATATACTGCACACCAAAAAAAAAACAGCAAGCTACAAAGCCAAAAGGTTAGTGAAAGTAAAAAAAAAAAGTAGCAAATACAATAGCCTCTCTCTAAGTGTTTGCTCTCGGTTTGGAGAAAAACAAAGGTAAAATGCACTCAATTCTCAAACACAATCTTCTATAGAGATAGAATGGTCTCTCAAACAACAATTTCAGATTGTTAAATCAGTTAAATAGTAAATGAAAGATGTACAATCAGCCACACTCAATCACAGATACACTTCAAGAGGCATAGACACCAAGAAGCCAAAAAAACACTTGAAAACTTACTAGAAAAATATGGAAAAGGAACCTAAAAAACTAATAAAATGGTTCAAACAAAATTAAAGAGGCACAACTAGAGGCAATGAGACAAAACAGAGCAGAATCACTAAGCAATAAAGACAAATGGATAGGTTAAAAGTGTAGCAAAAACTGAATTCACACAAGCAAGAGGCAATCACACCAATAACTCTATTTATGCAAGAGAAAGATATAAAATGAATGAAAATAATTTGGCATGCTTCAAACCTATATTTTTGTGAATTGATGATAGTAGACAAATAAACTGATCATAACGGTTGAAAATATTGTTATCTGTAATGTGATTTTGATACTTAAAGCACCATTTTCTACTTAGAAACTTGCTTGAAATCATGTTTTTCTGTTAAGTTGTGTGAATAAGAGAGTGAAGGTTGTACTTGATGATTTTATGACTAAATTCCCTTGTTATGGCAGGAAATGAGATAATATGGAAGCAGAACTGAAGTGCCAAGGAGATGGAGCTTAGAAAGAGCTGAAAAAGCACTATAAAGTAGGAGGGCCTGAAGCTTGAGCGCCCTTTTTGGAACCCTCAATGCCAAAGCCTACCGCACACTGCCTGGGCGCCCTTTTTGGGGCACTGAGCGCCACTTTTCCTGAAGAACCACGCCTGCTTACCCTCCAAGTGAAGGTGAGCGCCAATTTTAGTGTTGTAGCACGCCCGAGCGCCCTAAGTGGGGAGCTGAGCGCCAGCGAGATGGGCCTGGGCTTCGTTTCTGTTTTGATTCCACTCTATTTAAAGGACCCAGACGCCCTAGGTTTGGTATCTTTGGCAGAGGAGGTACAACAACACACTCTTCCACTCTTTGAAGGAGGATTTGGATGCGGGAGCTTCCATCTTCAACTTTTAGGGTTTTTCTATCTCATTCTTCTCCATTGTACATCTAGTTCCACCATGACAATGGGGAACTTCTATTTGTTGTTAGGGGATGATATAACCTTGTGAACTCTCATGTATTTGAATATATTCTTAATCATTTATGCTTTTTTCATTAACTGTTAGGGTAATTCTTCTGTGATCAATGCTCGCTTTGTTTAACTCATTCATAGCGTGATGTATGAATTGCATGAGTGCCGGGAGGTTCCTTACAATTGAGGTTCTTGTAGAATTATTCCCAAGAGCAGTATTTCTCAAGGATGGGGGTATTAGTCTTGGTCGTTTTAAGCTCCTGATCTTCAGAATTAATTATTAGGAATGCTAGGAATCGTATGAACTAGTAATTAAGGTTCTTCACCGAGGGATCGAGTTTTAAGTAATTTAGTGAGTGACGTTGACTGTAATGAAAGAAGAAGAATTCTTATATACATGAGAGTAAACTTGGTGAAGTCTAACCCCAACAACATATTCATCTCATAACACAAACCTCATCCATTCATCGCTGTGTTACTCTTCAAGTGATCAAAACTGCATTCATATTTAATTTTCTGTATTGTCATTCTAAACCAATGATGTCGTTACTTTTAAGTCTTAATTAATCGAGTTATCACACAAATGTCTAGTGCTGAGAGTCTCTTGGGACACGATACTTGGTCTTACCATTTTATATTACTTGTACGATTCGGTACACTTGTCAAAGTCTCAACAACTAACGGAAGGAAACACTAACACTAGTACAAACACACCGTATAATGTCAGTGTTTTCAACCTTTCACGTCAAATTCGAGGTTGACGTCATATCGGGAGACATTAAATTGACGTCGAACACAGAACCATTCGATGTTCACAATAAAGCAAATTAACGTCGAATTTTGTAAATATTCAACCTTAGTCCATTTTTTTATTCTTTTTTAATTAATTGTGATTTTTTTTACAGTTCTACGAGACCTGAAAAGTAGAAAAACAACAAATTTCAGTTTTTTTTTATTTTATAAAGCATGAACTTTGAAAGTGTAGTGTAGTATCAACAACAAACAACTATAACAAACAAGAAACAAGTTTAAAAAAAATAACAAACAACTTCAACAACTAAGTTCTTCAAAACGAAAACGAAAACTAATCGTTCATCGAAATAAAGTGTTGCCACCAGTGGGAGTGAAAGCAGAATGCGCCTATAAAGGACAAGAACACGAAAATAATCGATCAAAACAAACGAAAATCATACTTAAAGTAATTAATTAACATGTATTTGTAACAAATGAAAGAAAGATTACATGTAATGGTCGTCAAACTTCGTTGCAGAAAAGTTTGAACAGAGAAGAAGGTATCGCGCGCTAAGATAAAGTGAATGAATTTTCAATCTCCTGCTCAAATTTTTACTGAATTCACTAACCTTTTAACGTCTAACGTTAGGGAATTCGACGTTTTATATCCTTTTGACGTCTAATTCTAGGGAATTCGACGTCATACGTGAATACATTTTCACCTTCGCGCCAAACATTTTCGCAAAATTTACCCAATATAACAAATTGACATCGAATTACAATTCTAAACGACTTCTGATAATTGCATTTATTTACAAAAATGCTACCAGTCATTTTTAACGTTGGTTATTCAGTGGTAGGACGTTGAACGCATGTCGTTATACACTGTTTTTGCACTAGTGTAACGAAGGCTCTACGAAGGAGGAAGGATGTTAAAAAGGGTTGCAGAGAAGGAGCCTCTATTTTTGTGTCCAAGGTTCTTTAGCTTCAAAGAGGGAAAACTCACTTCCAAAAATTTTAATCCAATTTTCTAAAGCAATTACCGATGGCTCTAATCCATCAATAATGATGATTTAATTTATCGACGAAATTACCAACAAATATTTATGCATATACTTTATTGATGTCAATACTAACGAAAAATTAACTAACAAAACCTGTTGGTAACATATTATTACTGAAAGAAATGATCAGTTGGTAAATATTTGTCCATAATTTATGTATTTCTTGTAATGAAGGCCAAATATACCTTAGTTCCATTGTCTTCTTAACTTTCTTGCTCTCGTTAGTCACTCTTGGTTTCTCTTGTCTAATCGTGTTGTATAATATTTTCTCGTAAATGACATACAAAAGATACTTCAACATTCAAGTAAGTATTCAATCTTAATAAATACGATAAATACTGATAATTAAAAAAATATTAAATGTTTTACCTATATATTATATTTATAATGTCTTGATAATTTTTTTCTTTTATAAGATCTAACTACGATCCAATAATATTTTAACCTTATATAAAATCTATAAATTATGTCTATAATATTGTTTTCATATACATTGGTCGGTCTTTCAAGTAGACGCTTATTACAACCGATCAATTGGGGTTTATAGTCGGTGTGTACAATATTCAAAAACAAAATTTATAATTAAATTTAGAAATAAAATATAACTTTTTATAATAATTGAAAGACATTTAATTTTTGCTATATCATTTATACTTTAATGAACCAAATCGATCCTACATAATTGAGCGAGAAAGCATCTTTCACAGTATTGCAAGTTATATGCGTTAACCTTGCAGTTATATTTATGACGACTCAAGAATGTATAAGATATTAATAAATGCGACTGAAATTATAATTATAAAAAAACAACTTATAATTATTTGGAAAACAGAGTTCCGTTTCTATTGGATTTGCTATGAAGGCTATAGATCTTGCTTGGACTTTACGATTGGGAAGGATTCTGATCTTTATGCTGTTTTCCTCGAGAGAATCCATGACCAAAAGAAAAAGGTAATATGGCAATAGAATCTAATCCTACAATGAAAAGTGAAATAGCTTTATATTTTACTACCATATCAAACACTTTTTAACAAGATAAAAAAGCAATTATTATTATTGTATGCTTATTTTCTCACTATGTATCAAAATCAAGTATATGAATGTTATTGTATCTTTAAATATTTCTTATAAATTGTGTATTTTAATTATAACACAATTACACTATTTAAAACAATATAGTTTTATGATACTTTAACTATTATATTTATTAATTATTAATATAGTAAACGTGTTATGTCTACTTGAATTATTTTACCTTTAATTTATTTTAAATTTGAACAAATTATTTCAATCCACACTATGCCATTAGATGTAAATATACTATATGGAAAATATGTAAAAATTGAAAAGAAAGTTATCTATGTTTTATTTTCTAAATTTATCCGTTTTACTTCATCTCAAAATATTACTCCATTATAGTGTAAAATTGCTGGCTTACTCTTTCCTTTTCTATTTTGTTTCTTTCACAGTAGTCTAATAGAATTGTTCTCTTTTCACCAACCGACAGAGAGGCAAGTGATTAAGCTTTGCTTAACTTGTTACTTAAGTGTCAATGATTGAAGAATATATATATATATATATATATATATATATATATATATATATATATATTCCAGCACCTTTGTCTTAAGAATATATGTGTAGTGCATTATTCTTAAATTTTTATTATTTTGTGTTTTATTTATTTATTGAAGATTCTTGAATGAGATTGATTTGCCTTATTTTATGTGGAAAAACTAAAGAGTACAATATTCCTGAAACCTCTCTAATTATTATCTACTAAAATCCATAGAGAAGTTTCGCAGCCACATTCACCAAAATTCATTTACGTTGTATTTGTTTTTTTATAAGAAGTACAGGGTCATTCTCACACTTATGCTAATGCTATGTATAGGCATAGGGCTACGCTTACAAGAAATAAGAAACAAAGGAATCTGTTGAGCTTTTGGTGCGCTAGTCATTTTTGAGTCATGTTCTCTATTACTTTTTACACCACAAGTATAGGAAGAGTTTTTACGTCAGTTATTTTATTTTGTATATTGTATTTCGATTTAACAATTTCTAGACAAGATAAAAAATTTGACTTTTTGTCTAGTTATGAACTGAAACCTAAACTTTCATATTACCCTTATTTTCTCCCATAATCAAAGCATAAAACCGTAATGAAAAATATAAAAAAGAAATGGAGGACTAGGCTTCATGTGCATCAACAGGGAAAGATGTTTGACAGTGGTAGATGATTCTCATTTGCAACGGTGAACTACTTAGCACGAATCGAAGCAATTGGATGAGACATCCAACTCTCTCATTCCTTGCTCAGGAGGAAGAGTCACACCCGAACCTCTGTCTCCACACGAGACCCAAACCTCTATCGTATTGCAATTTGAAAATTTATACGTTCAACAAAAATTCTAAAAAAATAATGGTTACTCACACAACTATACCATCAAAATCATAAATATTTCACCATACCTTGTATAAAGTGAACTAAAACATAACCCAACAAATAACCAAAAAATTCACATTAATTAATTAAAATAGATTTTACTGATGCACCCGTTTGAATATACTAACATCAGACTCTCGTCCACTAGAACAATACTACCACTCCCATTTTTACTAAATTTACATCACAAAAAAAAAGCAAACATTTTCAATGTACCTCTCCCCCTTTTTCCTCTAAGTACACTCCCTTTTCCGTCTATGTACACTCCCTTTTCCATCTATCTTTTCAAATAGGACCCACTAGTCCTTATTATTTTAAAACAAAAACTTATTTTTCTCTCACCAAGTGGACCCCACGTGAAAAACTAATTTCCTCCCACCAAAAACTCTCTCCTCACAACAATTCACGCACAAGAGCAAAACCATTGCCCAATTTTTTAAAGAAACCTCCCTTACCCATTTCTCTCAACAAAACCCATGGACCCACCCCTTTCTAAACTACTTTTCCCCTCTTTATTACACTATAATATACGTATTCAATATATGTACTACTAAAGAACTTTAGGACAAAACTCCAATCCAAGCTTCGAGTGAGAAGAAACCATCAAGTAATCACAACATTTGGATTTGTTTGCTGTATTCACGTTCTAGACCAAAAGACACACAAACTGAAGACAAGATTGTAGAACGTATCTTCTTGGATACAATACACAATCAAAAGACTATAGAGTCTACAATTTTCAAACAAAAAGAAGCTAACTTTCAATAAAGACATTGAAGTACATGAAAGCACTACTTAGAATGGGAAGAAGAGTGAATGGAGAGGAAGACAATATACATTTCAATCAATCAACCTATTACAAGCCAAGAAGATAATAATATACATGCTCTAGAATCTCCTGCAACACTCTAACATCAGTTTAAGATCAAGAAGAATCATCACTTGAATATACTTCGAGATGAGTAACATATTTGGATTGAAAAAAAATCAAATTGTAGATATTTTCTCAAAGGTGTTACCAAGACCAAAGTTTGAACTATTTCAAGCTATACTTAAAATTAACGAATTTGCATCAACGAGGAGTATTAAAGTGTAATAAAAATACTAAAACAATCACTACAAAAAAGAAGGGTATTATCGAAGGCCAGAAGCCCTCGGAAATAGCCCAAAACCGTCGGTAAAAGGTAATTACCGAAGGCTTATCGACGGCCAAAGAGCCCTCGGTAAATCCCTTGTCGCTAACATTTACCGAGGGCTTTTGCCCTTCGGTAATTACCGAGGGCCAAAAGCCTTCGGTAATTACCGAAGGACAAAAGCCTTCGGTAATTACCGAATAGCTGAAAAAAAAAGTATAAACTCAAAAGTCTTCAATTTTCGCATAGTGCTGCGTGAATGTTGTGTCAACTTGTGTGTCTTCGTTCGAGTTCAATTCTTATCCGTTTTCCATGCAATTTTTTTTCATAGTTTCGTCTGGATGTCTATTTTAACGTATAGTTTTTACTTTGTTCAAATTCGTTCTGTGCTGTTCCCAATATTCTTTTTACTCCCCTATGTCAGTCCAGTGATTACTGTTTGAGTGACTTCTAATCTGTTTGCATTGTTTGCTTGTTGTTTGGTACTTGTGGTGGCTGGAATTGATCATTGGACGGTGCTAAGACCTCCCAACACTCTTAAGCAAATCCTTCATTTCTTAAATTTTAAGAAGTAATATTGGCTTGCCATCATTACACTACAAAAAAGAAGGGCATTACCGAAGGCCAGAAGCCCTCGGAAACAGCCCAAAACCGTCGGTAAAAGGTAATTACTGAAGGCTTATCGACGGCCAAAGAGCCCTCGGTAAATCTCTTGTCGCTAACATTTACCGAGAGCTTTCGCCCTTCGGTAATTACCGAGGGCCAACCGAAGGCTTTTGGCCCTCGGTAATTACCGAAGGGCAAAAGCCTTCGGTAATTTCCGAAGGGCGAAAAAAAAAACAGGGCGCTGGGCTGCTGCAGAATGTGAGACTCTCTGTAAAGTCGCGCCCGGCGCCCCCTTTGTCGCGCCTGGGCGTGAGACTCTCTGTAAAGTCGCGCCCGACGCCCCCTTTGTCGCGCCTGGGCGTGAGACTCTCTATATCACTTCTTCCTCACTTCTCATTACAACCATCTCCTAAATATAGCTAACTTATGAGCATATTCTATGCTTCTATCACCCAAATACAAAACCCAATGAGAAAATAAATGTTTCTCCATACATAAATTCACCTAATAAAATCTCTTTCATAACTATAAAATATCAAACGTATATATCTAATATAATACGTTTATAACCTACATAATATAATATCTTTAACAATAAATAATAAAATATCATTCTTAAATCTCTTTAATATAATACGTATATAAAACCTACCTAATATAATATAACGTACTTGATATAATATCATTCATAAATAATAAAATATCATATAAAAAAACTAATCATTCACGTATATTTATCAGTAGCATCCAAATAACCCAACTGATAACCAATTATTATTACACTATAAACCTGTTATATGCATTAGCTTTCAAAGATTTATATAAAAACAAGATCACGTTAAAGCCTCTAAAAACAACTTTTACTGCAAGAGTATATAGCATCCTTAGAAAAGACCTAGGATGAATCACGTAAAACATGCCAAACAATGCAGAGAAAATGTGTGCACTGGTATATAAAAAAAAACACAGGTAACAGTATCAACTTCTTCTACTTTCTCTTCGTGATCAGAAATGTCAGGGCTGTTTTCACCAGAATCATCATTGGACGAAATCTCAGCAAATCTGGTCCAACAAAAGAACTAAATGAATAGGATATTCAGTCAAGATTTGCTACAAGTTTTACTCATGTCAGATATTAGAATGGTCAAACAAAAACAAATAAGCATAATGTTTATCATAATGTAATTTGAATAGGATATTCTTGTTGATGATCAAAATCCCAAAACCATAGGTCTTTCCTGATGTAATTTGAATAAGAACAGATAAGCATAATGTTTATCAAAAATTTTATCATAGATAACATAAAAATAATAAATGGATGTAAGGAATACTACTGATGGGAGATGTCAGTTGTCGGCTCTTAAATAAATCTTAGTACCTCAAAGAATTAGTTGTTGACTCTTCGCTAAATGATACCCTACATTCAACCAAAAATAATAATAATAATAACAAAACAACAATAATAATAATAAAAGATTGTTTGCATCCGCCCAATGCTTCTCTTTGCACTGCAGAATCCTCTTTTCTCTGTCATGTAAACACAAACCAATCTTCTCAACATACTTCCTAACTTGCAATTCATAATCAAGGAAAGACCAACATCAACTTGCGAATAGCAAATTGAACTTGCATTAGCACATGGAAAACCACACAAAACTAATTTCTTGTGAGCTCAAAAACAGTAAAATCAGCATAAAGTTTATATAAAAGTTGAATAGTCTTGTGTCTGAGTAACAGTTACACTAAAATATAAGTTAGAACTTGACATGTTTGAAAATTCTGAATACACATTCTCAAAGTATAAAAGGCATGACAACACTTTGTTGGAAAATGAAAACTTTGAAGGCAAATCCAAATGCAGTACATATTAAACCAGAAAATAGGTGAAGTTCTATGTTCTGACCTTCTTCTGGTTATGCAGAGTTTGACAAATTTATAGGAAAAAAGTAAAGAAAGTAGCAAAAGGATAGTTAATTTTGAGAATGAATGAGAGAAAAGTTTATGAAACTTTGAGGGAGAAAAGTTTATGAAACTTTGAACATAAGTGCTCCACAATAAACCAGGCATCTCAATATTGCGGACAACCTCTCCCAGCTTCTTCATGTCGGTCTCATCATCCCAAGGCTTGACATCGAGTAGGACAGAAGACTTGCCACCTATACAACGTCATTCAGTTACAGTTTCCAACAATTTCAGCAATGAAGTAAAATCTAGAGATAAGAAAAAGCCCTTGTATGTGACAAGTTCTCATAAATTTCAACCATTGTTCTACTATATAGCAACATGCCTAGTTTCTAAGTTTCCCAAATAGCAAGACAATTTTACTTGAATTAAAAAAAGTCCAGAACAGCTTCCATCAATATTTTAGTTATGGGAAATGTTTCATGGACCAGAAATTACTGTCACCGTGCTCTTAAGAAAGCTTACTCTCTTTTATCTTGGCAGGCTTTTTAAACCAGTGGTGGTGAGCGCAACTTTGGATTGTGCGAGAAGATAAACCCTAAATCAGAACAACTTTGGCATCGCCTCCGTTTTCTTCTATGGCGCTTTTCGTGTCTTGGAGGATTTGTTCCTCGAAAAAGTAGAACGCCTCTCAGACCATCGGATTCCTCTCCTTCCTTCGCATCCCTCGCCACTGCCATTCCAACTGTCTGCACATGAGTCCAAGCAAGGAATCGTTGGATTTGATGGTCTCCCAATCTCTAAGAGAAGCGCGCGAGGGAGGGTGGGGTTCCAAGGGAAAGCCAAGGCAGGAAAGGCATGTGGTTGAGGTAGGTAAAATTATACAAGTAAATAACACACACTTTTAAAGAGACCAAACAAATATGAAAGTAGTAAACAGCAGCAGATGGAAGAAGGAGGAAAGCAAAATTAAAATTTCGAGAATAAGATATAGGAGACAAACAAATCGGAAAGATTTCTCGCCAGGATTCTAAGCCGCATGAACGAATCTATAGTTTAATTTCCCAGGGAGAACACGCCAGAACACCACGATGCCTCGACGACGAACACAATGCTCAGCCCAAGCAAGAGAAGAACAACACGAAGATGGTGCATAAATAGAAAGACAAAGAGAAAGAGTCAGAAAATAAAAGAAGAGAAGTGATGATTACGAAAGCAACTCCAATGGTACTTATGTAGCTGTCCACATACGAGTTATCCTGCAAGGAAAGGAAATGAAAAGATGAGAGAAAGCGAAAGAGAAGGGGAAATACGGTGAAGTGATGAGAGACCGACAGCGAATTAGAGAAGCAAGCATGAATTGCTGACGGAAGAGTCGCCGATAAGCAGAAGCTTGAACAGGTAACCGCTTAAATCAAATCAAACCAAACCAAACCCCAGATCACTAACACTTTCTTCCCCCAACCTCTTCACGTCACGACATCACCCCTGACGCAGCGACAACACCTCCTCACGCCGCCAAAGGACCGTCGTGAACAAACCCTAAGAGAAGCACCGTCCACAATGGAAGCCGTCACATCAATGCCTTCGTCCTTCAACCCCACACACTTTTGGAGAATGGAGAGGAGCTCGAGAACGTCCAATGGCGATGGCGGAACCGTAATACACAAGTGGGGTTCAATGGTGCTTTCAAACTCTGAACGAGAGAAGGAGACAGAGATTACATGGGGGAGAGGGGAGTGAACTCAAATGGAGGGCAGGTTGCTTTCGCGAATACGGATTTTGGGAAAATGGAAGAGGGAAATCCCAATTCCTGATTTCAATATGTCCATGCCTATACCGATGGCCAAACACCTTCGGTAAATTAGTTGCCCATTATCGACGGGCATAGGTCGTCCATAATAACCATTTTCATTGACCTTCGGTAAAGCCTTCGGTAATTCATCTTTACCGGCGACTCAAGTGACCTTCGGTATTAGTCCTTCGGTAAATAACACATTTCTTGTAGTGTTACACCTCACGGCCATAATAGCTATTACCCATTGGAAAATTCATTTTGGCAAAGCAATTGAAGCTCATGTTTTAGAGAATTTATTGAAGAATGAAGTGTGAATTTTATAATGGGGGAGACAACTCACGACACATTTGAATTGAAGTAAGGTCCAATATTTGCTGAAAAGTCACGCACATCCAATTACAATTCATTTTGGCAAGTATCCAGCATGGAACAAAAATGGGAGTGCCACCTAGGATTGAAGAATGTTTATTTGGCTTATGAGAAATGAATGTGGCCGTGAAGCATAATGGAGGGGACCACGTGAATGAACCAAGCACGGCAACCAGTAAACAAAAATGGGGAATCTTCTTTCTCTTTGGAAGTGGGAGCCGCACCCTTGTTGGCTTGGAACGTGATTTCCAATTGGCCATTAAATTGCAGCAAACAAATGGAATAAAAGTGGGGATCTCCACTAGAAAAGGGAATAATATTCTCATAAAGATGAGGGGTCACGTGAAGGGAAGAGCTCACGGTACTTATACAAGTCCAAATATTATATGACCCACAAAGGAATTAATTTTGGTGGTGCACTTGTGAAGGGGCTGCACTTCCACGTTCGCAAATGAGAAGAGGTATTACGGCATGCTTGAGAGGCCCGCACACCGTCCAGAATTGGCAGCAACACCCAATAGCAGCCTCGGTCCAGCAGGAAAGTTGCACGGTGATGAAGAAAAACACAAACGGATGGAGGCAGCCACCTGCAGCAAGGCCGTGAAGAGAGAGCTCCAAGATACTGCTGTAACTGATTCAGTAGCTGGCTGGAATGGAGAAGGAAGCACGGTGAAAAGCTTGGCACATGAAACTCCCGTGATGTTGGAAACGAAAGTGAAGTTGGCTGCTGGAAGAAGAAGATGGACGAAGCAGTTTGGGCATTCCAGCATGCACACACAAAAGAAGAAGCAAGAAAAAGAATTGAAGCAGACACGCTGAAGTACTTTGGAAGTTTTGGAAACATTGTTGTGCACGGTTATGTGGATAGAGAAGGAGAGGTGCACGGCGTTTGATGATGGATCCAGCAGCTGCTCCCTGCTACACTTCAAGCGTCAAGCAGCAACATTCAAGATACACGTCCAGAGTTGGTGTTCACGTGATCAGCGGAGAGGCGTGTGCAGAGGGAAGGATGAAAATGGAGAGTCCCTTGCTTAGTTTTGGTACGTCCAGGAGGTGCATTGGAGTAAAAGTGCTAGGAGACAAAACTTGGGCAGCACCACTTTCTTGCTTTTAAAATATTGAAGCATGGTGTAGGGAAAAGAAGGGGAGCAGCACGTCCCACACACAGACAACAGCAGCTGTATGGGCAAATCGCACTACCATGATTTGGCTTCAAGTGGAAAAGAAGGAGTGGATGGTATTTAAAAAGTAGAGGCCGTGAAAGAGGGGTGTTCCAGGAGAGAGGGGGTGATGGCCTGGGAGAGGAGTCTCTCTTCCAAGAGAAGTCCCATAGAGTAGTTTACGTTGCAGGGAGTCTGAGTAGTGTAGGAGAGTTCCAGTAGAGGGCTGACGGCCTTGAGGCCTGGAAGGGGTCACGGTTCCTTCTCTTCCAGATTCAGATAACTATTGGTTATTACTTGGCTGTAATGTATAGATTCAGATAAAACAACCAGAAAATCCAATACATAGTTTTCACATACTGATGTACAGTTTCATATCAAATCAAGAAGTAGAAGCTAACTATATTTGATGGTGTTCGACAAAAACAAACAAACAACTTTGTGCATAAATCATGCTATTATCCAGCACTAAAAGAGGAACTTCTAAATGCAGTTAACTACAGCGTAGGAATGTTAGCAAACCTGATAAAAAGCTCCACAGCATCCTCTGCAATGGCAGCCCCAGCCCAAGTAGACCACCACTTAAAGCAGCATCCACAACACGTCACCACCGCAATGCCCTCGTCACGCTATCCACGAAGCACGACCCCTGCTGCCACAACCGCAATCCAATATAGAATGACTTGCAAGGAATTGCAAGAAATTGGAAGCACGAAAACAAATAGCAATCAATTAAGGAGCAAGCCCCAAACCTAAAATTCACATGAACAGAACACTAACCTTACTGCAATCCTAGCGGCAACACCCTCCCTACTCCACGGCAGCCGCGATAAATGCCCCAATCACCATCCACCAACACCCTTCCCGGAGAATCACTCAACAAAAGCTCCAACTGTACCGAATGAAGGAGGATGCCTCAATCACCAACGGTCCCTACTCCACGGCAGTCGCCTCAGTCACCAACCGTCCTCGCACCGTCAACAACAACCGGTGTCCCGCCTCACTAACACGACTGAAGGAACGATGACGCAGTTACGCACTCCCTGACAACATCCGTGAGCACACTGACACAACGCGCCTGAGGAGAGGATTCGCAGGGAGAGGGATATAGGGTTTGGTCGACGAGCTCGAAATGGGAAGGGAAATCAGAAGTTTTGGTTTTAATTAACCCTTAAACATACGACGGCCTAGGACCCTCGGTTTTTAAAATCACCACCTCATTACCGAGGGCCTAGGGACCTTCGCTAAAATGCCGCCGGTATGTTGCGCTTTTTTTGTATTCAATACCGAGGGCTCAAAGACCTTCGGTAATAGTGTAATAGACCGTCGGTAAAGCACTTTTACCGAAGGCCGTCTGTAAATACCCTTCGGTAAAACGCCAATTTCTTGTAGTGAATATAAAAAAACCTAAGATAAAAATATTAAAGTATAACACAAATTATAGAACAATGTAGGACAACCTACAATAGGAGGAAAAATCCATAACATTCTACATAGGTAAAAATAAAATTGTTACTATTTTGAAATTGTAAGAGAAATTGTTCATCTGATTAAGAAAATCAGTAGTACAACAAAGAAAAATG